>NC_092424.1:12916911-13233145 GCF_036169615.1 Heliangelus exortis | reverse complement strand
CTTGCCCACCTGCCCTGCAGGCAGATTTCAGCTAGCAAATATTAGCACAGGATCTTTTAGCTGAGTAGCATATCTCCTGCTTTAACTCCTGCCTGCCTGACACCTCTCACTGGAGTCCCCTCTGCTGGCATGGCCAGGCCAGGGCTGCCAGCTGACACAACCTGTGTGGAAACCATCTGCATCAGAGCCCCTGGCTGCCTTCCACAGTGCTGTGCACATGTGTACTTGGTGCCATTTTTGTCCTCAGCAGGACCAGTCGGGTCATGCCATTTTTGACTGAGCAGCACAAGGGAGCAGTCTTTATGCATGCTGGTCTGCACCCACAGCCCACTGGTTTCTTCTCCAGCCACTCTTCACCTATCTTGCCTACAGACTCATATCCTGGCACTTTCAGGCTATGAAGAAGCAAAGATACCTCAAAGGAGCAAATGGCTCTGTTCGTCCCCATCTGGGGGGGATCTCCTGCTATCCTGAGCTGAAGAGCACCCAATAACTCAACTTGTATCTATGTGAGTTCTCTCCCACAACATGCCTCATCCCTCTGGATGAGCTGTTCAGGTGCCTGAACTGATCAGCTTCTCCATCTTGATTTGAGGGAAGCCTTGAGGGGACACAGCCACTATTCTTACTTCTTTGTTGGAGTTTTGTGCTACTTTTGCCAGGAAGGCACAAGTAATCTGAAGAAAGGACTTCTGGGTGGGCAAGGGCATACAGTCCCTCCATCCACAACCTTCTTGATACTTAGATAACAATACCACCACAGAGGGATTCTCAGGGTGAGGTTTTGGGACCACTGGCTATGGCCTCTCCTCAACCAGTGTGATTTAAAAGGTCAAATGTGTTTTATCTTGGAGAGTGGTGATGGATTTAGGCTCTGGCTGGGAATGCGGTGTGTATCACCTGATGACACATATCTCATTCCCATGCTCTATGCCCTCAGCTTTCAATGTCATCTCTTTGGGACTCTTCCCATTGGCCTAAGCAGTGTCTCTATGGGCCAGGGACCTCAGCTGTTTCCAAACAAGGTCAGCAAGCTCTCTCTGGGGAAGGTGGATCTTCTGAGTCCTCTTCCAGTCCCTTGAGGGACCTCCCTCCTTCTCTTGCTGCTGATCAAGATCAACTGGTAGAAATCAATTGCTCATTATGTTGCTGGAGCTTGCTGAACACACTTCACCCATAACCTCCAAGCAGGAGTGCATGTGGGATGGACACTCACCTGCCACAGTCGCAGAAGGGACATGCCACCACAGGCATTTTACCTGGGTGCTCTAGTCTTGTCTTCTCTCCTGCTACAAATACAGCCTTGGGGTAAAGGGCTGAAATGGAAAAAAAAAAATTCCAACCACTCATTGCATTGTGCAATGGTTCGCAGCCATTTCTCTGCTTGCTGGCTGCTTTAAATGCAGGTAGATTCATCAGCTGAGAATTTGCTGGACCATTCATCAGAAGCAGTTGTTTCAGAGTCAGCCAGGGACTACTTCCCAAATACTAGCTGTTCAGGGTTTGCATAACTTAAATTCATGGCCATTGGGAGTATTCGCAAAAGCGAGACCTGCTCCTAAGCTGTGAGCAGGACAACTTGACTTTAAAAAGTCAGCTCATATTTCTCCTGTGCTAGAAAGAGCACCTGTTTAAACTATGCAGATCTAACAGTGGGCATGTTTTGGGCACTGACCCGTTAATAGAAAGGGTGGGGCTTTGCAGTCATTAACAGCAATCAGCAACTGAAACAAACACAATGAAAAAATCAGCAATTTCTTTAATCCAAGGATAGGTAGGAGAGTAAAGATCATGACTGAAACAAACCTGTAGCACACCACGTCTCATATCTGGTTGCTGACCTTCTGAGGTGCTCTCAAACAAGAGTCAAGAGCCTCAAGAATACATTAGCTGTTCCTATTCCTAGAGAAATCTCTATTACTAAATGGTAGTTAATGACCCTGAACCGGCAAAAGGATCCAGAGCAAGACATTTTAATTGAAGCATAATACTACCACACAAAAAAATTATACCATTCCCTCTGAGACTTTAAAAAAACCCAACAACTTGATTTAAAGTCGAAGAAGAAAGACCACACTTTCTCTGCATGTTTTCAGCAGCAGGTAGTGTTCAGTGGCTTCCTTGTTTTGTCACCTCCTTCTCACTGCTTGCCTAAAGGGCTGTTGGAGGGCACATCTTTGCCCTTCTGAACTGCAGGTCTGCCCCAGCCAGTCCCTCTGCCATCCTGTCCCCTCACTGGTGTTTGCAGTGTGATCCTTTTGTTCTCCCACTCATAAATTGCTATGTCTCTTGCTGCTCAAGTGCTGTCTACCTGCCTTTCTCTGAAAGCACCCATCTCTGTGCCACCTAAAATAAGTGACTAGGGCTAAACCCTCACCTACAGCTCTGAGGGCATCACCGAGGCATTGAAACCTTGGCTGGCTGTCTGCTCCCAGGGCCAGCACTGGCAAATGCAACTCTCATCCGCTCCCTGTGTTGGCATTGTTTGTCTCTGCAGCCCAAAGAGCTTGAATGCCAGGTTGTATATGGAATAGTCAGTGGTTTCTTCCACAACTAGTAAGTTGAGAAAATGTGCCTGGAAGTCTGGCACCGGCAACAACACTGATCAATCACCAGAAAACTAAAGGGCAGAAAGCACTTGGACATGACACATACAATTTACACAGTGCCTTGACTTTGTGCTGGACACTTAATGCTTTTGGAAAGTGGGGGTGTTATGGACACCCTAAGCCACATAGAGCCCTTGCTGTATCCCAGCCATGTGTGGCCACTTGGGACTCAGCGATGTGTCATTAAAGGTCACCAACACTACAGAAGATACTTCAATATACAGTTATCTTTGGAAAGATCAAACCTATAAAAATTAATAGATTTTTCACTACATCAAAGAGTTTAATGACATTCAGTGAAACAGATCTCTTTAGAGAATGGAGAAAAGGATGAGCCTCATAAAATAATAAATATTTTGCATTTTATCTCTTGATTCCTCTATCTATGGAGGCATTTATACGGCCCCCATAACTAGTCTCTGGGCATTTGCCTCACCTGATTAGAATACAGATCTTCTAAGCAGATGTGATTTGTGTTCAAAACCAAACTCATTGTCTTAAAAGAGCCTTATGAAGGAGAGACAAACCTGTTCACAGAGTGGAGTTAGTCAAAGAACATACTGCTGCAGAGAGGTCTGTTTGTTTAGCAGGATACTGTTTGATTGGTGCCATGTAAATTAAATGATTTATCTCTAAGATATGAGACCAAAAGCAATCAAAACACCAGAGGCCCGAAACTTGGCTGTATTTCAGATCTTTTGCTGTAAAGCAGAGGAGCTCATATGCCTGAGTCTGTGGTCACTGGCGAATTCTCCATGGGGCAGGAATATCAACAGAAGATTGTGTATTGCTGCTCTTACAATCCTCTTTGCAAAGAGGGTAGATGGACTTCCATGGCCAGACACGAGGTCTACTCCAGCTATTCCCTGCTGCCAGAGAAGGCCTTTGTGGCATGGCTGAACAAACCCTGAGGCTGCTCTGACCAGTCTGATGTATTTGTGCCAGCCCTGCGGGACACAGGAAATGCAAAGTGAGCTTCAGAGGCTGCCAATGGGGCGAGAAGACCCTTTACTGCTCACTGAGCTATGGAGCAGAGAGCTGCCTGTATTTCAGGTGGTGGTAATCCCTTGGAGAAGAGCTTTGTCCATCACCAGCATGCCCGGTTTCATTTCACGGGCTGAGGAGCCCATCAAAGGGGACAGATGCTGCCAGAGTCACCAGGAAAAGAGTGGTAGACTGGGGACCCTCTTCCTGCTCCTCAGGGACTGGGATGACCCCAGCCATGAGCCTGTAGAGCCTGGGTCATAGAGGAGAGCAACTTCTGCTGTGGGACTGTCTGCAGGAAGCTCTGGGGAGGGCTTTTAGGTGGCTTTTATCAGTGCACCAGAGGTTATTCCTGCTGGGCATGTGGCAGCTTGGCAGCCACAGGCCTGGCTGATGGTTCAGGAGGCATTAGCATACAAAATCTCTTTTGGGAAGATGTCTTCTGGAACTGGAAGCATGTCATCATGTCACCAATAGTGTCAGGCTGTCACAGCCTGGTTGCTCCCCTCTCTCTCTGGAGCACATCCCTTTCATGGACCTGGGAGAACAAGCACAGTCCTTCCATTTTCCCCCATGCTACAGGATGTTCTTGCTGGACCTGATGTCCCCAGAGGTGCACAGCAGCTCCTTGACACTCCTGGTTCCAGCATCCCTCCTCTCTCCAGTTCCATCTAGCTGGTACCTCCTCCATCCCTGTCCCACCTCCAGGCTTCTGCCCCAGCTCTGGGCTGCACTTCTGAGCCTCCCCCTGAACCCGTGCCCTGAAGTTGGAAGTGGGAGAAAGGGGTTTGAGTGCCGAGTTGTACTTCTGGTTAAATGGGGCAGACCGTGCTTTTGCAAAAGGAGGGGAACAAACTGTTACCTTCCTGAGCATGAAAGGCCACTGCTCTCAAAGGAAAGCTGGAACAATAAATCTTTTCTGAGGATTACTGGGCAAACTTCGGAACTGGAATGTAGAAGTCGGTGGCACTGCGGAACTCCCTCCATCTGGATCTCTGAAGCAACACCACCGTCTCTGTTTTTTTCCAAAGCAACAGACTTGCACTTTCAGATGATCCTAAATACCAGGGTGACCCAGCTGCTGAGTTGGAGATGCCACTCATAGGCACTGAGGGACTCAAGAGACCAGACGACCTTCCTTGCAGTTCTTTCTTTTTGCAGTGCTCATTTTTTTCTTTGTTTGGTTGTTTTTTAGTTTGTTTGTTTGTTTGGTTGGTTGGTTTTGTTTAGTTTGGTTTGTGGTTTTTTTTCCAGTGCTTTCATCTCACAGAAAGCTGGACACAAAACTGCTCAAAGAAACCCATCTCTGGCTCTGGCTCAGCATGCCACCGGCTGTCAAGTTCCCCTGCTTCTCTCCAAGACTTTTCAGGAGGCTCTCACAGCAGATGCACCTGGGCTGCAGCCAAGCTGGCATGAAGTTTGCATGAATCCTGAGATACTTTATGACCTTAATAATGTTTAGCCTAAAGAAGTGGGGCTGTTTACAGCCTAGGCCCAACCTAGCTGCAAGTATTTCTTAGTGGGGTGGTGGCTACATAAATCCTCTCATCTCTCTGTCACTGACCCTTCTTTGGGAGGAGAAGCAGTGCAGGGGCTTGTGGATAGCAGAGAACACTCGTGTGCCATTGTGTCAGCACCAACTATATCTGTTATGAACTTCTGTCCTTGTTCTTAGAGAATGTGTTCCACTAATAGTACACCCCAGTGAGCTTTTCCATCTTGGTATCATGAATTCTTTCATGGGAGATGCAGTAGCATGTTACGACTTACTGGCCTTGAGCTGGCCAATAGCCATTTTCTCACTGTAGCAACATAAAGTTGATAAGATTTCTGAAATGAAAAAGCAGTGGCCATGCTTTTACACAGAGATTCATTTTGAGTTTTACACCTCGAAAAAGGAAATTTTTCTTGCACACAATTGAATCAGCATTTTTATATACTGGATTTTTATGTACCTGATTTATGCTTCCTGTTAGGCAGCTCTCAAGGCCAAATACTCAGACTGACAACCATGAAAAAATTGTGAGCACAGGGACAAAAAGCAAATGCTAATTTTGCTACTGAGAGCCCTGAAAGGGAGATTTATAATTTTGAAAATGCCTAAAAAGGAACTCATGATGTTGTGAATAAAGCATCAATATATTGTGACCAGGACAGGACATTACTTTTGATTTATATTGATGTAATATAATCATGCTTGTTATAATCATTTAAAAGGGAAGAAATTCACAGAGAAGTTGCAATGGATGACTCAAGTTTTTGTCGTTGCAAAACAATAAAAAACTGCAGAATTTATCACGGTATAATCAAGTTTTTATTAACTCCAAATGTAATCAGATAACAAAGTCCACCTCCTAAGTCTTTTCTCAAAACATGGTCTGGACAAAGTTCTTCCCTCAGCTTTGTTCAACTCAGATCCTAGGTTGCATGAAAATGGTTCTTGGTGAGAAAATTGCACCCTGCAGAGAGAGATTTAAGGAACTCTATCTATTTAGCTGATCAAAGAGACGGCTAAGAGACAACTTGATTGGGGTTTAAAAGTGTCTGCACAAGAGAGCAGCTAGAAAGAGAAGTTCTTTACTCTGAAATGTGGAAGTTGAAGTGTGAAAAATTAAGAGCAGAAATAAGCCTTTAATAGGGAAGGTGTTAGTATTGGAGTAAATTCTCGTGAGACTTCCAGATTTTCCATTATTTGAAGTCTTTGGTTGACAGCAGATTTTTTTTTCCTAAAAAATATGGCTGGTTCAAACAGATTCTTTGTGGGGGCAAATAAATCAAAGAAAGATTGTATAAAATTCTGTTGTCTGTGACTTGGCTAGAGCAGATCTCCTCTTTAAGCATTCACATAACTGTTCCCAGGGCCACATCTCATCACAATGACTGCATCGGTAGACCGCAGCTGCCTTTGCTCCATGATTTGTCCTGTAAACATGTCCAGGGCACTGGCTTTGGTTGCTGTTTGTTCTGTGTAGAGCTGTAGCCCCAAACACAACTGCTCTGTGTTCCAGCCACCCTGTGTAAAGCACCCCATTCTGCATGACCACAGTTACCTGGAAGGGCTGGCGCTTACAGCTCCAGCTGTAAGAACCTAAAAGCACAGGCTTGGTAGTTTGAAAAGGAGATGTGCCTTGGGGTAGAGGTGAAATTCAGGAACAACTTTGCTCTTCACTCAGTACCAGAAGGGAACTGAAGAAAAAGTTCAAATAAAAAGGTCTGCACAGAATTCTTTCCTCTGATGTCATCTCTGTGCTGGGTTAATGCTGAGTTTGGGACTGTTCCTCAACGAGCTCAACTGATAAACCAGACTTGCTCCCAGTATGAAAATCCCATTGGATTCTTCCCTTTCCTCCTTCAAGCTTATTCTAGGTCCTTGTAAGAATCCCACAAGAGTTTTCTTAAAATCAACTTTTTTTTTTTTAAATTCCCTGTGCTCTTTGCCCTGTCCTATTTCTATTCTCCAGTTCGAGTCTTTGAAGACCTGAGCTGCGATTGGCTGACGTCATTAGCATATCAATTGTTTGCTCAGAGGACGGTCATTGTGACTCTGTTCATCTCTGTTATTACTCATTGCCCTTAGACTGGTGCTAAAGGCCTTGTCAGCAAAGGCAGAAACAGAAAACATTGCATGATAGGGCAATGACCATAGCAACAACATCACATTAATCAGGGTCTGTAGTCTGTGCAAAGACAAACTTCCTGAACCATCCAACTGTATGAGGCAAGACTCCATCAAGTTCCCTTTTAGCCCCAAAACTACAAAAAACCCCCAAGATACTTGCCCCCAGACCTCCCCTTGCACAGTTCCATCAACACCATTAGAGTAGATGTTAGAACAAGGACTTGTGAGCTCCCTGGAGGAAGCCCCTGATGATTTGCATTCCCCCCCTTTAAGGAACATACATAAGACAGAGGGGGCTGAGAACCCAACCTTACAAATGCCAGAGGACTTCTGAGAAACAGGCTTATTGAGGTATTAGGAAATAAATAACAATAAATCACTTATATTAACCATTTTTGCATTAACATAATTTATTAAAAATAAATACATATTTATATATAAAATGTGTTTCATTACCTATTCCAAGAACAGTGACTTGACTATAGTGTTGTGAAGCCAGAGTGCCCATGGAGCATCTTGATCACTGTTGATTTGTCAAGGTGTTACCATTCTCAGGGTATAAAACATACCTTGGAAGTAACTGGCTCAAGCTCAGTTCCTCACAGTTGCTGTTTCTCCAAGATAACTACGAGACAGGGGGTGCACACAAAGCCCTGTGCACAGCATCAGCAGGTCATGTGAACAAAGATGTTTGCATTCACCCCTGTCGCTTGTTGAGAGGCTGGGACTTATTACTGGGTTATTTAGGAGAGGAAAATGAGACAACGATGGCTTCTGAGACAGAATTTCCTCTAAGAAATGCATACATTCTGAAGAAGGGGATGATCTAAAACTGCTGCCTCCTGTCTGATGCTCTTCCTCTCCTGTATCTCCAGGAAATAAAAGTCTTGGGCTGCAGTAGTGAGGACAATACCAATGGAGACTTCATGCCACTGTAATGCAGATGGGAAGGTCTGTGGGGCCTTCATGAGCAAGGACACTGATGACAGAGAACAGTACGAGAGCAGCATTGCACAAAAAGTCTTAGAGAAAAGGTCTCTGAAGGAGACCAGCCCTGGTCTGCATGTCCAGCTATCTTGGACACTCTGCCTGGCTTATCACAGCTGTAGACAGTCCTTCAGCAGAGGGAGACTCCGGACTTTGCAAAAGGCTGTACCCAGAGATCAGACAGCTGAAATGCAGCCACAGAAAGATGCACAGAAAGATGCACAGAAAGATGCACAGAAAGAACATGATCTGGTATGCCAAATGCACTCCTCGACCAGCAGAGATGTGCCCCCCCAGAGAGAGGCAGAGGCAGGAGGTGCCCACTGTACAACCCCAAGCAACCAGCACTGGAGGACATGGCCAGGACAACAGGTGCTGCTGCTGTATGGAATTATCAGAACAGAGGGAGTCTGACAAGAATGATCAGGATTTTCAAAGGGACATGATGGGAATGCCACCAGCTGCCAGAAAGGACAATGACAACAGAGTAGGAAATCCTTTCCTGTAGTTCCTGTTTACCTTTTCACTGATCTGCAGGGCAGGGGACTGTGTTCATGTTGTGGTGATGATGTTGCAGCTGTGAAAAGCTGGCTCTCAGCAGGCATCTGTGGTGTCAGACAGAAGATCAGCTCATCTCTCCAGAAGACAATTTTGGATATACAGAAACATGGACTCCACTAGGCGAGCTGCTAGGCTTTCAGGGAGAGGAAAAGGAGACCTCCCTGGGACTGGAGCCCACTGTTTTCAGTTTGTGGTCATGGCACATTTGTTTGCAAAGCAGGATTCAGTCAGCCACAAGTCACAAGGTTCAGCCCACTTGGACTGTCTTTCAGGAACCTTAAACAAACAAACACCAAATCATAAGATAAGGAAAACCCAAAATTTCCTGAGGAAATGCTCCCAGACATGACAGCAGATGGCCAAACTTCCACAAATTAATGAGTGAGCCAGGTTCTGCTCCTGGGTCTTCTCTGAATCCTCATGTTGAATCTCAGCCTACGGCTTCCTGCTGGGCTTCACAGCAGGGCCAGAGCATTCATGGCTTGACATGGCTCAGCCTGCTAGGATCCACATTGCCCATGGGGACAGGATCCAAGTCCCTGACAGTGCTCTCTTTGTGCCTGTATTTTCTGGCCTGCAAATCAGGGCGCTCATCTCAGGTGAGAGCTAGACTGTGAGCAAGACAGGCAATCAAACTTGTTTCTGTAAGGTAACACAGACAGGAGTCACTCGTTTCTTGGGGGAAGAATGGAACACTGCTGAGGGGACCATATGGTCTGGCATGTTCAGAAGATGATAGGACTCATCTCAGTTGCTGAGTCGAGGACATGTTGAATAGGACACTTCTCAATGGACCAGCTCCATATGTAGTCACAGTGGAAGATTAACTCATATTTGCAAAGAGCTTTGAAATCATCATCTGTCAAGTGCTTGACTGCACTTGAGGGACATTCTGTCTTGTGTGAGGGCACTGAAATTCCCAAGAGAAGTATGCTGCTCCACTGGACAAGGGACCTTTCCAGCCTCCTTGTATAAGTAGCATCATGTTAGTGCTAAGCTTGGTGGCCTCCGTATTTTTTCCATGCAGAGCCCCAGAAGAATTTGTTTACTAGTACAAATACATATAAATTATTAATTTAAAATAAATGCATGCAATCTATCCATGCACTTTCTACTAACTTTTGAAACAAATCCTGCATGTTAATCTTATTAAAGTGTTTCTCCACACATCCATCTTTGTTCTTCTGAAAATGAGTGCTTCCTTGGGTGTATCTAGATTTCTTCCTAAGCGTGTTGGTGATTTTTGCTTGTCAGTTTTGCATCTCCAGCCTCTGTTTCCCAGGTCTATCTCCTTTGGCTGAAAAATCAAACCCTTTCTGAGGAGTACAGTAAAAAGTTACCAACAGAGTATCTATCACAGAAAGCAAAGGAAGACAGAGCTGAAGGCATGCGGAAAGGTTTCCCAGTGACCAGCACCAAACACAGCCCATGGTTCTAATGATGGGCTGCACTTTCCACCCCTATTGGTCAGTTCACCTTCCTGAGTGCTGACGCTAAGATGGTATCACCGGAAAATAAAAGAACGTATGAATGTGATCTGGAGATAATTCAAAGCACAAACCAATTTCCTTAGAGAAGGCTGCAGTTCAAAAGGCATTCCTTGAGATGCAATATGTGGCCACACCTAGATGAATTACTTTCTAGAGTTACAGTAGTTAATCAAGTGTAAAACTCACATGAAAAAAAAAAGAAAAAAGAACACCAGAGTAACATAATGAGTATCAGTATGCCTTTATTTGCAGCAGACACTTTCAGGACCAGTATGCAGGACTTTGCTGATGATACCAAACTGGGAGGTGCTGTTGACTCTCTTGAGGGATAGGAGGGTTGCAGAGGGATCTAGACAGATTGGAGCATTGGGATTAATGGGATGAAATTTCACAAGTCAGAATGCTGGATTCTGCACCTACGATGGAGTAATACTGGGCACTAGTATAAACCAGGAGAGGAGTGGCTTAAGGTCAGCCCTGCAGAAAGGGATCTGGTAGTGTTGGTCAACAGCTGGCTCAGAATGAGCCAGAAGTGTGTCCTGGCAGACATGACATCTAACCACATCCTGGAGTGCATCAAACACAGCATGATCAGCTCATCAAAAGAGGGGATTGTGCTGCTGGACTCAGCCTTGGTGTGGCTTCACCTTGAATAGGGAGAATGCAGTTCTGGGCCCCACAATATCAGGAGGATGAAAAGATCCTCAAATGCATCCAGAGGTGGGCAAAAACTGGTAAAGGGTCTGGAAGGAATATGCTGCAAGGAGTGACTATGGACTTCAAGCTCGTCTAGTTTGGAGAAAAGCAGGCTGAGAGGTCATCTCATTGCTCTCTGCAGCTTCCTGAGGAGTGGGGTGAGAGGGGTGCTGAGCTCTTCTCCCTGGTACCCAGTGAGAGGACATGTAGGAATGGCTCACAGGATCACAGAACGTTGGGGGCTGGAAGGGATGTCTGGAAATCATCTAGTCTAACTCCCCTGCCAGAGCAGGTTTACCCAGAGTAGGTTGCACAGGATGGCAACCAGGCATGTTTTGAATGTCTCCAGAGATTCAAGGCTGCATCAAGGGCAGATCAGATTAGATACTAGGAAGCAGTTCTGTACCGAGAGGGTGGTCAAACACTGGAACAGTCTTTCTAGACAGGCAGTCAATGACATTTAAGAAGTATTTGGACAATAATATGCTTTAACTTGGTCAGCCCTCACTGAGTGTTGTAGGTCCCTTCCGACTGAAATAGTCTATTCCCCTCTTCCTTATGATCAACTTCCTTATCAGCAGCCACAGTGTGGGTTTTCAGTGCTGTTTAGAAGACAAACATCTGCTGAATTCCCTGACGGGCTGGAAATGTTCCAGACAGCATCTGTTTCTTCAGACACTTGGATCTGCAGAAACTGAGGCTCACCTTCTCTGGAAGCAGGCAGGAGAGGAGCTGAAACACAGCCACCATCTCTTTCTCCTTTCTGTCATCGCTGCTGCCCTTAAACCAGGGCACAAGCTCAGGTGAGCAGCTGTGTCACATGCTGGGAGTGTGGTATTTATAGCTAATTACCACGGTGCATCTAAAAATATATAGAGCATCACACCTGCTAGATTTATATGCAGACTTACTGTGTCTCTGCTATTGCTGTTTGCACCAACATAGGTCAGCAAAGGGTCCTTCTGGGATGCTACCATTTCAAGTATGGCTCTATGAAGTCTCAAAGATGCCAGTCACTGTGATGACAGTGTTGAGCCCTAGTGCTTGCCAGTGTCACCTCTTGCTCGTAGAGCTTTAGGAAAGCTATTTGCTGATGAGTGGGTGAGTTGGGATCACTATCAGAGGGAAGGCAGGGGAACAAGGCAGCAGAGGGGGTAGGACAGGGATGATACCAACAAGGGCACAAGCTTATACTTTGCTGACCCTCACACCTCCTGGCTAAGGCAAGGTGGGTACCTATAAATGGTGCCATTGAGCTAAGTTTCAGGTTCTTGACTGCCACTTGAATCTTTATAGGGAAGGTGAAAGCTACAGCCTCCAACAGCACGTGTGACCATCAGTTGGGTTCAGCTGAATGTGTCTTTTTTTCTGCATCAGGACCCAGGGTCAAAATTGCACTTGCGTTTCTTTTGCTCTTGAACAACAAATCTGAAATCAAAGTGTCCTTTATCATGTAAATGTCCAGTGACTGTGGCAATTGTACCTGCAAATTAGGAAAACATGGGCTTATACAGCTACTTTATTTTACTTGCTCAAGTTTTCCTTATTCATCAAGCTTTGTCTGTTTTGTGATTTATGAGGAGTGTGCCCAACACCTGGTTGGGAATTGTCCATGCTCAATGGAAGTGATGCTGAGAGGAGAAAGGGATATGAGTGGCATCCTCTTTATTTTCCCTTTAGACAGAAAATGCCCAGATTTATCGCTACAAATCAAACACACTTTCCTTTAGCCTTACAGGGCAGACTCTTCTCTCACTGGTGAGAATAGCCATCCCCAGTCCTTCTCATGGCTCCTCAGGATCCTCCCAGCCTCCTGCCCCAAGGCATTTTGAGACTAGTGAACCACTGTCATCCCTGGACATCCCTGGCACATGGAACACCCAGCTCAGCACTCCAGCACAGGGCAGCTGCAGGCCACTGCATGTGGGCTCACTTGAATGATCTATGGACCCAATTGAGAAGGTTGCAGTGAGATCAGGGTTAACACAGTAGCAAAGCTTTTTGTTGGTGAGATAACTTCTAAAAGAAATGGAGCTGTGGAAGCACAGCCTTTGCAAAGTATCCAAGCTCTACTGGCAGCATCCAGCATCAGTCACAGATTGCTTTTGCAATGAACCGGACTCCCACAAAGGCAATTGTTCTGTTTCTATTGTCCAACACTATTAAAATAGAATAAAAACACCATTAAAGGAACACATTGCACACGAGAGGCAGGGCATGTTGAATTAATTTTTAAGGTATTGGCCATATGTTCATTACCATTTCAGAAAACTTGTTTTCAGCAGGATCTCAGGCGCATGCACAGACAAGACAAATGACAAATGAGCATCTGGTTGCTTAAAACCCAGTGTTTGACAGAGTTTGTTTTCTTAAGAAGTTAAAACACATCTTGGCAGTCTCCATCCCATTCCAAAAGGGGACAAGTATCTCTTCCTTTCACTTTGATTAAATGTTTGCTTTGATAAAATACTTAGTAATACATTTTTTTTTTAAGTTAACTAATTCTCAGAAGGAACTTGACTAATGGAGTAGGATTTATGCTTTTGGAGGCCTCTGTCATTTCTTTACTCCTTGTCCTGACATTCAAGGAGGCTTAGAAGTTTCCCAAGAAACCCAGGTTACTTTAGGAAGAGATTATTTTTCAATTAAAGCTGATCAAAAATTTTTCTCCCTTGGTCTTATATCATCCTAATGGATAACTGAAATGTCCATAAGTACTGCCAAGAAATTGCCCATTAATCTCTGAAGTGGTGCAGGTGTGTTTCTTAACACAAAGGGCATCCTGTTTAAAAAAGCCATAAATGCCACTAATACACCAGACGGCTTCCATACATTTCAAGCTTCCTCCTTTTGCTGCTCTGTAAATATCTCCATGTTTCCACCCCACAGGTAGGCTCCAATCAGCAATAATTAAGAACAAAATAGGCTAATCACACTACATTCCCAAGGGTCTCTGATGTAACATGGAAAGCCTGTTGGAGTTCACTAATGGTTTTTCTAGCTCAAAAGGAAATGGATTATTTGGCCCAGCCCAGCAATATGAAAACTCAGTGGGCAAGAAAGAATTTTGTGAATAAACAGTGAGAAGTATTTCATTTGGCACTAGTAAACAGAACACTGGAGAAGTTTTTTTGGTTTTGATTTTTATCTTTTTAAGTTTTCTTTGGTTGTTTTTTGTTTGTTTGTTTGTTTGTTTTCTGAAATTTTGCTGAAATATTTTGTTGAAATGTGGTATTTATGCTACTTTAACATTGCACTTTGTTTAAATACATTAAGACAATTTAACCACATCTGTAAGAGGCTGAAATGCTTGCTGCTCAGCCTTTTCCCAACTGCAAAATGTGTGGCCTAATCTGCAATACCAGAGGTCAGAAAAAGAGACAAGGACCGTGCTGCCTAGCTGGACAGCTTTCCTTTGGATGCCTGAGGACTGACAAGACGGCGCAGACTACTGCTGACTTCAGACAACGTTAGCTTAGGCCTTGGATACAGCAGTTTGGTATCAACCACTGGTGACAGACAACAGTGTTTACACTGAATCCACTTCTGCTTTGCTCTCGCCATGAAACCGGGTGAGATCTGATAGTCTGCTAAAAGATCCACCCTTTGGAGATATAACTTTCTGCCCTACCTCCTCCATCTGGGCATGGTATTGTTTCAAAGAGCAGAATGGATTTTAACAGGAGGAGAGTCTGTGTACTTGAGTATTATTTATATTAAGAAATAGTAGTTCTGACATGCCAGGGTACATTACAAAAATTGACTATTGAAACAGACAGGGTAAATTCTGCTTATGCAAAGCATTCTAATAATTTTTTCCACCCAGAAATGTAAAAAAAAAAAATATCTGAACTCTGTACTTTAACTTGCTATATAAATAATAAGATGGTGCTACCAGCAGGGTTACATTCCCCTTGTTCAGAGAAGGCCAACTCAACAGATGATTTCTGTGCTCTTAAAAAGACTGAGAATAGACTACCAAATATGAACCTCCTCTCACCTCTGACCCGCTTTAAGGCTCGCATCCTTAAAGAAATGCTAAACAGATGACAAAAAGGAGCAAATCAGTGCAACTGCTTAGTAAGACAGCTGTCCCTGCAATAAACTCTGCCTGCAAGTACATGATGTAGCTGGACTGTGAAGCTGTTTAAGCAAACCCATTTGCCTCTGTATTTTGATGGCCCCAGAAGCACACACACAGCCTGATACTTCTTTTCATCCAAGGTCTAGTAACTTCATGAACTGTCCAGCTGTGTTTTCAAGGTTCTGCTTCCATCTCCTGCTTAGGCAGGATGGGGTAGGTGAGCAGGACTCATGTTAACCCCCACAGGTGGGCAAACTTAATCTTTATCAGATTATGAATTGTCACCACAACTCAGTGCTGAGTGAAAGCAGAACGTGAGGCACTAGAAACAGCTCATGTGTTTGCAGGATCTTCCCAGCATCTGCTTAAGAACATATATCCCATGGAAAGCACAGCACAAAAATGGGGATGCAGGCAGAATCAGGTATGCAGCAAGGAGCCAGAGAGGAAAACCAGAGACCTTCTGTGCACTGCCTGCTTCATAGTCTTTCATAACTTTCTCACCAGTTTCCTTTTCTAGCTGGAAACTTCTCATGCTTAGTTACCAGCTGAAGCCACATAGCAAAACATATGCGTAATTCATTCGTGCATATAGAGCTAATTACATGCTCCACTGGTTGGCTAAAAGAATTCACACATCCCAACAGCCAAATAGTTTTGGACCAAGGAGTTGAAAAGCTAAGGAGTCAATATTACATTAGCTAAAATTTTCAATAAAAGCATGACTGTGATTGGAGAAAGTACACATACATCTAGGAAAAGTTTGAATGCCTCTTAGAAATGAACCATCTGAGCAAGTTTGTTACAGATGATGTCCATATGGTATTTTGCAGGCAGGTGTGAACTTGCTCCGTCTGCATTCAGAGCCGGCCGAGCACAAGGAAGTCTTGGACAAGTGAGGTCATTAACTTTGGTTCTGCATGCTGTTAACACAGCCACACAGCTCTCCAACTGGGGCACTGGGAGACCTTCTTTATGTCTGTCTGCCTATCAGATATTCATACAGGAGCATTTGCCTTTTACACTGACACATCTTTGCAGAGAATGGGGCTTTGTTTAAGAAGAGCCACCAACTATTCACTGCCAGAGAGACCAAGAAGGAATTCAGACACAATCACGTTGCATGGAGCCCTCTGTCATTTGTCTAAATGGCCAATAACTGCATAAAGTCGTAGCTACTTAACCAGGTTAGGACTTTTTAAGAAACGCAAAGGCCTAAAAGTCAGCCACTACAGCTGAATGCAGGCACTTCAACAAAGACAGCTTGGTGTAGAGAGCAGCCAAGCTTCCAAGCTCTTCCAAGGATGAGTAGTGGTGTGAAGCATTTGTGAAAATCACCTTCCAGGGATGTGGCTGTGGATGTTGGTCAGTCTGCTGCAGGCACCAGCACTGGCAGATGTTGGTGGCACGCTGGTGCTGTGGGAAGTGGCACCTATGTCTGCCTGTGGGAGCCACATGATGGAATTTAAATTCTAGCCTTGTCGTTCTGTGTCTGGCTGCCAGATTCTGACTTGGTTTTTGTCTCTTGCCCCCTCCTCCTCCCCCACCCCCATTTTAATTCCTTTCCACTGCTTTCACCCTGATGTGGTCTTTGACCTGCTCTCATCCCTCCTGGCTTCTTCCTTGAGAACATGCTCTTGCAGGGGAAGGAAGACAGAGTGAAACATTAGACTGCATGTTACGATGATTAAAAGGCATGTAAGAAAACCAAGGCTGTCATTTTAATCTCTCACTAATGTTCATTGGCATGTCTTTGAGATAGGGTACTGTGCTGACAATAGTGATGGACAGGGTGTGAGATTGGCCCCATGAACCCAGGGGCCTCCCAGGAATAGATCATGTCTAGACCTGGTTTGCATCAAGGGCCAAACCGGATAAGCTGATTAGCCAATTAGAAATAGTTCAGCTAGAGGAGTAGAGGGACCAAAGAGAGCTGAAACTGGAGGTCATGTGGATATCACAACTGATTAATAACCCTGCCATGATGTGGAACCTGGGAGGGGCTGGTGCTGAAGGGGGAGGAGGAGCCCAAGTACAAAGACAGAAGGTGAACAGAAGATGTTTTGTGTATGTGTGTAGTTTTCCTCTCTAAAAACTAAGCAAGAAGATCAAGTATCAAATGTGAACGTGGTGAACAGCATTATTTAATCAACCACCCAAATATTTCTAGCCTGTCATTTAAATGTCATATGTAAAAGTCTCACTCTAGAGGCTTCATTTGCTATCTTTACCAGTGTATTGCTTTTTATTGCTTGATTCCCATCAATCCCTACTATATATGGGTACTAATAACGCTAAATATGTTTTTCATCACGAAACTCCTAGAATTTTCCATTGTGGGCACCATTAGTCATAGATCATGTGAATTACAGGCATTAAAAATTACTCACTTGGAAAACCATTGAAAGCCAAACACAACCAATGCAGAAGTGATAACATTTAAATGGAAGAAAGGCAAATTGAACCTCCCTTTGGGAAGGCACCACCTCTGCATCAACATCCAGGTGCCTAGAATACCCTAAATATAAGTCTTACCCAATCAAAGGTGACCAGGCTACTGCTTGCTCCCTTAGCTCCCAAGAACAGAGTGGACCATGACCTTTCCTGCAATATGCCTGGATGTCAGGGTGATGTTACTCATCTTCTGTGCCTCCCATGCTGGATAAAGCATAGGAAAATGATGGTCCCTCAGCACCAGGGAACATGCTGCTCTTCATGCTGTGCCAACCTACTGCTTGTTCAGTCCACCTGGAGACAGGAAGGTGGCTGGAGGGAGAAACAAGGGCCCTTCTTCCTTGTGGAATACTTCTGTGGTTCATAGTACAAAGCTATGCATTCAACTAGCCAAACCATTTGGAAAGGATGCCCAAAGCTGTCTATACCTGCAATTCACTGTAAATGAAGATGCATACCTAAAGGCTTTCCTTTCCCATAAAACTCCTTACAGTGTGCCACTCTTCTGACCCTCAGGAAAGTTTTCTTATTAGTGCCTGATCTGCATATTTCCCACTGCATTTTTATCTTTTATTTTTCAGTCTGGGAGAACAGGTAGTTTTCTTCTTCTGTGCAGAAGCTTTATTTACCTGAAGTTTATTTCATGCCTGTTCCACAGCCTCTGTGTAAACTTCCGTAATTCTGATTTTTCCATGCCTCTGCACTATTGTGTTGCTCCTGTCCTGCCTTCCTCTATATCTTTACAGAAGTGCAGTGCCCCAAATTGGACTGTGTGTTGCCTCTAAGGTTCTCTCTCTCAGTGCTGAGTACAAGGTGTGATCGATCCAAGATGAGAATCATTTGCCTCCAGAAAAGAGGAGGCTCTGAGGTGACCTTATAGCATCTTTCCACAATCTGAAAGGGGCCTACAGGAAAGCCCTGTAGGGCTTTTTACACAGGTGTGTAGTGAGAGGACAGGGGCAATGGTTTAAAACTTGAAGAGGGAGGATTTAGGTTAGATATTAGGAGAAAAATACTTATTATAAAGGTGTCAAGACACTGGAATAGGCTGTCCAGGTAAGTTGTGGCTGCCCCTTCCCTAGAAGGGTTCAAGGCCTGATTGGATGGGGCCTTGAGCAACCTACTCTAGTGGGAGGTGTCCCTGCCCATGCAGGGGGGTTGGAAGTAGATGATCTTTAAGGTTCCTTCCAACCCAAACCATTCTATGATTCTATGATCTATTCCCATTTATATATCCCAGGATAATACTTGACATTTGCACAGAAGTATGAGACAGTTGGCTCATCTGACAGCTTCTCTGATCCACCAAGTTTCTTCCCTACCTTTTTCTGCAAAGTTTCTAAAAATTGGTCCTCATTGTGCATTTATGCTGCTGATTATTCCTACTTAAGTGTATGCATTGTGTATGTCCCTGCTGAATTGCATTCTGGGTTGGTTTTGTTTTGGAATATTCATCCAGTTTGACAAGATTATTTTGAATTCTAATCCTGTCCCCTACCAGACTTGCAAGTAATCCCTGCCTGGTGTCATCTGCAGATTCAATAAACATCCTCAAAAATCTATCATGAGGTCATTAGCAAAAATATTCAACACTAATTCCAGATGGTCTCTTACATTTCTGGGCAATGCAGAATGTGTTGAAGCATTCCCAGGACTGACAGTTCCCTCCGTTTTCATTATTGCAGGGACCTTTGGGTCTGGGCTGCCTGGTCACCAAGGTTAGGAAAAACTTCCATGTAGATGAAGTGAGCATTCCTGCTGGCATGGCATTCTACATCCCTTTTCCACTTAATGACTTGAAAGAGCTGTATGTCTTCCTAGACTGAAGGAAATAGCTTAAATTCTGCTAAGGCAGGCACTTTTGTCCCTCATCTTCACTTACTCCTGGTGGTGTATTTCTGTCCTCAACTCATCCCTATTATTAAAACTTCATTTTTGAACTGAGAGAAATCTACTTTTAAGACAACTGCCTCTAGTACACAGAAAGAGTTATTTCTCCTCATTCCTCTGAGCAAATTGTGGGTTGAAATATTTTAGAGTAGTGTCCAATGCACTGGTACTCACAAGAAAAACAAATAAAAAGATAAGTTTGAACCTCACAAAGAAACCCTCTCTTACCTGTGAGATGATGTAGTGATGTTTCAGGATGAGGATAATGTTCAGGGAGATAACAAAAACACTTGTTCCATATGTGCTCTCACATGCATAGCACCAAAGTAGAGAAGACCTTAAACCAAGGAAGGATAAGGCTATCTGTCACTAGGCCAAAGAAGAAACAAGAGGATAGTGCATTGGTCTTAGATGTTGGCACTGTAATGAAATAAGCACGGTGAAATCAGCATTTAATAAACATTCCCTGTATCCTAACCATTACTTTTAATATAGGATCAAGATTACAGCTTCAATGAAAAAACAGGGACATGGCTGAACCACTTGTATAACTGGAATGCTAACAGAAAAGGATGCTGATTGTTCAACAATGGGAACCAGAAAAGAGGTGTCACTTTCTGAGTCTAGTATGTATAAACTTCTGAGATCCAGAAGACAGATGGAGTTAGCCTTGCTGAAAATCTGCAAAGGTAGAAAGTGGATACCATTGTCAGAGTTTATTGGAGTCTATTAAAGGCCAACCATCCATGAAGATAAGATATATGGGTCTCTTTGGGAGAGACATCTGAAGCACATGTCTTGTGGGAAGGGGAAGATTTTAGCTACATTTAGAGATATTTGTTTAAAAAAATTTAAAAATTTAAAAAAGAATTCATCTGCTTAGATTCTCTTCAGAACCATTATGACATGGGCTTATCACAACTTCTGTTTGGACTCAGAAGACCCAGAAATTAAGTAAAGGAAAAATATCTACTATTTTAGTTGTTCAGACTGTTTTTCCATTGCTAAAAGAAAAGCAATTTACACATTCACAAAAGTTTTCCAATAGCAACTACATTAATATATTTCTGGAGAAGGATGTGAAATAGACATCTCAGAAGGTCTTCAGGACCAGTATAGAGATACTTTTATCAGGAATAGTATAGCTGATCTTGCTTTAGGGCAGAGAGAACCACTCTATCACATTTTGAACCCCTCTCCTATTTGTACCTGACTCAAACTGAACTTCTTGTACAGCCACATCCCTGAGTAAAAGGAATAAATGAGACATCACCAAGTTACATGCCTGGGAAGAATCCTTGAAAATCACCTGCACCACCTCTGTGCCACATCACATCTAACTGGGAGCAGACATGGCAACAGAGCTAGCTAAACAAACCCCCAAAAAGTGTTTTGTTTTCTTTTCACAGCCTAGAAGCTATTTTGCTCCCTGGCCATTCAAATGTCCTGCATGCCATATGGCTATGCCAAGAACATTCCTAATCCCCTGCTGTGTGCAGGTACCTGCACAGGACTTCAGCCTTCAGATAATTCATCCCCTTGCCACCTTGATGGGGCAAGGGAAACCCATACCTCAGGGCTCCTCTCTTCCCACTGCACTAGCCAGGCCATAAGATATTGTTAAGTCAGAACAGAGTAGAACAAATAGGGCAGACAGCTGGCAAACAGCTGCATCAAGCTTTCTAACCCCTGTTATATCTCCATTAGGTTTGTTTGTATATATTGCTGTACAAAAGGACTAACTGGTGGCACTTTGAAGGAGAATTTTTCTATTACTCATCTTCTGCCTTAACATGATTTCCCTTTTATTTATTTAGCTTTCCACTCTCACTTGAGTTTACAATAATTTAGTGCAGATGTTCTATCTTTCTGTAATTTATTAATACTGACTTGCTTTCCCCTTCCTTTTCTATAAATGTTTTTCAAACATTCACACTATGACTGTGTGACTTCCCTTGCTTGCCACCAAGCAAGGAGGCTGCAGGCTTGCAAGGAGAAAATGTGCTGGATGCATCCTCTCAGCTACAGCACTGCAAGCAGCTGGCAGAAAGAGCCCACCCTTGGCCAAGGAAGGGCAGTGGGTAATAAGCTCACCCCAGCCCCCCTGCATGTACAGGAAACCTTCAGTGCTCGGCACTAATGTAGAGCCATGCAGAAGGATGCAGAAAGCAAGGAGAGAAGTTGGGATCAGACAGGATACAGGTTGCTGCTTCTTTAGACCCTCTCTGAGGGGAAAGGGACTTCTGGTGTTTGCTGACAGTGGAAAAGTGGCCATCTTCAAAAGGTCATTGAGGAGGTATCCAGCCAATGATTCACCCAGAGCAAGAGGCAGCAGGGTGCAGTGGCACTGCTCTGTGTGCCTGGTTTCAAAGAGAACAGGACAGTGGGTCAAGGTTTACCAAAATTTTACCTTGGTTATGCATTTGCTCACCTGCTAAGGAAGGACTCAGAAAGTTCCAGCCTAGGGGCTGGATCCAAGTCCTTGTCCTTCACTCCTGCACAATGCACAGTCACCACAACCATTTCATTCAGAAGAACAACCAGGAGGGGAAGCTGCCCATGCTATAAGCTGATGTTTATAACAGTGATGTGTGCAAGGGTGAGACTTGCATTTGACTGTTTGCCCACCACAGGACAGTTCAACATCACATCTTCCAATGCCCAGAGGGGAGCCAGCAGCCAAACCTTGGGGTAGTCTGCCTGGCCAACAGAGGAATGGACTTAGAGGAAGGGATGCCCTGGACCCCTTGGCTCCATCACTGAAAATGTATATTGCATTAAATAATTATTGTGAAGAAGGCAGAGGTGGAAAGGGAAGGGAAGGGAAGGGAAGGGTAATGATGTAATACACTTATAGATGATGCTGAAAAAGCCATGGTGGAAGAAGGAGAGAAAAATTCAGAAGACTGCAAAATCACTCATCACCAGGCACATCATGGTCATTTGCAAAGGAAAATCACATCCCCTGACTGCAATGCCAGATTCAAACCAGAACAAACTAGCAGTAAGCATTTTTCAGCACATAACATTTTATTCTCTTTCTCCTCCTGTTCTCTGCAGATGCTCCACCCAGACCCTGGATGATACAGCTATCAATCCTGCTTCACAGATCTCCTCCTATAGGTTTCTTACCTGCTCCTTGCCCTCCCCCCCCACTACACCTTTCTCCATGTTCTGGATGCAGCCACTGCCTGCTCCCTTGGGTGACCATGTGCTGCAGTTTGTGGGCTCCTAAGAGCATGAGATCCCTTCAGCTGACTACAGTGAAATTTTCACTTGGTGGGCAGAGCCCTGTGTTTTGTTGGCAAAATTCCTGCATTTAAGTTCTCGAGCCCTCCCTTATGCTGTACTCACAGATTATTTCATACAGACATGAGAATCAGAGCTTCATTTCTTCTGCCCACAGAGAGCAGACATGGTGGACACCATGCTGTGGACGTTGTCTCTGCTGTACATTGAGCTCATGGAGCACTGCTGCTTGTCCTCCATGTCCCAGGGAGGTCTTGCAGCTATCTCCTGCCAGCTCAGGAGACAGGCTCAGGCTCCTGCCTGAACTGTCTCCTCTTCACTGAATGAAGCCAACAAGATCAGCCCAAATCTCCAGCTGCTACACTGGACACGTGCCCCATGAAAAGCAGAAGCCCCCAGCCCTGCTTGGTGTATCTCCACTGGGGTCAGCAGAGTGGCATGGCTCATGCTGGCTGCCAGTGTGGCCTTGTGGGGCAGGGATGATAAACTAAACAAGAAGAGGAAAATTTGACAGACAGCAATATCCGTTTTGGCTCTTCCACAGAAGCGCTAGCAGAGAACTAAATAGATATTCCAAAGCATTTTGCTCCTTTCTATCCCAGCTCATTTCTTATCCTTACAAAGGCAGTTAGCAAGACCAAATTGGCCTAACAGTCCATTAGGATCCAATCTGCTCCAAGCTGCCCATAGTGCAAAAGAAGATTTGAAAGCTCTGATAAAACTTTGCTGCTGAGAGTTTAGCTTGGTTCTCCTGCTCTGTGGGGTGCATGGCAGGGGGGGGTGTGATGCCACACTCAGGACCATCAAGTATGATGCATGATGGCACAAAACCCAGACCAACAAGGAAGTGGTGCTGATCCTGCCCTCCTCCAACCAACTTCTGCTCTTTGGAGTTAATAATGGAAAAAACAACACTGTGAGTTGCTTATGGATCTGGTTGTTTGAAACCTGGGTGGCTTATGGGGAAGCACGCTGAAGGAAAAACAAAGGTGGGGTTTGTTCAAAGGAAGTCAGGGGATGAAGAAATAATACAAGCAATTTCACAAAAGAGGAGCAGAAAATGTTTTGTAAATTGCTAGGATAAATCTGTCTCCACACTTGAGAGGAAAAACAGATAACAGGAAACAGAGGGCAAGACAAAATGCAAATGAAGGATCTGGGTAACATCACTGAGTTGTATGATGACCCTCTGGGACCCACTTCATGGCCTATTGGAACCAGTAGGTGACTTTCCACTGACCTCAGTGGACCAGGTCCTCTTTCCCCACAAAAATGTGCTCCTAGGTAGAGGCAAGCTGATGGTATAGCAGTTCCCACATATTTCAGAAATGGGAAGCAATGCAGAGAGCAAAGGATTTTAAATACCTGAGCTGGCCTCCTATTTTGCCAGGCAATGTAATATTCTGCATTACATGTCCAGCTGCAGCAAAGTTTCCATACCCAAGCAGTACCCATAGAGCTCTGGACAAGCCCTAGCAGTGCCCTGACTTTAGAGGGAAAGCAAGGAACCCACAGAATAGAGGAAGCTCATGTGCCACTTAGGGGGGCTGCCAGATGCCAGTGTCACTGGGTTAAACCGCCCTCCTGAAGTGGGGGTCACCATTCAGGTTTTCAAGCCTTTCTCTGTGGAAGTAGTTTTGTAAAGACTCCCTGTGGTCTCCCCCATGTCTGCCCCCCCTCCTCAACTGCTTTATGAATTTCTGCAAGTGTCTGCAACGCTGCTCCAAGCTCCAAAGCAATGCTAAGATCCTGGGGATCATGGCTGCCCAGGCAGACAGCACACAAGCATTTTTGTCAGGAGGGGCCTGGATTCTTTGTGACCATTTCCCTCTTCTCTTTTGAGATGGGTGGGATTGGGGAAGTGTCTGCTTACATGTCCAAATCACAGGATTAAAAGCTCTACCTCCCAGGAACACAGGACCAAAACCTAGTCAGTCCCACAGGACACTGAAGACTTACTGGGAGGTAAGGAAATTAGAAAGGCTTTAGAAACTATGCTCCATCCCCATCCATGTGGACATGATGGATTAGGCCCAAATTTCCTTTCAAGCAACAGCCTGCATGATTGTCTTTGGCCTAATGTTTCCTCTTCTGAGAGTCATTCTGTGTCAGGGGAGCAGTTGCACTTTGGAGAGGAGGAATCCCCACAGATGCACAATCCGCTCTAATCACCCGTGTATACAGCTCTGTGAATTTATATAATGAACTGCAACAGCAGGCCCTTACCTAGGGGATTTTGGTGTCACAGATAGGGTAAGATAGAAAGTATCAACAAGAGAAAACATGTCCAGTGAGGTGTGGCCTTGAAGGGCTTTTTGCATTATAAAATGGTTAAGCATTTGTTAAGGTGTGAGCAGGATGCAATTTAAATTGTTACAGTAAGATCCTCTGAAGTGCTTCAGCTACCTTTGAAGATATGTGCCTTAATTCAGGGTGAAACACATGCAGAACAAAGCTGTTAGTTTTTTATAGTCTTTTCAGTACCCCTTTAGGCGATGAAAAAAATCCAAAGACCCGGACTTCCTAAGATCCCAGAGTTACCATCTGAACTGGCAGAAGCACAAAGAGAAGACTGAAGCCGCCTGGATTCTGAAACTTAATTAGGGGTGAATAAATCATCCTTGCCTGAAAAGTCAAGAAAATATCATATTCAATGGTGCTTGGGATGTTTTTGGTTTTGTTCTTAGTGAATGAGAGCCAGCAACAGGACAAGCAAGAAAGAGACAAAGAGGGACAGAACAATGAGTAGGAGTTATCTCCTAAAGGAACCAGCAATAACAAAGGTGCAGCCTTGTTTTCTTTTGCAAGCATCTCTGGGAGCCTTCATGAGACAAACACATACATCTGTTTCACCTACACAGGTAACGCTTTTACACCACCATCTGCATCTGACTGTCACCATGATGGATGGACATTGCATCCTACTGTATCGCTGATCCCCCAAAGCCCTTAAGCAAGATGATATTGATAATGTTGCAAGGCTAATCACTTAATAATAGGACTCCCTGCAAACCAGACACCTCTACCACACGCCATGGGAGGAGAAGATGCTTTGCATACATCACCCTGTCAGCTGAGTTTATTATTCTTGCATTCAAGATAAACTGCAGCAGCCAAATGCTGGCCTGTATAAATTCCAGCCTCAGGAGTCCAGCAGGCACCAGGCTCCTTGTTAAACACATGCACACATGCATAAATCCAACCGGGTAAATAATACGACATCTCCCTATTCCCAGCAGACCTTTCAAGAGCTGATGTTTTCTTTGTTACCTGGGGTGGTCCTCAGACCAGCTGTATAAACCAGGGATAAGGCATGAGTACATGGGCTATGCAGAAACAACAGACAGGAGAGACTTCTGGCCACATGCAGGCCTTGCTGCTTTGTGCTAATTTAGCTTTGTTGCATGGCATTTAAACAAACACCAGACAAATAAGCTCAAGACTTCAGAGTCTTTATCTCTTCTGTTTACCTCTCCCCTGGATTCACCACTCTATCTGTTAGGCAAAGAACATAGGAATCTAAGAAGCGTGGAAAGGATATAAAAACTTCAGAGATCAACCCAAAGTCTTCCTAATAGGTTTGCTGAAGAAAATAATTCTTTCTTGTAAAACATCTGTATTAGTGTCTATTGAGATGATGAGCTGCCAGAACCATAGGTCTGGGTAGAAGGCTTCACTCCTATATTTCTTGCAAAGAGGATCCTAGGAATGAAGTAAATGCCTTCAGCCAGCTCCATTAATGTATTTAGCATCTCAGTGGTTCTGGTTAAGTTATGCAAATATGGTTGCTAACCTGGCATTATGACTGGTTACCAGACTCCCAAGGAGTGGAAAAGAAAGAAACCTTTCCTCAAAAATTTCTTGTTATTGATGAAAATAACAAACAAAAGACAAATCTGGAAGGTTAACCCTGGCTTCAGCAACACTCCAGAAGTGACATCCTCTGGCACCGACTGAGATGGATTCTGAGGCTACATATGAATATCAGATCCAAGTCCATGGTCCAGGAAGTGTCTGACTGCCAAGTTTACCTCAAGAGTTTAAGAGCAAGATTTGTTTCCCTTACAGGAAACTGTCCCAGATAGCAATAGGGAGCAGCACACAGATAGTGTATGAAGCTACTACAGAAGGTCTTGGTATGACTTTAAAAGAAGAAAATATTTTCAGGTTTCCAGTGTCCCCTCAAACTCTGGGCTAAAGGAGGCTGAGGAACTTCCCTCCCCACACTTCCATCTACCAGTCCTGAGGTTTTCTGGTCCACATATGCAACACCCCATCACACAGGAGATCAATGCTCTGTCATGGCCTCTTCTCTGAGCTCTTCCTTGCTGCCATAGAGAGGAAAAGCCTTCCATTCCTCATTTTGGCAAGGGTCAATGTCTCTGCTTAGATACTGAATGCACAAAGGAACAAATCCTACCAGTTCAGCCTTATAAATCAATAGCTTTCACCACTACGAAAATTAAAACCAAAGCAGTTGCAAGAGTACCAAACTATGGGAGCAGAAGGGTGAGGTGATGTTTCCTGTCCCCAAAAACATAAGCAAAAACTGTTGACTCCTGAGCTCAGCTGTGAAGAACTTTTGCACTTTTGTCAGTGCAGCTTTCCTCCAAGTTTCCAGACTCAGAGTCTGGAAAAGTCTTTGCAGTTATTGAAAGAGATTTCTATAGTCTGTCTCTTGAGCAAGGCAAGCATAAGTAGAAGACATTGGTGAAAGGTCCTAGCTCACCCAAAAAGAAGTAAATTGAAATTGAAACTGCAAAGTGCCCCTGGTGAAGAGAGAGCAGCATAGAGATGATGGGCCAGACTTTGGAACACTTGAAACTGGACAAGAAATGTGTCATGTTACAATAATAAGGTAGCCTAAGCAAGGTGAGAGAAGAAGGGCTTTAAAACTTACCTTCCCTTACATCATCCCTTTGTCTATACTCCTTCTCCTCCTAGCCTGCCTTTCATTTCTGAACAGCAGAGAATGCCCCATGTACCAACAGAATGTAAAATCCAGGGGTTTCTGCACTGCCAACTTCTTTACTCAAGTTCTTTTCTTCAGTCCTAGAAGAGGCACAAAGGGAGATGAGACTCTTTCCAGAGTCCGGCAACAGGAGGGAAATGGAGCCATGGCTCTGCTAAGGGCTGACAGCAGGATGCTGTGTTTGGGAGATACCTTGGAAGCCACTCCACAGCTTTGCACATCTGTCATTCTGCTTCTGGCCGGAGAACAGAGCCATGAAAAATGCTTCATTAAACCAAACCCTAGATGGGCTGGAAAATCAAACTAATGCTGGTTTGATTTTCCACGAGAACCTAGAAAATCTGATCCCAAGCCCTGTAGCATGTTCGAGCCTATGCTATTTTTTTTATACTGCTTTTGGCAGCACATCAGGTGAATGGCAGATTCTATGTAATATCTTATTCTGCTTATAACTTCCAAGCCGTGTATACCACGGGTGTGTTGCCTGTCTCAGTTTTTCAGCTGCATGTTGATCCCACTGTTCTCACTGCTGCAGCAATTTATGGCTTCATTTTTACCTGCATCTGTCAGCAGCTGCGTGCTTGCAGCTAACCTCCTCAATACATACACAGAAATTTCTATACTCCCAGGAAAAGGCAAGAACACCTTTCACAATATTGCCCTCACCTAAAACTGGGTGATCTCATGTTGAAAAGACTGTGTTTGTGGTCATGAGATACCCAACAGTGGGCCACCACCTCCAGCTTTGCAATACCAGGTGTAAGCAGCTGGTTGTCTCTCTTCAGCTCCTGATTCCTCAGTAATAATTTATTGTATTTCTGTGGTCTTTGTGCAAGGACTGCAATGGAAGAGTCAGCCACGGCTGAGGGACTCTGCCAGCTCATCTCAGTCTGACTGTGCTGATGGGATCTTTTATGAGCAAGGGTGAGATTCCCCTTCCTCTGGGTTGTGCACACAGACTGCAGTAGTACAAGCTGGATTCCATTACTCTGCTGAAATCTTATATCAAACATCACAAGCCAAACGAGTAATTACATGACTGGCATTTTAAACATCCCCTTCTGAGTTTTTATGACTGGGAAAAGCAGCAAAAGGGAGGAGAAGTTAGAGTAAGTATTGCTTTTTGGCCTTAGTGTTACTCAGTTCTTCTCCACAGACTCCAGCTCCCTTGTTTCCATAGCCTCTGTTGGGGGCTGTTGCTTACTTGGGCCAGACAGACCTCATGTATAGCTCCCTGAAGCCAAGAGTGAACTTGGTCCAGCCATCCTGGGGAGCACCCTCCCAGCACCATGCTGGACAGGGTCTGGGAGGAAGGGAAAGCACTGAACAGATATGACCTCCATTTGGTTTGTCCTTTTCGACCCCATTTCACAGGGGCTGGAAAGAAGGTAAAACCTGAAGGTGTAAGGAGAGCTTTGCAGTGATGCTCACTGCTCAAGAACCTCCCCAGCTGCAAGAGCAGCCATAAAACATGGACACAGAATAATGAAATCTTCTCATCTAGGCTTTGGTATTTGGTGAAAGGCAGATCCTGATGCCAGAGAGACATTCTACCTATCTCTGTGGAGCCCCTGGTTATGGCAACAAGCTGGCATCATTTCCCTGGGCATCATCCTAATGTCCTTGGGGTGCTGGAAGCCACACAGCCACACCTCTCCCCCTCTCTTGGCTCCTGAGGGAGGTACCTGCTTGCTGCCAGCCACCCATTGCACATCCCTGAACCTGGCCCAGGGTGGCATTTGTCAGCAGATAAAGTCTCACAGTGAGTCACCTGCCCAGAGACACTGTGGATTGTGCCTTCAGGGCACTGACCTCAGGGGCTCCAGGATCTGCTCTGGTTAGGAGCAAGATGCAGGGAGCAGAGAAAGACCCCCTCACCTCCTCTCCACACAGAGGGCTCCCTTCAGGTAAGATGTGTTGCCTATCAGCACACCCGTGAGAGCTGAGCAATCCCTTGGTCAATCCAGCCAAAGACAGGCAGCAGGACCTTAAAGAGCTTTCCCACCTTCATGGGTGAAGCCTCCTTGCCTTTCATCCCACATGCAGGGGGAAGGTTTCAGGCACCAAACGTCAGGGCAAATGTTGTTTTTCTTCTCTTGTGTTGTCCCAGACATGATGAGAAGCACATCTGCTAAATGTGTGGGCTTAGTTGTTTATTTGAAGGGGTGATTCTTTTTTGCTTGACCACAGTTCTTTTTAAAAACTGTTTAAAAACCCAGCTTAACCTTATGAATAATAAATAAGTGATAACAGCTTCAAAAGACTTCAGTCTGGGATCTGTGCCCTTTCTGATAGGTGCCTTATATAACCCTTATGTGTTCTACTTAATATGTATAATCTAATACAATCAAATATGTATTCTCAATGTATATTCAAAATTACATTGATGGTTCTTTTTGTCTTAATATTGAAATCGGCTTTTCTGTGTTTTCCAAAGTGAGTCAGTCAATAAATAATGGATATCTGAAAGGATAAAGTATTATTTTTAGAGCATTAAGAAAAATTATAATTAATATGACAGCAGGAGAGAAATATCCACAGCTGTAACCAGTTTCTTGTCAAAAACTCCCCAGACACAAATGGTGGTGAGGAGACAGACAACTATTTAGGTAGACCAAAGCATCACCCAAAGCACAAAGCCTGCTCACAGAGCAAACTGTGGCTGTCATGCCAGTATTTTGTCTTGAACTTCACTTCTCCCAACCAGTTCCTTCACTTGCTTACTATTTGTTTACTTGTTCTTAGAGCTTCATGAAAGTAATCCTTATCTTGATGGTATCCTGATGGAACAAGATTCATGCAGCTATGGTGTCCAGCAATGCCACAGCCTCCCAGCTTCTGAAGAGGAACTTCAAGAGATCTTGAATTTCTGTCTGCATTGCAAAAATTGGCATCTAGTTAAGGAAGAGAGAATAAAATTGCTCATCTTTCTCAGAGTAAAGGTTCTGGGAGGAGCTTGGGCATACTGTTAAACATCAAAGAGTCCATAATGGACAGAGCTGTGGGAGAGTCTAATAAATTTTGATGCTTACATAATTTCTTGACCTTGGTGTTATCACTTTCTATGTCTGTCTTCAAGTTGTAGAGCCCTGTGGAATTCACCCTCTTGGCAGCTAGCACCCACCTCAAAATGCCAAAGGTGGATGTGCTGCTGAAAGGTCACGTGCAGGTTCTGCAGTGATGCAGAGGACACCAGTCTTAAGCTCCTGACTTCATCACAGACTCTTTCCATCACCTCAGCACAGAGATGTTTCTTTTCCAGACTCTGCTCCTCAGCACTCAGATATGAGATAACAGATCTGCTTCTCACCCACCCTGTGAGAGGCTTATCAGGGCAACTAATTTATCTTGGCCAGCTGGGCATTCTGAAGGAAGAACTAAATGGTGCTGGTGAGGTTATGAAGCCGGATAGGAACCATACTGCAAAAGGGATGATGAGGACAGCATGGACCTCAGGTGTGTCTGCAGGGGCAGAGAACCAGGAGGAGTGGGCCAGCAAAGAGAGGTGCTGGGGCTTCTGGGGTGCTATGGTGCTTTATTTCACTTACTCAGCCAGCAACCAACATCCAGTGTGGTGAGCTGTGCTCCCCCAGCTGCAAAGTAAACATATGTGAGAGAACAACAGGGATGTGTTTACAGTACATAGCCAAGTACAGTAGACTCCAGAGGATAAAAATACCCAGTGGAAAAACACATGGGCTTAAGTAAAACTTTAACCATCAGGGGCTGTCTAGCCAGCAACATGTGTATCCTTCACAGGCTCTCCTGCTTGCCGAGAGCTTAAGCTCCCTAGGAAATCCCAGCTCTTTTTGATTAGTGGCTTCTCTGCCCCAGCCCCTGATAATTACACCATAGGCCTGCTTCAGATTATAAATTCATTTAATGCAGAAAGGCAAAAGGGATCTTGGACAGCCCATGATGCAGAGAGAGTGTATGATGTCCCCTAGATAGTCTCCCCTAGACCTCAGCAGGTTCCTCTGCACTGGAGGCTCATGCTGAGTAAAATGCAGTCCAGAGCAGGGATTAGCAGAAGGCATGCCCATCCTTCCATCACAAGGAGACCCAGAGAAAGGGTAAGACTAGCAGGTGATGTATGGCGTTGTGCAGCCCTAAGAAGCTACCATGTAATTTCTGAAATCTCTTGCAAACTGGGCAGCACAGCAAAGCCCCAGCACAGCCACAGACATTGGGCTGGAGCAGCAGAGTGAAGGCAGCTACAGCCTGGAGTCACTCTGGGCCAGGACTCCCACTGGCATTACTGAAATGAATGGAATTGCACCCACTGAATTACACCCACTCGAGCTGTATTGAATTGAGGCCCTGGTTGAACAAAACACTTAAGCACGTGCTTAAATTTAAGCACATGAGCAAACAATTTCAAGGCAAATACTTACATGCTTCAGTGCTTTGCCAGGTAGGTGCAGTTCTCAGCAGCACACACCTGGAGGGAGGTGGTGCCATTTTTTTACATGGTCCCTTCTTTGACTACATCCAGGCAAGAAAGGAAACTTTCCACTGGCTGTGGTCCAACAGGCACTTCAGGTATGTGTCAGGTCTTTAAAAAAAAAACAACATTTTTTTTTAATCTTATCTGTCTCATTATCATCCTGACATTTGCTTTGGCTTTGAGTATAATTACCTCTTGAATTGAACAAAGGTTCAGATAGGGCTGAGATAATAAGAAGTGAGTAAAGCTGATGTATATAGGAAATGGGGCCTCCCTGAAGGCGTTAGCCCATGCAAGCTGACCCCCAGTTATGAGAAAGAAAAGCTGATAAGGAAGAAGGCTATTAATCAATGATCCAGGAAACCTTGGGATGTGTAAAAAGGTGTCTGATGTTTGCATCTTACATGCCACCTGGGCTGGTACAAATACAGCAGACCCCACTTAGAAAAATACCTGTGCATCAGAGCACAACCAAGCAAACAAAGGGAAACACTGGGGAAAAAAAAAAAAAAAAAAAAAAGGTGATGGAATAAACAGGGAAAAATATTAGTATGGAAGTCAACATTCAGAGAAGAAAACTGCACAATAGAAAAGATACATTACCAGTCAGAAGAAACAGAGATCAATACTCCCACGATGCTCCAGGTGCTTTGTACACAAAATAATGGTCTCAGTCTCAGAGGCATTTCAGTATGAAAAGGCAAAGATAGTAAAGGCAGAGCAGGCAGAGACACTTGCCTAGCATCATGTGTGAGCAGCAAGGGCTAGAAAGAGGATTAAGGTTCTGAGTGCTGGGTGCCATATGAATAAGTGATGGACCAAGCTTGCAGGCACACAGCACATCTGCACCGCTGGCCTCTTTCAGTGACCCTGCTGTTCTAGGACAGTTTTATTCCATATTTTGGAGGCTCTCTTACCTAGCAGGCCCAAACCGCAGTTTTTTTAGGAGCTCTTCTTTCTCAGCCTGTTTCTGGAGTGGGCTCCAGCTGGCTAAACAGAAGGGTTGGGTGGCTGGGAACTCCAACAGCAGAAGGTGGTGCAGTTCAAAATATGATGCTGGACTCACGGGCTAAGACTGTACTTTTGAAAAAGCTCTCTGCTAAAGCTGGAAGAGAGAAAAGTAAAACCCTCAGCAAACCATGGTCTGACCTGTCACTCTGAAGTGTTTTCCATGAACAGCATTCTCCCTGTGATCTGAGCACAAAACAAGGTTATGGTGCCCACTTGAAATCCACACCTGAATGAGAAAAGGTAATGTTGAGACTGCACTTTGGAAAAATCCTGCTGACATTTTTGTTTTGACTTTATCAAAGAAATGAAACAGAAACACAATCTTGTCAAAATAAAACATTAATTTAATTTTGATTTCATCAGCTTGACCCATGTCAAAGCATGTTTTAGAGTCAAAACAGTAAGGCTATTATGCCATGACCCGTCATAATATTACGGCATGACAATCCAGTAGAAAAAAAAATAATTTTTGAACTGTATTATAAAAGTCAAAACAAATGTTTCAATAAGCTGTAAAGACTTGTACCTTCTTTGAAAACACTGGAAGAGCTGGCACCTACCTGCAGACCGTATCCAGAGCATGGGAAGGCACCACTTCCCTGTGCAGGGGCCCTCCATGGTCTGACTGGCACATGTCTCCAGCAGCTCCACAGGGAATGAAAGCAGTGGTGTCATGATTCTTGCTGGTCTCTACCTCCTCCCAGAACATGCATTCCCCAGAGACACATCATATGCATAGCTCTTCCTTTTCACACCCAAGGTACAAATGAACCTCAGAAGAGATTTAAGTAGGCCAGTAAAGCTTAGGCAGGGTCTTACTCACCTGCTCTGTAGTGACAGTCCCAGATATTTATATCTTCTATTGGGAAAATCTGTCAAAGGGCAGAGATACTAATAGAGGCTTCTCCAAAAGGTCTGCCAGCTCTTCTTAGCTGAGAAAGGATAGCCCCTAGCATCACTAAAGGGCTGCAGATAGAGATGAAGTAGAGCATCAGAACTGCTGGTTCAGACACCTGCTAGCACCCATCCTCTTCCCACACAATCATGGACTTTGCTCCTACTGGCACCACACTGTATCCTGTCACCTAAATGCCAGGGACATCTTGATAACCCTGTCTTGTGCAAAGACATGTGCAGACATCTTGTAAAAAGTATGTGGTTTAAAGCAATTTACAGTGTCATGACTGTGGCCATCCTGAAGCCTTCAACAGCACAAAAATTTGAAGCCTCTGTTGCCTGTGGACTTGTTAATTGACAGAAGTGTCCTACAGCAAGCAAGCAAGACTGACAGGTGAATGAAATGCAGAAAGCATGAGGAGAGGTGTTCACCTGCAAGAATGGACAGCATGTGTTGAACAAGGTTCTCAGTAGACTCCGAAGAATAAAAAACAATGGATTACTCCTTCTAGATTACATAGTAGATGAGTTTTAAGGAAGTACTGGCATAATTGTCCTCCAGATGCATCCTATTTCACCTTACAGGAGAGGTAGGAAAAGCTGCAGTTATCAGAGATGACCCAAAAATGAGCAGAGATGATGCTTGGACAAGAGGGGAGGTGTTACATGATTAAATGCCTTACCAACTTAGTAACAGCATTCATGCTTATGTTTCTCAGAATGGGTTAGGACTCCCCTTTCTGAGACAATATCTGGAAAATAGGAACACAACACAAAGGAGAACACATTTAGAAGAGCTGTATGCTGGCAAGGTTGCAGGATTGTTTCCAGCACAGTCATTGACTTTTGACAGCTTGTCCACATGGAAATGGAGAATCCAGCACAAGAGAAGCAACAGATAAAATCTGCTTTTAAGGAGGAATATCTTAAACAAGGGGAGCCAGAAGACTGGGAGAGACAGAAAAGCTTGCTGGAAGAGCTTTGCCATTTGCCAAGGACATTGACTGAAATCCAAGGACTTCCAAGATCAGCAAGGTCCCCATGGGAACAGAAAAAACACTTCCACGCAAATACCATTTTGCCTGAATCTCTCAGCCACTTGTAGTCCTTCAGAGTATTAGTTTGCCAGTAGACTTTGTGCTTCTTGCCTTTCTGGAAGGGTGTCCTAAAAGAGAGAAATTAGGCTGCCCCATCTACACTGAAAACTATTTTAAAGCCTGCCAAATCTAACCCCTGGGGCTGTAGCCTATGCCTGGTTGTCTGATTTATGGGGAGCAACTCAGGAAGAGGGTGTAGGTTGGCTTGATTCCTCTGGCAGCAATATCCCATTGCCAGTTGTCACTTTCTGGGGTAGGACACCAGGGCTGGTGGTGCCAGAGGCCTGTCCTTTTTCACTGTAAGAAGGGATCAGAGGTCCCTGGGAAAGATGTATGTAAATGAGATGATCTCTCTTGCAGTCTCTCTTGCAGGTCAGAAAGGCACTGCCTTTTTGGCTTACTATTTTCTATGATTATCAAAAGTTATTAAGTGTATCAGAGCAGGCTAGAGACTCATTTGCCCCATGGTAATTTTCTGCCTGGTAGAAAATGCTTAGGGAAAGTGTATAGACCAGAAAGGGTCATCCTTCCATTCAAGTATTCTTCCAGATTTCATCAAATGGCGCCAAAGGGATATTTTGAGTTGGGCAAGGCACCAAGTGCCCCGTGGTGTCTACTCCCAAGTGTCTCCTGACCTACTCTGAACCTTCTGCTCTTTGTGATTTCCCACAGCAAGATCCATTTCAGGCTGAGAAGACTCTTGCAGCATCCCAGAAGACCACTGAAAACTGTACAGTTAAACTTGTGGGACCCTGTAAATTTCTATGGGGTCAACACAAGCTACCTCCCTCTGGGGAGAGCAATTCTTCCTTGCTGCCTTCATTGCCCTTGCACTGCTGCAGGCAGAAGAGCTGAGGTGGACAATATGGGATCTTCACCTGCTCATTTCCTCCTCCAGCTCTGAAAGTCCAATTTCCCACCACCTCCCCCTCCAATATTTCAGCTGTGTTTTCCATTAGAAGCATTGTTTTCCAGCACTTTGGGGTTTTTTGTTTGTTTGTATGCTTTGCTTGGTTTGTGATGCCTCATGTGCTCCCTGCAATCAAATAAATGAATAAATATAAAGCATAATGAGACAATGTGCATGAACCCCTGGCTTTCCCAACACCCTTTCCTCCCTTGCAGTGGTACCAGATGTTGGCCCTCAGCAACCTCCTGCCTGGTGGTTCTTGACACGACTGATGCCTTCCACTCCAGCCTACTTCAGGCACAGCTCCATCGCTGGCTCTCAAGGCACAGGGCTGGTATGTCTCTTAGATCCCATTAGGGAGGGAATAGACAATTGGCAGCACTGTCAAGCATGAAAAAAAAACAGAAGACCCAAAAAAAGCAGAAATATGAATAGTTAAAATATAGAGTAGTAGTAATAGAATGGAAAAATATTAGGAGCAGGAGGCAGTTTTAACATAAATCTTCTCCATCAAACTGAATTACTCTTAAAAAGCACCATATTAATAAAAGCTTTTTTATGCCTGCCACAGCTGAGCCAAGGAAAATGGCTCAGGTTCAGTCCTTCAGAATGGATCCACAACCAAAATCTGTCCAAGAAGGTAGGTAGAAAAGGCTTCTCCTGGCTTCAGAGGACTATGAATTAGGCTTTTCATAATGATATTGTTGAAGTGTGAGCAGTGGTATCAGTTTGCTCTTCAAGCTGTTCCTCTTTGTTATACATCACATGCAGTTGCTCTTATTTGTGCTGTACCCTTCTCTCTTGGTCACCTGCCCTCTTTGAACAACACCAACTGTGTTTTGCAGCACAGCCATCAAGTTCACACTTCCATTGATGGAAATACAGGACAAAAGCTAAGTATTTTATCTTTTTATAATTATTATTATTATTACTTATTTATCTCAGTTTTTGCTTTTCTGTGTGTTGCTTGGCCTGGCCGGTTGAGTAATGCTGCTCCAGACCATGTAGGGCCCTGGAGAGATGCCCCCATTTGGTTGCCCTATTGTCCTAGGGATGAAGGAAGTGGGGGTTACTCATGAATGCACTTATAAGCATCCTGGTGGTTGGAATAAGCTGCACATCCAGCTATAAAATAAAACTTGGAGGGTATTTTTGCTTCTAGATATCTCAAGTTCAGGTTATAGCTTATCTTTTAGCACCTTTTCCCAGGAAATAAGACAGGCTTGAAGTCACATTTGCAACATACAGCTTAAATTGTAACACTGCTGAGCATCGTGGAAACAGGCTTCCCTGTAAGTTTTTATCGCAGTCATTTGGACGGAAATGAGTCTGCAGGTTCCTATGTTTTCAATGTTTTATTCACTCGGAAAGTAGATGCAGGCAACCATGCAATGAGGATAAGCTACAGAGCACTGGGAACACCAAAGGGTAGTCAGCAAGCAGTGTCCCACCTGTCTAAATTACTGAAGCAGAAATGTGACTGGTTGAAGCCCATATCACAGTGGAACTGAGCAGCCTGCATATATGTATATATATGAATATATTTACAATGACTAGAGAGGATGGTAAGGCACATATACATCAGGGTATTCTAGGCAACAAGGAGGTTAATTTGTTAAACCAGATACCCTGTGCAGGCAGGAGCTTTTTGCCTCAGACAACTCCTGCATTCCCATCATTCCCACATCAAGAAACACAACTTATAAACAAGTACAGTTGCTACAGCTCATGCCTCCTTCTCCCTCTGGAGCCCTCCATGCTCTTTGACTGAGGTCCAATTGCCCTGCTGCCTCCGGCTGCCCTGGCACTTGGAGCAGTCTGTCAAGGTCACCTCCCTGCTGCCAGGCCAGACACTGTGAGTGCTTGCAGCCATCCTCCTCATTCTGGGCATGCTGACCATCCCCTGGCAGGTCAGGCATCCACCAAGCCAAGAAGATCTTAGACCAACTGAGCTGGACTGTATCTGTTTGGATTCCTCCTGCATCTCCTGTTTCTGGCCCCCTTCCTCCTCTCTTCCTCCGGCTGAGATGCCCCCAGTCTGCCTAGGAACAGCAGAAGAGGACATCACTGTCAGTCAAATCTAAACCCAGGGCTGTGGCTTGGAGGCACTCTGCACTGCTTTCCCTTGGAAGCAATGCTTTACAACTTGGTGCTGTGTGCTCAGTCATGCAGAGCCGAGAAGACCAGCCCAGCAGGAGCTTTAGTAATACCGGTCACAGACACTGTAAGTTGCTCTTTGCTTTGCCACATTTTGGTGCCAAAAGTTGAATTCAGCTGTGGGAAACATGTCAGCGTTTATCCCGCTTCACTGTGAAAAACTGACTAAGACAATCTTGTCTCTGATTACAGACAATTACGCATGGCTGTATTGCTTGGTTTTTGAAGCTGCTTTTAGCTCCCACAGCAAGGTTTGGAGGAGCCAGTAACAGCTTTTAATGGACCAACAGATATAGGCAGCAAAAACAGACAGGCTTTTTCAGACACCCTTAAGGAGTACATATATGGACAAAAGTTCACTTGTTTTTCTCCACCCATAACATCTGATCCAGTAAAAACTGTTGTTTTCCCTCCCTCAGTTATGTCCAAAATCTACCACAACACCACAACTCCTAGCTCCCCAGAGATGCCCAAAGTCTGCAGTGCCAGAGTGAGTTGCTTCCCCTTTTGCAGGATTGAAGGATCCAACATGGGTTTCAGCAGTGCTCCTTCAACACATCCTCACAGCTGGCCTGAGGAGAGGGACAGGGGAGCACTTGGAGGAAGAGCAGTAATCCAGGAGTTCCACATTCACCTTATGCACACAAGGAATGAGGCCACCTCAGGGGCTGTGCACTGGTGCTGCTCGTCCCTGCCTTGGGACTGCTGCTGAGTGTGGTCACCTCTGCTTTGGCAATGGTCTTAATTTTGCTTGTTGTCTCTCCTGGTTTGGTGGTGTGTGGTGAACCCTTAAGCAGTCCCATGCCATCTCACTACAAAGACCAGATAGAGCCACCAGACTAGACCCCCTCAAGTCATAGAAGTGCTGTTGAACAGTCAGCAGCCAGAGAATGGAGGGAAATGGGACAAAGCTCTGATAGAAACCTCTCCACCCACCTGTGCTGAACCAATCACCACCCTTTGGTTAAATCAACCATCACTCTTAGTGCTACCCCTAAAAACCAAGGGATGCCATCCTCTGTTCTCCTGATCCCATAAGCACCCTGTTCCAGCTCAGTCTATGATCTGCATGACCAGGGCCAGTTCATCAGGCCATGACCCCCTCCTCTTTTACCAGCTGCTTTTTTTCTACACTGAGACTCAGAAGACGTTCAAACATGCCTACACTGGTGAGGAAAGACACTTCAGAGCTGACTCTGTCCATGCAGACTCCAGAAGCCCATGGGGCAGGGCATGTACATGGTGGGAAAGCCAGCAGGCTGCTCTGCACCTGGGCCCAAGCTCACAGGTTGCTCACAGCACTGTGTTGCACCAAGCAGGCAGAAACACATCACCCTTTGCTCCTCACTGCCCAGAGACATTCCAGCCACCCCTGCTCATTCAGCCACCCCTCTCACCCAAGAATGCATGGCCATCACTGCTTGTCAAGGCAAGGAGCTGCCTACACATCCAGAACCCCTCTACTTCAAATGCAGGTTAAGTTCATGCTAAAACCAACTTTGCTGCCTAAATCCATGTGCACCACCTGGATTCAGGGCTCCTTGCATGGCTGGGACATGCAGGCACATGGCTCTTCATGTCTCCTGCAGCCCATGGGGAGAAGAGGGGAAGCAGTGGAAGAGGCACTGGGCCTCCAGTCTATGCATCAGGCTGCACATCTTGCTCTTTCATGTCCATCTCAAATACAGTATCTTTCCCACTAAATTATAATGTATCCTGGAGGATATGACCAATGTAAAGAAATTTAAATTTACATTTGACATTTATGCCTGAGTTGTGCTTTTGCTACAGAATTGGCTCAGTGACTCTCAGTGTGGAGCTGGTCTTTGGCTATGCATTTCCTACTATTCACTGGTTAGATTATTAAAAAGAAAAAATAATGATGTTTAAATCCCTCTGCCTGTTTATTTAGAAAGCGGCTAAACTTCTCCAGACTTTATGCATCCATTCTATTCCTCAAGTAAGAAGAATTTGTTCTGTCTGTTCTTTCATAGATCATACTTTCAAGCCATCAAGGGAGGAGGAAAATGGCCCTTGGGTTTGCCTCAGAGTAAGCATGAGGGCAGACAGAGGCATAGGAAGTCCTCAGTGATTCTCTTGAGAGTTTTTCTACCTCAGAGAGCATTTTCTGCCTGTAAGCAAGACCTCAGGCCCTTCACCCTCTTCCCAAAACCACCCCAGAAAACATGCTTAAAACTATCCATTCAAAAAAGAAAATTTTTATCGTCTGTAGACTTTCATTTTTATAAATCACACCTTTCTTTGCTTGCACAAACACAAAAAATAGGTCTCCCATCAGCAAACCTGTTTGTTTTTTTGTTTTTTTGTTTTTTTCCAGATTCTCTGCTCAAAATAAGCAAAGCAATGTGTGGGTTTTTTTTTAATGTAAGGAAAAAAATATAACCCGAGGCTGAGGCTCTTTGCTAAGAATAATTCATTTTTTTTTAAAAAAAGGACTGTTCTAAAGGTCTGAAAATAGATTTTTATAATTGGAAGTACCTGAAAGGGCCTAAATATAGCAGGCTTTACAACATCTCTTCTACCAGGTACTTAGGTGCTTCTCAGAACCTGCCATTAGCCAGGTCTGTTGAGCATGGCATGCAATTATTTTTTTATGAAAATGCTGGCACAAGTTCACACACAAGCAAGGTGCTGAGCCTTTGATCTCAAGCACCAGGCAGACCCTTGAAAATGTCACAGAGTGATTCATGTGCCCAAGAAAAGGGAGATCTGGTGAAGAAAAGCAGGTGTGAGGCTGCTTCTAGACAGGCTTTGTGCTTGCAGAGCAGAGCCCCGAGGCTGGGGGCACTGGGAGAAGAGCCTGGCAGAGCAGGATGCTCAGCTCCTGCCATGGGGCAGAGATCAGCCAGCCAAAACTTGGTCAGCCTCAGCACTGGATTTTCCTTTCATGCAATAAACAGGAGATTTTTCACCTGAGGTTTTTGAGCCTTATTCTGATGGGAGACCTAGTGACTCAAGACAGAAAAAGTCCACATGTAAAAGATTGAAAAAGAAGGAAGAAAAGCCAAATTCTTTGATTAGTCTGTTTTAACATGGCTATTGTGTTTCAGTAGGTGGTAGGATGCCAAAATAGAAGGGATGACAGCGTGTCACTATGCAGAAATAATCTGAACTCTTAACATAAAGGCCAACATTTTCAAAACAGGGGCCTAAAGTTAGGAACCTAAATCTGTCCTGGAGCATCATTAGACTCACTATGGAAGCCTGGAGAATCTCAATGCTTGTGAAGCACCAAGATACTGATTTCAGAGGCAGGGAACTTCTACACCGAGCTGGACATGTAATCCTAGTGGGGGGCTTTGCCAAAAAACCCAGAGCTGCTACTTGGGTTTGAGCATCCAGATGTGGACAGGCTCAGCTGAGGGCAGAACAAAGTGGAGAGCGCTCTCTCTTTGAAGAGATGCTTCTAAATCTGCCTCTTTGGGGTGGAGGCTGCCTGGAGTATAAATCAATGGCCATGCTGCAAATGTGTGTTGTAAATAAGGGCTGGAGAGCATCCAAGGCAGCCAGCTTCCTGGCTGAGGCGCCAAGAGTTGAACCTGGGCTCTCCAAAGTCTTAAGCATGAGATAAGATAGCTTGGGTTAAAAAGCTTACCAGCTGTGGCTGGGGCTGCAATGACCCATTACTTCTGCAACTCAGCCATGGAGGGTTAGAAAAATTTTCCCTGCTGGGTCTGGGGACAGCTGTGTCTTTAAAAGGCTCCAGTCTCAACCAGCTGGAAATAGGGTTGAAAATGCCAGGCCTCTGCCAATCTCCCTGAAGACCTGAGCCCTCCTTCACTGTCAGCTTGGCAGCCACTGACAGTGCCCCTAAAATTAGCTCTCAGGTCTGCATAGGTCTCCCTGTAGGCAGAGGAAAGGACACTGCGGGCACTGAGCTTTCTGCAGAAAATGGGTTTGGAGAACACCAGTCCTGCTGCAGAGGTCACTGCTCCCTTGGGCCACCCCAACACTGCATCATGCTGAGTGTGTGGCAGTGTCCAGGGATCTCTGCATGGGTCAGCCTGATCCTCTGGGCAGTGCTGGTGGAGGACAGCAAGAAGCAAAATGATGGTGTACGATGGTGTACAAATAAAGGAAGCAAAAAACCTAAGTAAACAGTATCACAAACCCCACAGCCAAAAGCCGAAGCTCAGTTCTGACATCTTGCCCTCTAAAAGTATCTGTATTTATCATTAAAGAGACCATCTCATTTCCAGACAAGAAGCATGGCAGAGCTGCACTAGACCTCTGTGGCTTGCCACTGCAAAAAGACCCTTATGGTTTCATAACTGTTTAGCCTGCAGAGTAGTCACTACAAAACATTGCCTCTGAGTGGCAGAGTTAAATATATTATTCTTCCTGATGACCCTCATCTCCTGCTTTCCTGCCATGCTTTGCAAGTGCCAGGCTTTGTGGCTGCTGCTTCTTTCTGGACATGCACCCCCAGTTCCCTTCACCCACAAACCTCCAGCAGAGATGCTGCTGGGAGCCCCATGACCCACTACCAGAAGTACCGTCGAGGTGTTCCCCAAAGGAAAAGGGTGGGGAGGACCAGCCCAGGAGCTGTCAAGACCACATTTAGAGCCTGGAGTGCAGAACTGAAGGGCACCACCTCTGCCAGCTGGGAAGGGCTTGAGGAGGAGCAAGTCCTGGCGCCGGTCTCCAGGCCTTGGCTGCAAGCAGCTGAAGTCTGTGGCCACTGGATGCCTCTTAACATATTCCAGTGCCCTCAAGACAAGGTAAATTGGTGGTTGAGGCAAAAGTCAGTTTTGTGTGCAGTTACATTGCACTCCCTGAATTCTTGGTCAACCAATTTCTGTTTGTTTGTGTTATATCCTCATTTCCCTTCCCACTTTAAAGTATATTTTACGCTGGAAGAAGGTGCCATGCTGGCAGCTCTGGAGGACCCAAGATTTAAATTTAATCCCTTGAACAGGTAGAGCAGAGGCAGTAGCTATTTCACCCCCTACCCACCATGGTGGTGGCCCAGGGCTCTTCTTTCCCCAGCCCAGCCCAGAGGGAGCCCATAGAGGTGGCTGCTTGCCCTGGAGACTGTCTGCCAGCATTTATGCCAGCCAGAGACAGAGGGAGAGCTCATATTATTGTGGGTAGCTGCCTACCAGGGTCCAGCAAGGTGGACTCTGTCTGGACACAAATTAAGTACTGGAAGCTGTATCCAGTATTGAACTCTATTTGGCACTAAATACAGACCAAGTTCCCTAAGTATTGGTGCTGTTCCTGCTCCAAAGGGCAGTCTGACACTGACGCTGACTGCAGACAGCAGTAAGGGCCCTGAAAAAAAGTATGTATATACTCTCAACAGCTTTCCCCCCACCCCTCCTTTTTTTTTTTTTTTTTTTTTTTGACTTAAGCATTGCTAATGCACATTAGCTACTCACATTAATTACTCTGACATCCAGCAATTCACCCTGCTAAGCAAGGGGTGACCCCTGGGATTCACTGCCTCAAGTACTGTGTACTGACATTGATTCCTCTTCTTTATGTTACATATTTTTTTGTTTTTCAAATTCCTCAAGTATGCCCTTTTCCTTCTGTTCTGATTCAGCACACAGCTTGCTAGACCTTGTTTGTATCTATTAATAAAGCTTCTTTCTCAGGCTACATCCACCCATGACTTTGCACTCTGCCCAGGTACTGAGAAAGCATGATCAAGACCTGGCTGTGTGCACAGTTGAATGGAAGCTGCTTTAAAAGGAGTTATTACCTTGAAAAACCCAAGCTCAGGTTACTGTAGGGTCAGTGCTATCCTATGGCATCTGATCAGTTCAGAGTTCAGACAGTATATCTGTATCTGGCTACAGAAAACCTTGTAGGCATGCCATAGCCCTGGCCAGGTTCAATCTAAAAGTAGTCATTCACCTACCTCCTTTACACTTACTTTTTTCCCTGGCAGCTTTTTGCCAGTAAGCTTTGACAATCCCTTAGTGAATCATTTCAATCAGTTCAGGTTCCAGTTTGCTGCCTCATTTGGAGATGTTCTGGCAGACTTGGTAAAACATCCAGCTTCCCCCTGTGAAGGCTGGGTTCTTTGGAATCCACCTTGTTGCAGTCATTTACACAATCAGTAGTTCTGGTTTTAATTATTTGTCCGTCAATCCTGTGCCCTTTATGCGCAATATGTTTGCCTAGCACTGTTCCTAGCCTGCTGGTCCTCCACTGTTGCTTGAAAGCAGAAACTTTCACAAGCATTATCCTATTTTTAGCTCCCTTGTTCTCCAGGTGGTTCCCCACATGGGGACTCAGAGGTCTAAATTCTCATCAAGAGGTGGCAATGTGCTCACGTGTTCAAAACGTGTCACATCCAAGAGGAGGGTGTGACGTCTTCTGGAAACCTGGCCAAGCATGGGAGAGGGGAATGCTATTTGTTGTGGCACTGGTGCAGGAAAGCACAGGCAATCTTGGACCATCCCCAGCTGTTTGCCTGAGGCAGGATGGACACTTGCCACAGAAGCACTGACACCTCCTTGGGGTTAAGCAAGGTTATGTGATGCCCTTGGAGTCGTGCTTTGCTAGGTGCTCTTGGTAGAAGATCAGCCACTAATTTGCCCCAGCATGGTTCTGCCTAGCACTTGGTATAATATTTACTATGCCTTCTTATCACTTTCCTAGAAGGTTTTGTTGAAGCTGAATGATGCATTAATTCCTTCAGGCTCTAACTTGGGGTCTTTCTACACAGTCCCGGAACATGTCCAACAGCATCAAGGAAAAAATCCCTTCCTTTTTCAGTCAATTCTTTTAGGCAGAATTTCACCTGAAACCTGGATTCCATCTGGCACTGAGATGGCTGCACAGAGCCAGTCTCCTCTCTCCTGAGGACATCTGTGAGCACTGGTTTGTATGCAGGCAAAAACATCCCCTAATAAGATAATTATGACATTTCCAGGAGTAGGATAACAATTAATGAGCTTAAGTAGAGTAAGACAAATCCAGGTTAGAGACTGGGGAATGCCTTCTAACGTTAAGGGTTCAAGGCAGTGGCACAGGGTGCCTGGGAAGGCCACAGGGCATGTTTAAGAGGAGGTGATGCACAGACCTGTGCAGGGAAGGTGATCCCAAGCCGTGGGGCCTGACACTGCAAGGCGGGCTCAAATTCCTTCTGCCTCTGGTTTGCTATCATGCTGCCTTCCTGCATCCCACTCTGACCACACTTTCCACCAGCTCATTGCTTCCCATTATCACTTCTAACAAATTTCTTTTCCTCCCTTCTAAAGTTACATGTTTTGGTCTATGCTGTATCTCTCTCTGGACTTACATCTGTGTTTTTTCTGTCTGTTCTTCTTGGTACCTGCATAAGGGAAGATGCTTACAGTGCAGCTGCAGCTGCAACTGGGTTGTTTGTTAGTGCTTCCCTAGATTCATTATGTCTCTGCTGTACTTTCAACTTGACATTCCAAAAGGTTCAGCAAGGTGCCATCGATGTTGGATCTCATCCAGTCATGTGAACAAGCAAGCCTTCACTCACGATTATCACCAAAAAAATTCCTTCCTAGGTTAAATGAATGGATGATGAACAGATATAGCCTACCATTGTCTTGTGGTGTTTGGTAACTATTAGAAAGTTTTCTATTCCATTTAAGTAGAATTTCTTATGAAAAAGCCCTTGTGAGCCAAAGTGTTAGACAAAGGCCACATTCAGCTCCTCCAAAACGTGCATGAAAACTGAATTAACATCCTTTATGTTATATACAGTACCTGTGCAGTGGAGCGGCTCCCAGCCAGGCCAAGACAGAACAATGTCATTGTCTGTTCCCCCAGACCCCCTCCGAAATCATCACCTACGTGATGCTTTCCATGCAGCATTCACCAAAGGACAGATCAGCTGCAGCAGGGGGCACAGGATGAACCCAGGGAACCCTCACTGCAGTGACAGGACAAACTGTGTGGACACAGTACATAAAACCTCTTGAGCCAGTGCCCAAAAGCTCCTTTTTGTGCCCTAAATGGCACAAATATTATCTCCACCCCTGGCTCCCAGGACCTGATTCTCCTCTCTTCCTCTCTCAGACAGAATGGAGCAGTGGTCATCGACTTCTCTGTTCTTCATCTCACACGTGTCTCCACCCACACCAGACCTGCACAGGCCCAGCTGTGGCACGGGTGGTCATAGCACCCAGACAGTTATTCCTCTGGGGATGTAGAGAAACAGAAGGACAGATGAACATCATGTCTGCACTGTTTGAAAATCTGTGTCAGAAATTGTCCCAGCCAGCACTCAGGCAACCCCTTGGCAGTTGAGAGAGACAGAAGGTGGGGTGGAATCAGGAGTGGGAGCAGAAGTCCTCTCAGCATCCTTCTTGGTTGCCCACTTGGAGTCTCCTCAGGTGGTGAGGTGCCACTTTTCATTCACCTCCTTGTCCTTCTGCTCCAGCAGCCTAACAGAAGGTCAAGGTGGTGGTAGTGGTTGTGGGTCTGGATGGGGTGGCAGATGGGTGGAAACAAGGGGTCAGGGATGCCCTGTATTTTCCCTCAGGGCTCTTTGCCCCTGGGTCCTTGCTGCTTGCCCAAGGCACCACCTGCCATACCCTTGCTTACCCCTGTGATTTTTTGTTTACTTTTTATTACAAAACTCAACACACCAATCAAGCTGTTGTCAGGGTGCCAACCATTGTATTTGGTGGTGGAAGGAGAGGATTATCATTAGCCCTGCACTCATGTGCAGCTACCCCAGACAAGGATTAGCACATCATTGTACTAACACATAAGACAGGCAGCTCTAGGAAGAGGGCAGGCTGGCCTTGGGACAATATATCTCACAGGTGAGTAAACAAAGGGAGGAAGAGCCAGACAGGAAGGTAAGGAGTAGGGAGGGGAGAGAGATGCAAACACCTAAGCTCAGACACATCAGCCTCAGCAGCCAGAGATTGAAACCACAACCTGGAGCTCTCTCCTATGACTGGAGTTTGTCCAAGAGCACTCCACATCTCCACTGACCAAGCTTTGTCTGGTACCAATCTTATGTCCTTCCATGCCCCAGGTTTTTTCAGGAGTTCCCTCATATCTCCATCACTTATTGAGCAGAGCTTGGAGCATTTGCAGACACCACCAGGAAGTGTCTTTTATTTTCCATGGATGATTTGGGAGTCCAGTTTAGAGCAAAGATCATTTTTCCACCATGCAAATCTAGGCCAGATGGATCTGGCATTTGTAAAATAAACCCAGAAATCTACCACTCCTGCCACTGCCTGCTAGCAAGGGCCTGATCACTGAGCATCTATTCATAGGTAAAGGTGTCAGGTTTTGGGACATCTCACTGTCAGTCCATCCATGGGCCTGCCACTCACCAATATCACATCAGGTCCCTTGTTCTAAAGAACAGAAGAAACTCAAAACAGGCAAGTAATTTTTCATTCAGATTAAAAGCCCAGTTTTCATTACAGTTTTGGGGATTTTTAAGGTGTGGGGGTAAAGTTGATTGTGAAAACAGATGTTGCCCACAATGATGGCAAAATAGCAGTGAAATCTGCTTTTGGGAGTAAGATATTTGCAAGCAGGGATGTGGGACAGATGAGGAATATTTTTTCTTAGTCTCTGTGCTACATTTTTCCCCACAATTGGACAAGGGAGTTGTAGAGCAATTTCAAATCACTTTCTTCTGGAATATCAGATGCTGCCCAGGCTTTGAAGACTGAGTCTCTTGCCTTGACACGTGTATTTGGAGGATATACTGACCTTGTTATACTTCCCAGAGGAGTTCTTCATGCAGGTTAAGGTCTTTGCAGAGCTTTTCTGAGGACCCAGCATCAAAATAGGAAAATAATGTTTTTGTGAATAGAAACTACCCCAGCTGTGGTGGGATATGCCTCAGAAAATACCATGAAAGTGAGAATGCCACTGTGGAAAACAGTAAGCTTGGGATAACTCAGATTGATGGGCTGATAGAGAAGCTTTGTGAAGGAAAGGAAGAGGCTGGGGAAGGTCTGTGGTATCTAGGTCTAACACTTAGGTTTGGTAAGGAGGTGCTGGGGTTTGGGAATATTTCTGTCTGAGGAGAGAAAATTAGTTTTGCATGCAGAACAGATAAAAATCCAAACGAATGAGACATATCTAAACCTTGCAGAAATGTTTGATATTCACCATCCTTTTCAGAGACTAAATTTAATCTCTGGTTTGTTTCATCCAGATAAAGCTGGTGTTCATACTGTACCAAAAAAAGAAGCTTGCCTCTCCATTTTGATTTTGTTTTTCTTTTTCTCTTTTTGAAATGCTCTAGCTGATTATGTTTGAGACAGGACATGTTTTCATATGCAAACAGAAGACAAGATTACGATTCCCAGTGAAAGACTGTGGAAGTTATGTACCTAACACAAAGGTTTTGTGCTTAAATACTCTCCTTGATATGACCAGTAAAACAAAAGTGTCCTCCTCCAACTCTTTGATGGCTGCATGAGGACTAGGCACTATTGAAGCTGTTTAGGAGAATATAGTCCACAGATTATCAGGTCCACAGTGTAATACAAAGCAGTATTTGGGTCATTGAGAGAGAGCATAATACAAAACACTCAGATTAATAAAGCAGTGACATTTAGGTAAAAGAATGAAATAAAAATACTGCATTCTGGGAAACAGTCAGCTATTCTGGGCCTTTCAGAATCTTCTGGTGTGCCACAAAGAAGAAAGATTGCTTTCACTTATTCTGTGCCAGATAATTATAAGCCAAATATGCAGACACCAAAAGACATGTATGCAGTTTAGAAGTTCTTTCATTTTGGATACTGGGCTTACACCCTTAGATGGTGTAAATCCATATGGCTACATCGCTCACAAATGGGCTGCTCTGCTGCTCAAGGTAATGCACCATTTCTGCCCATAGCACACTCTATGTGACCATTCTGTGATTCTCTTTTTGGAAGCCCTCCCAGAAGTGAAATATATTGGTCATGCATATCAGCAACAATTCCTCAGAGCTTGGGTACTCTTTGTCCAGCCTTCTTTTTTTTCCAGTCAGGGATGGAAAAAAAATGCAGTGGCCTCAGCTACTGAGTAATATCTTCCTGCTTCCAGCATTAGGAGTAGCCAGTCCCAAGCACCAGCCTCTCTTCCCAGCCTGCAGCCCCACCTCTGCTTGAAAGCAGTTGGATTTTTCCCAGATGGATGAACCTTTGCAGACCACCTTGGGGTCAATGCCTCTGCTTTAGGAAGAGCTACTTTAGATGCCATAGGGTTTATAACCCCACCCAGCACACAATTTTGCAGTCCTTCCCAACTCATGTCTTGCAGTTCACATCAGCACTAGAACTGTCAGCTCCTTGTAGTAATTCTCCAAAATCTGTGGTTTGCTCACATATTGTGTCATGGGGTTTTACAGGATAATTCTACCAAGAATCACAAAAACATTATTTTTTTATTGGTTTGAAGATGGAACACATATGTTTAACTTCCCTGCTCCACTCTCCATCCTCTAATCTCTCTATATCCTTCATTTTACCTGTGCAGTTTCCCCTGATAGGCAACATTAAGCCTCTTATAAACATACTTATATACATTTATGTATTTCAAAAACATAAAAGTGATCTAACCTCTAAAGGAAAGCCACACACAACTTTTTTTGGCTCCATTTTTACTCAACTTTGTCTTGGTTGTAGTTAGTGGTTTGGCAGCTCTTTGTGTATTTTTGGATCAAACACTCACTCCAGGGAACACAAAGGGTCCTGGTATGAAATTCAGAGGAAGACCTCAAAGAGGGGTATTTACTTTTCTTAAAAATAGTTCAGTCCATCCCTATCTGTATTGAAATTGGCAAAAGAATGGGTATGATTTTCATTTTTTTGACATGCTTCATTTTAAACATTGATAAAAATAGTCAATAACAAAAAAGCCAGTTTATTTTTACTGCAATGCAAATTTTTTTCTCTGCTGTTCAAGTCCTAGATGACAAATATAGTCTACGAGGATAGCTTGCTAGCAGGAAAAAGCAGAAGAGTTTTCCTTCTAATTTCCACTAAACTGAGCATATAACCAAAAGCCTGTTAACCCCTTCTGTCTAATACCTTCTGTCTTTCTCCTACCTACACACCACCTCCAGTTCTATCTTTAGATATATTTCCATGCTCATGTCTGTGCTGGTAACTTAATTACTCTGTATTTCTCTTAGGAAAATTTATCTTTGAAAGAGACTTTAGCATGCCCAGTAGCTACCATCCCACCAAAGAGCATAGCCCAAGACATTGCTTAAGAAGGGCACCTCTCAAATTTTTAATGTAGTCCTAGATCACATTTTTCTCTACTTAATGTTCTGTTCCTGAATTCTTTGTCCCATGGTAAGAATCCCATGAATGGCATGGTGGAGCAAGTCATCTTTGTGGTGAAGGGTAGCACTCTCCATCAAGGAGTGCATTCCCTGTGCACTCTCCATCAAGGCTTCCCCATCTGTGAGGAAAGTGGAAAGCTAAACTTCCCTAGTGCTGCCACCAAACACTTAGGCCCCAACAAAGAATCCTGTGCCCATGCAGATTTGCACTACACCCAGAATGAGTATCTCTCCTCAAATCCATAAAAAGTTAGGAGTGCTCTGAGGAACATCTGAGGGAACTCAAGCTCCACAGTCAGTTGTGACCAGAAGCAGCAGCCCTTCAGGGGACTGTAGAGGGTTGTGCTATATAGGACCATGCAAGATTGTGTGCTGTACAAACACAGCAGAACAAAAGTTAATCCTTGCCCTGAAGGGTTTCGATGAGAGAAGAAAAGATTCTTTGCAAAAAAGCCTCACCCCAGACATTCAAGTGTACAGAAATGACTCATCTGGTCAAATCTTGTAGTGGTACCTAAGAAAGAGGTGGTTTCTCAGGACTGTGGCAAAATCCCCTTTGCCACAGATCATTTAGAGAGCTCAAACTGCACTGAAGTACATCTTACATTAAAAAAAAAAAAGTTTTTCCCCAGCAGACTGTTGTAAGCATCATCTCCTGCCATGACCAGCACATCAGCACTGTACTGGTGGGTGTGGAAAACATCAAATCACTGTGTGTATATTTAGGCCACTTTAGAACTTGAGTTCTGGCAGCTTATACCTTGGGATTTCAGCTCAGTCAACTTCCAGCTATACCACCTTAATCCACACTGGAGGAAATGGATATGCTCTTCCATTTGATACTTTACACAATAAAGCCAGGGAAATTCTCATAAATCACATCCTTGCTGGAGTGAACAGTGAGGCTGGGGAAAGGATAATGGTAACAACTTTGATTTATTTTTCTTTGATGTGCTTACATTTCTGATCTTCACAAAAGGACTTAGAAAGTGCAAAAACCTTACCATAGTGTAATACAGTCACTCAGAAACCAGACAAATGAAAACCACAGAGAGACTCTGCCTTCCTCCATTTAGCAGAGGATTGTCTCTTTCCCAGGAAGTATATTCAAGAGTACACCATGCAGACTGTACAAAGGGAAGATCACATTTCCTTCCAAGATTCCTTTTGTTAATAACAATTATAAGCCAACAGTTAGCCTTGGAGTCACATGTCTCCTGGTGAGAGATGGGCTCTGTCTCTAATCCTGGTCCTCCTCTCCCATTATTGTTTCATTGACTACTATTGACTTTATAGTGTGGCTGGAAGCCAGAAACGAATGGAAGAATTGGAATGGCAAAACTAGTGGGGCAGGTTTCCCTGGCCAATGTTGTAACAAGCAGAAAATAAATAAATAATAATAAAAAAATAATAATGTCATTTATCAACAGCCAGGATACAGGTCCTTCTAGGGTCACTATGCACATGTGTTGCAGCTTGAAAACAATGGTCTGGAAGACCTACCTGAGTCTTGGAAGTGCAATTACATTTTCACAGTCTCACTCCACACCTGAGGTTTGCCCAGTCTTACATGGTCTCTAGATTCACCAGCAAATGCCTGATTGAAACAAACTCACTCTCAGCTCTCTTTTTTTTTCTCAGATCAGACCCTTGGGTCACATCCTCAGATGCCAGTAATGAAGCAGGACACTGAAATAAAATTTCCAGAAGGGACTTCCTGACATGAGAGAGTTACTGTCATGCTACCTGCTTGTCAGGAGAGCCTGAACGGGGCAAAGAAAATGATCCCATGCTGTGATCCTGCTGTCACAGCCCAAGGGACCAGATTTTCAACCTGTATGAATGGATTCTTCATATGACAGTATTTAAATGCACGAGCTGAGATTCTGTCCCCAGCTCTTCCTCAGCTGCTTTAGTGACCCATTCTTAGTGCCATCCACTGAATCCCATCACAGGGAGGGATTAGATTCTGCAATGATGCAGAAATGGAATGTAGAGGCACCACAAACATCACTTGCTTTGCTCCACTATGGACAGCAAATCTGCCCCACAGAGGACAAGTATAGGGTCTCTTCTGCTGGGACTTCAAGGAAAGATCTGAACTATCTCACTCTGCCACCTTGAGACAGGCATCAGCCACCCTAAGCCATCTAATGATATTCTCCAAGGATGGAGTGGGGTTGAGTGCAAGGATTTTTCCCCCATTTACTGGGGTCTTCTCAGTCTGGGTCAGAGAATGAAGGGAGATGGAGACAAGAAACCATCTTCTCTGGATGAGAGGCAAGAGATACAGCAGGTACTCTACCCCTTCCCTTGCATATGGAGTCCCATGTCTAGCACTGAGTAGGTAGAAAGGTGAGGTCACCATTGAGGTCTCTTCTCCCAAGTAATAAGCAATAGGACAAAAGAAAATTACCTCAAGTGTTGACAGGGGAGCTTTAGATTGGATGCTAGGAAAAATCTTTTTTCAGAAAAGGTCATCAGGCACTGGAATAGGCTTCCCAGGGAAGTGATGGAGTCAATGTCCCAGGAGGTATTTAAAAGACTTGCAGGTGTGGTGTTTAGGGACATGGTTTAGTGCTAGATTGGCAGTGTGATAGGTTTAGAGTTGGACTTGATGATCTTAAAGGCCTTTTCCATCTAAAACAATTCTATGATTATGTTCTATGATTCCAACTTAAACTAGGCATGGACACTACAGCTCCTAGAAGCAGCAGCAGCCAGGTGAAGAGTGTGATGATACAGCTTTTAACAAATGGGTCAGGCAACTCTTCTGATTTTAAAAAAAACACTCCACCAGACCAGACAGAACTGCTTCCAACACAGTCTGGATCTACTACGCTCTGGAAATCACTCCTCCTTAAAGGCAATTGGAGCCACTTATCTGAAAATTAACTTATCTCAAGTTTCTTTTTAGATGCGAGGTTCTCATAAGAGTACCCAATAAATGCTTCAGGGTACTTGAAGCAGATTGGCTAAGGTGCTAGACTTAATATATAGCTACCCATGCACTGTTCAGAACTACAAGTGACAGTATCTCAATTCAGAAAAACTTCCACCCTTTATACAGTAATTTCATACATGACCTGCCTTGGCAGAGGAGAGAAACTGAGCAGTGGCCAGATTGCTTACATCCAAATAATCATTATTTGACTGTACCTGCTAGTTTACACAAATTAAATCCAAACTCAGTACTATATGTGGATGCCATGAAGTACTTCATGTGGATACTTAGGATAAGTTCCATGAACCTGAGGCTGGTTAGAAGAAAGGATTTCAAACAGAAAGAAATAGTCAGGAACTTGTTCAGGGGCAGGCTGATAGTAACTCTGAAATTAACTAAGAGAGATTCTTGAACTCACAAAGGAAATCAAATTGCAAAATGGATGAGGACATTGGCATGAAGAAAATGAGGTGGGAAGTCACAACCCTGGAGAAAATAATAGGGATAACTGCGCAATAGATACTGGATTGTGTGCTCCTCTAGCGAGTCTCATTGGCAACTGTAAATGGGGAGATTCCTGATTCAACATCAAGTGGAGCAGCATGGATAGCAGATTTGGGGAGCCTTGGAAAGGGGAAAGAAGAATGAAAATAACCTACCAAAAATCCCTTTCACCTCACTGATGACAGAACACAAGGATGAACTAACTACTGGTTAGCTGAGGGAGGTGATGCTGAAGGTCCGGGTTTTGCAGGGCACTAGGTCACATCCCCTGTATAAACAGGATGACAGGCACATTGTTGCTGAGAAGGGAGAACTAATCTTCCTGAGTCTAGCAGCAATCAAAGTATTACACAACGCAAGAACTGTCAGTTAAGGAACTACAAACGAGCTTGTCATGTTGCAAAATGAATTAATTGTGTGACAAAGCATGTGAAGAGAAGACATTTTCCATTTGCTTTTATGTAGAGATCAGGCATCTGGGTAGCAGGCAAGAAGAATTGGAAATTCTTGAAATTCTCATTAGTGAGAAGAAATGTGATATAATCAGCATTACTCAAATCTGCTGGTTTCAATTTGCATGATTGGAATGGTAAAATAACTGGTTATAACCTGCTTAGGAAAGATATAGTCAGTGAAAATGGACCGTGTGAATCATGCCATAAAATCAGACCATAGAATAGAAATTACCCACAGCCTCCATGAGAAATGCATGGAAAGAAAGTCTTCTGTATAGTGGAAGCTCCAGACAGCCACTGAGAAAGCATCCTGATTTGGGGAAAACTGTAGGTTGTTTTCTAACACAAGAAGCCATCATGTGGTAACTTTTCTGAACATTGTTCTGATAAAGATGAATTAATTACTGGGCTGAGAGTTGATGACTGTCAAAGGAACAGTGAGGATGACCTGATTATATTCAATATGGGCAAATAGAGGGCTGTCCTTAACAGTTACATGTGCACTGGGACTTCAAAAGAGCTCATTTCTCAAACCCAAAGAAACTTGGTGATTAACTTGGTTGTGGGGAAAAACTGAACCAGGAAAAAGCATGAATGAAACTAGGAACATCCAGGAAAAATTTATTAGATGTCAAGTAGCTGCAAGTCTACAAAAAAGAACTACCACAATATTAGACAAAAGCTTTGTCGTAAAGTTGAGAATAGCAATAAGGAATAAAACAAAGAATTTTCAGTAAGCAAAAAAGAAAAGAATGGATTTTTTAAACTTCAGAGTCTTAAAACTGAAGATTTTAAACAGTAAGAATATCTAAGGGAAAATAAAAGGCCAGTAGGACAGAAGGCAACTAGAAGAACTTTTTCCAAAGTATATTCAGAACAAGGGAACTGTAGACTCTTAAATGACTGAAAATAGTAAAAGCATCAATATTTGCATGAAGAAGCAGAAGTAGTTCAGTAAATATTCCTGCTTTGCTGTTAAACATCTTTGGAAGTTCAGTGTCTATTCAAGACATAGCATTTCTAAGTCAGCAGATCTAAGTAATCTGCATTGAGGAATCATAAAATAGTTAACTGAGGCCTGTTGGGATTAATTTTGAAAGTGCCTGTGAAATGAGAGATTCCAGAAAACGGAAGGAACATTAGCACGATGCCAGTTCAAACAGAACAAGCTGGATGAGCAAGGTAACTACAGATCATTTACCCAAACACCAGTACAAGCAAAATGGAAAAACTGACATGGGACTCAACTGATAAAGAATATACGGCCAAAAAAAAAAAAAAAAAAAAAAAGGAAAAAAGATGGCAATTAATCCCCATAACATGGCATTGTGGAAAGTATGTCTCATTGAACAAATATAATAGCTCTCTTTTGATGAGTCTAGCAGAATGGCCAGTGAAGTCACCAGTCAACTGCTACATGATAGACCTTGATGAAGTGTCTCCTTTAGCACCACATAACAGCCTGATTACAAATTAGCATAACCAAACATCAGGAAAGCACAGGTGAAATGAGGTGAAGAACAAAGTGACTGACAGATTTAAAGCAGCTGTCAACAGAGAGCTCTTGCTGAAGGAGGCTGTGGTTGGTGAAAGTGAGGGTAGGCTCCATGCGAGTCAACTTTTTCATCCATGAGCCGGAAGCTTGAAATTAGCACTGGTTGTCATTTGTTGATGACACAAAGGCTGGCAGATGGGTAAACAGTGTTGAAGGCCTGACTGTATCACTTGTTAAATTAGGCCCTTCATACACATTTAATGAAGCAAGGACTAATAAATACATGCATCTAGGAACAGGGAATGCACACCATTCATACAGCCCAGGGATGGCATTCTGGAGAAGGATGATTTGGCAGATTATTAAGGGAGAGAAGAAGAAAGCTGAACTTACCAAGATTAGTGGTGTCTTAGGGCTAATATAATCCCCTGAGATCCAAAAAGGCTCATAGAAGACCATAGCCTTTCTGTGGCACCGCTGAAAAGATGCCAGAATCAATTCTACTTGTAGTTTTTAGAATATGCTTAAACTTTGAGGGACAGTGCTTATGAAAGAACAACACAGAGGTCTCCACAGATGTAGAAAACTTTCTTACAGAGTGTGACTTAGAAAAGAACAAAAACTAGACTTCAAGGGACTGCTTCAGGCCACACAAAGCAGGACCAGATTCAGAGCCAGCAGTTTGCTTGAGGCCTCGTCTGCCCAGGGTCTGAAGATCTCTGGCAATTGCCAGTGCTTTAACACCCTCCACAATTAAGACCTTGTGTCTAGTCAGAAAATGCCCCTGCTGCAACTTGTAGCCATTGCTTTTCCAACCTTCCGTCATGGCCTTCATGAGAAGTCTAGCTCCATCACCCATTAAACAGTAAGAAACAGCAAGTAGCTCCCCTGTAGCTTTCACTTCTCCAGGCTGAGTGATCCCAGTCCCCTCAGCCTCTCCTCACACACCATAAATGTCCCAGATACCAGCTATTTCACTGGTTCTCTGATGGACTCTCCCCAGTTTGCCAGTATCTTTTGTGTACTTACAGAGCCCTATTTATTTTGTCTATCTAAAGCCAGAGAGGGAAGATTTAAAGACATGGGGCCTCCATAAGCCAGAAAGAGAAGGAGATCAAGGATCTACACTGAAAGCTGAAGCCAGATAAATTGGATTACAGTGTGGGTGCTTAGCTACTAAGCAGCCAGTGCAGGTGCTGAATTCTCTGTCTCTTGATGTCTTCAAATCAAGGCCAGATGCTTGTCTGGACTTCGTTCTTCAATCAAACAGCACAATCTTGCCTGGGCTCAAGACAAGTCTAACAAGATACGAAACTGCATTGGTGATATGTGGACTGCAGGACCCACCTGCCTCTAAACTATGAATTATTTTCAGAATAGCTCATTCAATGTCCAAATCACTGTAAATTCACCAAAAAAATCCCAGACTGACTCATGGGAAAAGTAAGATAAGTGAAGAAGAAATAAAATATACATTGGATAGAAGAGAGAAGTTTGTAATAGTGCATGTCCATCTATGATTGAGATTTCACCAACTGGGCACCCACTGGACATCTGAGATCTGTATCTCAGGAGACTTTCTTGTCCTATTGTTGTCTCAGAAGAAGGTCCTGCAGCTGAACAACTTTTAGCTCTCAGGATCAGGTGCCCAAGACATTCTAGTTCCTTACAAATACTATCTTCTGTAATCAAAAACATGTGATTGATTTGAGGCCACGGTTTGCATTTTCAGGGATATATAATAGGTGCAAGTACACAGAGGTATGTATTGCACAGGGATTTTTAACACTGTTAGTCTGTATTCAGATAGCAGAGGTGGCATATTTAGGCCTCAGAAAATGGCTTCCTGAAAGGAACGTTGCTCTCTCACAGGGCCATGAAGTGAATCTATGTCAGGTTAGACTGTAATCTCAGATTTAGAAGATTTACTGACTCAGTCAGTGGAAAGAAAAGTTGATGTGATTTACCTAAGCTTCTGTGACGCATTTGGCTTGGTATCACACAATATTTTTATTAAGGAAATATGTAATGCAAGACACCCTTGAAATTATTAAAAGTCAACTAATAAGCAGAGTTTCAAGTGTCATTTTAAATGGGGAGTTGTTTCTCACCTATTTCCTGCATAATTGCCCTAGACATCAGCTCTAGACCATCTGCTATTTAACATTTTTATTGATGGCCTGGAAGAAGACATAATTCCATTAATAATAAAGTCTCAGCCACCTTTAGAGAGGTGAGACGTGTGTTAGGCATGACAAATTGCTATCCAATTAAGCCTATACTTTTCCAAAACTTAGAGGGAAGACAGAAAACCAGTTCAGACCAGAGGTGTAATTTTAGATAACCAGTGAGACTAGATAGATCCCATGCTTCAACACTGACCTGACATGTATGGTGAGCTGCATAAAAAAGGCTGTTTTGATTAACATCTTCAGGGGAAATTTGACGATTATCCACTAGACTGAAAAGCTTGTGAAGACAGAGCAAGATCTTATATCTAGCAACAAAAGAGGTAAATTAGAATCAAGGCAGCAGTGTGCTACCTGCTGGAGCCATGCATTGAGGGGTGCCATGAATTCTCTACCTTTCAATCAAAGCTGACCATTTTCTAAAAGCTCCTCTGTAATCCAAGCAAGTGCAAATCTGGGGATATTTAGTAGCTTGTGGTATGTGTGCGTTAAAACTAATCCCCTTCTGACCTTAGAAACCTAGGAGTTTCTCTACAATACCTACGAGCTCTTCAGTTCTTACTTTTAGAAGTAGTCTCCTTCTGTAGCTTTTACTGAAGGGATAAGAGTGCGATTGCCTGACTGTTTCTCATGATCTGGGAGTTCATGATGGCTCTGAAGAGGGCATGTTTTTGTCTAGTGATAGTGACTAGAGGCAGAAATGGCCATTTAACCACAACAGCTTGACATTGTCCCTAGTATGATTTTCTCTTTCAAATTTTTGACATTAAGTTGTACCTGCTTTGGCTGGAAGACTGCTGTTTGGGACAGTGGAACTGTAGAGCAACAAGCACCCAGAACAAAATTCAGGCTGCAGGCACGGACAGAGAAAGCTGGACATTTTATCTGGAATTTCAGAGCTTTAGTTAGTGATTGTCAGGTCTTGCACTTCCTATTCAATGAACAGGTGGCTCTAGAAGCACTTTCAGGAAAGGCTCACCACACAAATTTGGTACAACTCTCCAGGAAAAAGGCTGAGCATTACTGGAAATTTACCTAACAAGCCCTTTGTGAGTGCAGGAGAATACAGAACGAGCTATAGCTTATATCAGTCTTTTTTTGCTGTTGTTGTTGTTGTTGTTCTTTATGCTTGTGGCTCTTTGTCCTTTTTAACATTAGTTTCATGTCATTTTGTAAAAGATGATTACACACAGAATCACAGAATTACCTTGGTTGGAAAAGACATTCAAGATCATCTAATCTAACCATTGACCTAACACTGACAATACCTTAACTAAGACATATACCTAAGTACTATGTCCATATGACATATATTAGGAGGTGCCCCATAGTCATACTATGTCTTATGTCTGGTGGTGCCCAAGGTGTGGTCCTGCTGGAGATGGCAACAGTTGTCTAGATGTTGAATGGTAGGCCTGATGACCAGAAAGACATTATTATGCTCCAGTGCTCTGGTGAGCACTCCCCATCCCAGGGCTGGCATTCCAGGCTGAAATCTTTCTTCTGCCAGGATGGTTGCTAAGACAGTCCTTATCTCAGAGGTGCTCTGGTATGTTGCAGAATCAAATACATCAGAGAAATTCGATCAGCTAGAACAATAAGTTTGCATTGCTAGCTTGAACCTGGGTGTTGGGAAGCAGTGATTCATACACAGACTTATGAAGAATCATGCAAGCAAATCAGTACCCAGTGGTTTACATATAACAGGACTAACTACACATGGCTTTTATTTTCCACTTCTTGTTAAAGTTCCATCTTCTTTCTATGAGAATAAGCATATGTATTCTCACTCTGTCACAGCCACTCCACTAGGCTATTCAGCAGGACAAATTCAGAATAGCAATAGCTGGAAAATAACCCTGAATTTGCACAAAACCTTAAACTCACTCAGCAAAGGGGTGATTTTGTTCTCCCCTCAATCTGGTTTTGATGTTCTCTTTCTCCTTCCTTTTATGCAAAGCTCTTCACCCCAGGAAGGCAGGCAAGCAGCCAATCCACCTCTCTGCCCCACTCCAAAATAAATGTTAGATGCTAAAGAATGCACAAAAGAGAACTGTGAAAGGGTTTGTAGAAAGTGTTGATGTTTTGAATTTTTTTTCCTAATTTTGAGATATTCTGTGTGTGTTTTCTACAGTGCATTCCACTTTTTTTCCATTGAGGCTCCTAAACTATGGCTCAGGCTGACCGTTTGACAGGTCAGAGGACATCTGCTGCACAGATAGATCTGACACACTAAAAATGCCACACGCCTTTCCTCTGCTACATTCCTCCTCTGACAAAAACAAGATACCATGGGCTGATAAAATGAGCACTGCATTGAGAGATTTGTCCAAAATACTGGATACCTCTGTGATAGACCTGAAACATAGCCATATCCAGGGTGATGCAGATCTGGCATAGTTCCACCCAAGACCCCATTCTCAGCTGTAAAAAAATCCCTTGACTATAGCAGAGCTAAAATGATTTACAGCAGCTGGGGATACAAGCCTGCAGTGCACAAAATGCAGTGTACACACATTGGATGGTTTGCTTGCCCTGTGCAATCCATGGAGTCTTGGCTCTGTGGACATTATTTACTGGCTTCTTCCTTTCTCTGAACTGGTACATCTCACCCTTCCATGTCTGACATTTACACCATTTTAAGAATCATGGAATGGTTTGGGTTGGAAAGGACCTCCAAGATCATCTACTTACAACCACTCTGTCATGGGCAGGGACACCTCCCAGCATACAAGATTAAAGTCCCCAATCTGGCTTTGAACACACCCAATATTGGGACATCCACAATTTCTCTGGGCAACTTGTCCCAGTGTCTCACCACCCTCACAGTAAAGGATTTATTCCTTATATCTAATGTAAATCTACCCTCTATCAGTTTAAAGCCATTACCCCTTGTCCTATCACTACATGCCCCTCTAAAAAAGTCCCTCCACAACTTTCCTGTAGACCCTTCAGGTACTGGAAGACCACTATAAGGCCTCCCCACAAATTTCTCTTCTCCAGGCTGACTAACCTCACCTGTTAGAGTCTATCCTCAAAGGAGAGGTGCTCCAGTCCTCTGATCATCTTCATGGCCCTCCTCTGGACTCACTCCAACAGCTCCATGTGGCTTTCCTGTGTTGAGGTGTCTAAGAATTGGACACAGTACTCCAGGTAGGGTCTCACAAGAGTGGACTAGAAGGGAAGAACCATCTCCCTTGACCTGCTGGCCATGCTGCTGGTTTTCCAGCTCAGAATATGATTGGTTTTCTGAGCTGCAAGCACACATTGCCTTCTCATGTTGAGCTTGTCATTAATCAACACCCCCAAGACCTTCTCCTCAGGGCTGCTCTCAATCTAGTCTCTGCCCAGCATGTATTTGTGCTTGGGATTGCCCTGACCCAGGTGCAGGGATTTACAGGGTTTGAGTGGTGATAATTACTGCTGTTACAGAGATGCAGCCCAAAGAACTCTTGTTAGGAACAAGTCTCTCACCTAAGCAGGCACCATCCTGGCACACAACCAGAAGAAGATACGGAGTCCCTGTAGCACAACTTGTTTCCCAGTGAGCTCTACAGAAGTAGCCTATCAAGGCTACAGAGTGGAGCAAGTGGTCCAGGGTGGGAGGTATGTGCTCCACACAGCCCCTCAGAGCTCAGAGAGGCTCTTGCAATGCCAGCATTGCAGTTGCATCTGTGGATGGTCAACGCCTGGATGGCTCAGATCCAGGCTCCCTCATGAATAAGGCATGCAGAGATACTGAAACTCCAGCTGTTGTGCCCAAATTCCACTGTCTGCTGCAGAGAAAGACAGATTGCTCACAAAAGGGCAAGTGTGAGTGACTGTCCACAGAAATCTGTTCTCCCTGATCCATCAAATCTTTCCATGTGCTCCATTCCAAAATATTGATGTGCCGAGTCTTAGGAGCTTTATATTTAGCAAGGAACATAAATCACAGATGCAGAGGGCAGCTTCTGTAACATTTCCTGGCTTGTTGACTGTAGTACTAATAGCTCAGAGGGGCTTGCAAATTGGACTGTGAACACAACAATGCAAGCAGGAAAGCAACACCATTCACCTCTGGCAGTAGGCTTTCTGGTGACGGGTCCTCTGGGCCCTGTCAGGAACCTTCAAGGCATCTCTGAGGTGTCAGTGAAAGAAATGGGACCCCACAAGTTCACAAACCTGAAGGTTTGTGGGGTGGATTTCTCTGGAGTTGCACTGGGGATCTGGGTGCAGGGAATCCTCTGGAGAGAAGAGGAGGGCAGACAGAGAGGGTGGAGGGGGCTCCTGGCATTACTCAACCTCCGCTGGAGCCCCAGGAGATGCAAAGGCATGCTGAGAACCCCCTGAGGTACACAGAGATTTACCACATCCTTTTAAAGACCATGCCACATGTCCTAATGCAGAAAGTAAGAAAGAAATGAGAAGGTTGGTCTCTTTCTTCTTTTTCTTTCCTCTTGCTATGTTTGTTTTTTTATCTGAGAAGCCTCACACAGGTCCTATTCTTTTCCTGGAAGAAAAGTGGAAAGCGGCCTGTACATCTAGCATTTTGGATAAATAGCCTGACAGCTCAGGAACACTCATGTGAACCACATTAGCCTTCTCCTGGCTGGAAAGGTCATCAGCCTTCCCAGCACATTCAAAAGTGATGCACTGGTGTGTTATTGCAAGGAAGGTTTGAGGCCTCCTCCTTTGTAATTCGTTGTTTTATGCCTCTGAATAACTCAGTGTTCAGTCTAATAATAATGCTTTGTATCCCTGAAGTTCCACCCAGCTGAAAACCCAGAACTGGTTTACCAACATCAAAGCATCTGTCCTCTTGCATAGAATTTTGACATCAACTGACTTTCTTAAAATCAGCATTCTGACAGATTTTCCCTCTAGCAGCTCCTCTCAGCTTTTAAAAATTCTTTTTAGCAGAATCTGAGAAAGGCTTTCCTGCTTTCCTCTTGAGTTCACAGCAAAACTTGCCAAAAGGGAGAAAGTGTGCATCCAAAATTACAACAATAATATGCACGAGGTCCTGCCAAATGCAAGGAGTGAACAGCCTGAAGGAGATAACCAAATACTTGCTTATTCACAGGGCTTGTTCACTAGAGGCCAAATTATAATTTTAGCAATAGGAGGTACCCGGGTTTGGACAGATGGGATCTGTGAGCTGACACGTCCCTCCCAGAGCTTCATTGTGACCCCATGCAGAGAAGCACTCGCATCACTGAAGCAAACACGACCATACCCAGCCTGAGGATCTGCCTGTTGGGCCAGCTTCACAGGAGCTTCACTGTGGGGTTACAGTGCCATGGTGTTATTGCATTCAATTATCTGAGATTTAAGCAAAGGCTCAGTTTGCTTGAGGTCCTTCGGGAAAACTGCCTTTTCATAATTTCCCAAGTCGCTGGATTTTTTTCTGACTCTTCCTCTTGCCTAAGCTCTGTTTCACCCCATGGTCCAGCCAGGACAACCAAGTGGAGTTTTTCTAGGTATTAATGCATGAATGTTCTTTTGCAACTGAGTGCAATAATCCCCCTGGACCTGAGAAGACTCAAAAGACTGAGAAGGGTTTTGTTGAGCCCATTTTCCTTTGTTCCTTTAATTGTGCCCAGTCCTCATGTCACGTTAGAGCTGTCTACCCAGAAAGCAGCAGCAGCCACAATACAAATGTCTACAGGGCATGGCTTGGTTGTCTGTGACATACCCAAATCTCACACTGCTGGCAAGCTGACAGGGCTGCGCACTCTGGATACCCTTCTGTTGTGCAATGGGATTTTACTCCATTTACCTTCCGTGAACTCTGTTAACATTGTGCAGGGCTCTGTTTGTGCTCCTGTGTCTATTTTAAAATGACACACCTTGTGGACTTCTGTCATTCAGAATTTTACAAATACTTCACCCTTTTTATGACATGTTGACTGCTGAAGCTAACAACAACACTTTGTCATGGTTTTCTCCTTCTCTGTTGCCTCTGGCTGAGCTTATTTAACTCTTTTTGTGGTAATTAATATTTACTTCATAGACTTTCCTTCCCACAGATCTAGAAACTCATCCACCATGAAGCTGGAAATCTTCCTGCTCTAATCCTTCTTCACTGCAGCCATGTTTTTGCCACCAATTCCTTTCCCATTCCTGGATATTACACTCTCAGCCCACTAGGCAGGGTTTCTTATCTGTGTTATTGCTGTGAAAGGAACCTTAGGAGTTTGGACCCCGTGGTGCTGAGACCTGTGTAAAAACAGTCTGGAACAGTAGTCCCCGATTCAAGACATTTAACAAATCTTTTTTTGTCTCATGTTATGTTTTGATGCCCTGACATGACTTAAAAAAATAAATTACACTGACCAGACCAAAAGCTTCCACTAGAGGAATTTCTCTGTGTTTGTTAGAGAGCTGAGCTTCATACTCCTGAATGTCTTGGGGCTGTCAGAAGAAGGACCTGTCATGGAGAGCCTAACAAAAGGAAGCAACCGCTCCTCCTACTTTGTGTTCAATGGTATTTTGTGTTTACAAGCCTTTTCCAGGATAATCACATAGTGAAGATGGGTATCCCCTGTCCATTGAGACTTCTTTCCTGGAAATCTATGCTCCTCCCACAAACTTTTAAACAACACAGTTTAAGAACTTGAAACCATAAGTCTGGGCAGAAATTTCAAGATTTCAAAAATAGGCTTGGAAGGGAAGAATTTTATTCATTCTGATGCTGATATCAAGCATTCAGGCACATCAGGTTCAAAGTATTAAGCTTTCTTCTGGAGTTTCAAGCACTAGAAATATGCATTTCAGTTGAGGTAATCATGATTTAGCAAAAATATTGTCTGATAATACACCCATTGCTTTTTGATGATATAAAAGGAGCTGCTGCAGGGACGGAAGAGGGTGCTGTCAGCCTCAGGTAAAACACATTTAACAAAGCTGAAAATAGCCCAGACACTCTGCAGACAAAATCTCTCATGAGGACTGGGGGAAAGGAAGCAGAACAAGCTAGTTCAGTCCCAAAGCAGGTAGCGAGACAGAAGCATTTCTTCCAATACCTGTCCATAGTGACTTATCTCTAGCTCCATTGTCATGTTACCTCCCTGAGAGATCCATATCTCATTTTAAATTCTTTGAGGCAAAGAAAACAGTGGACACTGGGCACAGTCACCAGCAGTCCAGGGCTGGCTCCATAGCTTCATGGAGGACCTTGCTGTGGTGCTCAGAGAAGCCCAGAGGCAAGCTACAGTGGGAAACCCTTGGGAAGTAGAGGAGGAGGAAAGAATGAGGCCAGAGGAGCTAGCCCCAGCCCCTTAGAGACTGCTGTCCTCTCCAGGTTCTGCACTGTGCAGTGCCTGGTCCCTGGGTTGAAGGCCTTGCTTGGCACCAGATGCCCAGAGGCACTGCATGGCATATTAAGCATCAAGTAGGCATGTGATCCTAAGTCGCTGGCAGCATCCCAGCAGTCATATTCCCACTGCATTCTTGGATATGTCACAGCCACTGGTTTGAGAAAGTCACTAACTTTAGTATGCTTCATTGTTCTGGCAGCATGTCTCAGTCCAGAGGGTGTCTCGTGATCTCTACTGACCACTGTGTGTGAACTGGTGCAGGTCAGCCCAGAAACAACTGGGCAGATGCATAGGACCTCATGGCATGCGCTGGTCCCTAGCACTCACCCCACCAGGAGCCAGAGCTGTGATGAGGCCAGAAGAGTCTTTCCAGTCACATGTCACCATCACTCCCACTAACACCTTCTCACAAGAGTGAGGAGAGGGGTGGTGGGCAGTCTAACAGGGTTTGAGCCCAGATATGAGCAGTTTAGAGTGTGTGTTGCTTGAGGAACCAGAGCTATGGGAACACACTAGCAGGAGGTGGCTGACAGTCAAATCATCCTCTCCTTGGGGCAAGAAGTATTTATTTCCCATGCTGCCTGTGGTCCTCTACTGCTGAAGGTACAAAGTGCCTGAGTAGCATGGCAAAGGCAGTGACAATACAACCATGACATGATTTCTCTTCTTTGGCTCCCCTGCAGTCAGGGATTTCCTAGCACTGTGCACACATCAGCCAGAATGCTTTTTAGGCTCTGTTTGCCTTGGACTCAAAACCAAAATCACTCTTTGTAGCCAGCATCTCTGCCACACAGCAGTCCACACACTTTTTCTCTTTGGAATTCTGGGCTGATGATTTATCAAAGATCCTTCCCCAGATATCTTGCCAGCATCGACTTATTCAATAGGAATCATCAGGCATGGGTCCTGGGCTGCTGCTGAAGCACAAGTCTGTCACTCTGCTGATACAGCCCGAGGGTTACTCATAAACTCAGCTGCATCAGAATGAAATGCCTGAACACTGTCCTGCTCATCTTTCCTCTTCCCTCCCTCTGACTCTGAAAACAACTGGGCTGATTCTTTGATCAGACTGAATAGGCTAAGGCTACTCAGCACTCCATGACAGATGATATCTCTGACATGGGAGAAAGGGAACAAAACAAGGAAACCCAGTCTGAAAGAGGGCATCATGGCTGAGGGATGAGCACGGTCAGGGTAGTTGTGCTTAGCACCACATCAGGTGTGTGCAGGAGCCATGCAGCCATGCTGGTAACTCCCTATTTGAAGATCACTTTTGAAGATCAAGTCTATGTTAAAGGCAGGCAATCCCCAGTGGCTGCGCAGAGGGTGTAAGGACAGTCTGTTACCTGCATGGCGTGTGGTCTGGCTGCAGCAGGCAGGCACTGTGTGCTGTGAGGTGCTCAGAGACTGTGGGCAGACACCTACTGCCTTTGGTCACAGCTGAGAGACAGAGAACTGCTGATCCCAGAGGATGGACCAAGGAAGAATAGAAGGGTGTTCTATTTAGTCGAAGGATGGAGAAGAGGAGATGAAGGCAGCAGCAATGAGAAGACCCCAGAGGTTCAGTGGCAATTAGAGTCACACCATGAGCTGCCCTGGAGATAATGTTATCCTTAAACCTGACAGAACAGTGTGCTTGCTGCCATGAAATACCATCTTTCACAGCTCAGGAAGAGGAGAACTGGCAGCTTGAAGTCATGCAACCAATACATGGGTCTGATGGGGAAGGGGAAGAAGCTGCTCTACAGACAACATAAGATTTAAAGACATGCACCAAGATGACTTGATAGACAGATCTTTGGATGAGGAGAGTGAAGGACTCCTGAAAAAGAGACTGAGGAAAACACCAGCCATTGAAGGAGATAGAACAGGCTTGCTAGAGGGCTGGTGGGTACAGAGCACCTATCCAGGTGCTCACACAAGAACAGAAGCAATGGCAACAGGAAGGGACACAAACCCTCTGGGTGATGTGTGAAATACAGCCAGGAGAAGAACAGTCTGATTTCAGTTAGGATGGTGGACCGCTTTTCACTTTTAATAATTTCCAATTGTCCAGCAATTTTATTTGTACTGACTTGGGTTAGGAATGCAGGAAACGCTTCTTTTTTTCAAGCATCACTGCCTTTTTACAAGTTATTAATGAAGTGACTGTAGGCTCCCATGTATCTGATACTATTCAACTCCTCATAAGCTTGGAGGGGCAGGAAAAGGTTCAGTGACATTCAGACTATAGGAGGTAGCAGAGAATTTTCTCTTGCTTCTTTTTTAATGTACAATCAATAGATGTTACAATTACAACATGAATGGAAAATATCCGTGACTCTTGCAGAAAGCAGGTCCAGTTTAATTTTATCAAACTGATGCAAAATGAAACTAAAATATACTGATGATATATTGCAAGATAATTCTCCAGTTTAAATGGAATCACTGATATATCATATTGATGAGGGTCTGTACTGTCTTTGAAAATACACAGGGAGAGACTAGCATTTTCCATTTCCTGAAACTGGAAAAGTCAGTAGAAAGTTCAGTCTGTTTTTTTCATGCAGTAAAATAGAGAGACTGAGACAGTAAGAACAAACTCAGAGCAAATAACCAGCAAGCCAATCTGCTGACACAAGAAAGGTTAGGACCAATTATTAAGTACAGAACAGGGCATCTTGATTAAGGACTTTGATAATAAAGCCATTTATTTGTTCTGAGATTAAAGCAACAATAAATCACATAGCATGTGGGGTAGGGAAGAGAAATGGGGAAGATGTTCAGCTGGTGGGAAAGACAATGTCTTTCCATCACTGGAAGTCTACCCTGTGTCCACTTAGTTTTGTATGCAAACTAATAAACAAATATGCATCCAGTGAAGCTTGCCAGTCAAATGCTGGGGTCTGCAGATTTCATGTTGCCTCCACAGTCTACATTAACAGCCCTGAGTGTATGGTACTATACAGCACACACATAGACTCTTTTTCCATAGGGCTTCCACTGCTTTAACTGTATGTATGGTTATTCAGCTCAGTTGTTTGCCCTCCTTTCCCTATACATGGTCTGCAAGTCTGTTTTCCAGAGGCATCCCTGTTAACATCAGATCTTCATGGTCCTACCCTCAAGTGAGAGAGCTTCAGAAAATTGAAGTGTGTTTTCTCATAGCATGCATGGGAGAGGGGATGGTGCTTCCCCCTAATACGAGGATATCAAAGTTGCCTGAAGTTTCTTGCTAATTGTGAGTGCCAAAATGAAGGAACTCAGGCATTAATTTCCCAAAGCTGTTGGTAATCTTACAGCATTTTGCACATTCAACATGTAGCTCCCACCAATTCCCCCTCCAGCTGTGTGTGCTAAGCACAGCCACAAATACTCTCTACAGGAAAAAACAGAGCACACACTGAGTGACAAAGAGAAAATCTTAGTGGACTCTACTGCTTAGCATCTATTTCTCCAGCACAGCACCCTTCTGCCACACCTATCAGACATTCCTCACTCCTCCTGGAGTGGCAGCCACACCAGTGACATTGGTGGAACTCAAGGCAGGTGACCCAGAGCAGCTTCCTTCTCCACAGCCTTGTTCCTTCCCAGATTGCTCTTTCAAGCTCTGTGTGCTGAAGGAGGCGGGGGTCACACCAAAATACAGTATGTGCTCATGTAACCAGAGAGCAGCAGCTTGTCTTGAGCACAAGGCAGAGACATTCCTCATGTTTGGCATCTCCTAACAGGGTGATCAACTCTGCAACTTTAACACAAGGAACAACAACAAAAACCTGAACCTTTTAAATAATAATTAAAAAAAAAAAAAAAAAAAAAAAAAAAAAAAAAGATAAAAAAAGAAAAAAAGAAAAAATCTTTTGTGATTTGTATTGTTCACATATTTTGGCTGCCATGGAAGAGTTACTAGTTTCAGTCTAGTAATAAAGGTCTGCACTGCAGATTTGCTGCATTAAACAGGCTGCTCTTTTCTTCATAGGCCAGCTGCTGGCTAAAGGTGGGAAGTAAGGGACAGCAGGACAACCATTTCTGCTAGGAGTTTCACAGCTATTCACAGACAACAGACAAATAGGAAGACTGAAATCCAGGGTGCTGGAATTCATTGGGACTAGCAGTTGCACACCATTGTAATGCTACATCTTCCCTCATTTCTTTGCTTCTCTAGACAAAAGATGATGAAAATATCAATAACTATCAATCCCTACCTTGATATAAATTCATAAATGACATGAAATAGGACTGGTTTAGTACCTCTCCCAGACCAATCACATTATATGTGTTTTCAGTATGAGTCTGGCCACTGAATCTTGGTCAAGGTAGCAAAAATGTCTGAAGAAAGGTCGGTCACTTATAAGCTTAAACAGTAGCCATTACTCTTCGTGTGACTTAGATGCACAGTCATGGAGAGTAAAACTTGCGATTGATTTTGCTAAGTAGCTATTTCAAAGTGATAGAGGTCTTTCCCACACTTTCTGGGCAGCATCCGTTTCAGAATGTCTGGGAGACGTTACCTCATTAATTTTAATGAGAAGCCCAGACGTGCCTCTGACACAGCCATAAATTGTTCTTTCTCTGCGCGCGTGTATGTGTGTGTTTAAAAGAGCTCCCTGTGCTACCCTGTGAAGGACCTGACTGTGTTACATGCTGACGTCTGCTCTTTAGGCACACGTCATCCTGGCTCCACCACACAGTTCCCTTTTCATGCCTTGGCCACCCTTTGCGGGTTACCTTCATGGCTTCCCCTGCCATGCCCTGCGTGCACAAACCTTCATCCGTCTCTCAGAGAGGACTGAAAGACACAACTCTAGGTCGAGGCCATAACATCACACTCAAAACACCCTCACTCAGACACCCAGCTCCTTCCACTGTCCTGTTTAAGCCCTGCAGCCTCCAAGGAGCTCCCTCAAGCCCTCTCACAAGGGACAAGATAAGGTTGGCTCCACTCTGGAGCTCTGAGGACAGGCAATGACCTTGTCAGCTCCAGGAATGGGTCAAGGGAGGTGGAATATGACAGCTCACTCTCCTTTTTCCCCTGTCTGACTGCCCACTCTTCAGTGTGGCTGACCTTAGAGACATAAGCTGCCACCAGAAACCATTAGGTCAAATCCCAAGAGGCTGCTGTGGGCAGTGATCACTGGCTGCTGAAGTGACACTGCCAGAAGTTACAAGAGCCATTTGTCCCTGAAATTACACCTTTTTATCTTATGTAAGAAGAAAAACGAACAGCAAAAGTCACTACCGTGGTACCCATGCTCCTAAAATGCCTTCCTCCAACATGCTTGATTTTCAAAGATGAACCTTTTCCCCTTCCAGAAAGATCTTTGCTTTCTCCCTTGGCAAAACAGTCTTACTCCACAAGATGCTTACTCCTCCTAGGGAGCAACTCTGCCTGCATTTCTCATTGAGGCTCCCAGCTGTTTCCTTTCCCCATCTACTTGCAAATCATTACACCACCACATCCAGTTATAGACGTTTGCAACCCATCATCAAACTCTGACACTACCCCGATCATCTCAGACTGGTTTTGTCTTTGTTGGTTTCAGTTTGCTCAACTGCTATCTACCATTCAGCAAATACCCCAGATTAAGTTATGCTTCACCATCTCTCTCTGTCCTTTCAGGACTCAACCCTTGCACACAGTTTGTCAGTGACTTGGGTATTCCCATCACTCAGTATATTTGTGCTGGTTTTAATCTGTTTCGAAGGATTAAATGCCACCCACTAGCTCTTTAAAAAGAACTGCTGCATCTGTTCAGTGAACAAGTCATAGATCCACATTTGTAAACTTTGATTCAACCCAGATACTCGTGTGACTTAGGCTTCCTCCACATTCTGTGTCCTGATTAGCATCTGCCTTTCTGTGAACGTCCCATGTAACTTGGTAACACAGACTCTTTGTGTCCTGTGCTTACGAGTGCATTGCATTTTGTCTTCATTATAAAAGTAGGAAGTGTCCTCTGGTACTGACGGTATTTCAGAATTGGAGGGTGTCTGTCCACACACCTGATCCGCACAGCTGCCTCCTCTCCTAAATACACGGAAATATAAACCTGGAGAACTGCAGGTTTTGTCTCAAACCCATCAGTTTGCATCAGACCCATCAGTTCCAAGCCTTTGTCTCCTCAACTATGTGTGCATAAATGCACTTCAGTTTTGTATGTCTTTGCTGTTTGCCAAAAGCAGCATACTTCTGTTAAATGGGAAGCTTTTATTGAAAGTTTGTAACTAAATCTCCTTTGTCAGACCCATTGTTTTCTGTTGCAATTGCTTCCATGTTTATTGCAAGCTAATCTGTTCTCTGCTTTCTGTTTACTCTGGCACTGGGTTTTGTGCCCTGGTATGCATCTTTAAGTAGATTCACTGCCAGTGGCTCACTGCTTTTTAACACTTCCAAGTGCTGGTTTCACTAGATTTCCAGATCTCTGGTGCTACTTGTCAACTCAAGTCCACTTCTAGCAGTAAACTCCCCTCGTGGTCAGTCTCCATGAATCAGCCACTCTCAGATCAGCTGCCAAACAGCCATTAATGAGCAAGGTTTAGTTTTAGCCAGTAAGCTGATAAAAATAGTCGACAGCATCTCCTGATATGAGGTCTCTTATACAGTTGCCTCTGTGATATTTCTGAAGGACTGGAGAGTAATCTCTGTCATGCTGGATCGGGCTGCTGAATTCCTATGCATCAGAGATAAAACCTTCTTACTCTGTTTCTTTGTAATACCATTTTCTTCTAGATGATGTCAGACCCAATGCAACCCAATTCTTCTGATATGTCACTGGACTCTTCTTAAACATAAGGACCAAATCTAGGTTTAACAGGTTTGTTTCCTTCTGACATTGTACAAGAGAGATATTGCTTCCAGCAGTCCTAGTGTGGAAGACCAGGCATCCTTGCCTGACACATGGTGTGTGGCAGTGTGCAAAGAATAAACACCATGTCCCTTTCAGGCTGGTTGTAGCCAGGAAAGCAGTGGAAAAGCTTTCCCCTAACAATTACTGTCTTCTGATCTTGTTTTTCATGTTTTCCTCTTTCCTCCATCTATCTGCTCTCTGACTGCTCCCTTTCCTCTTCTCATAGCTGCCAATGTGGTATGTTTTATTTCCACTCTCAGTTTTGCATTTCTTTTTTTCTTTGGCTGGCTCTGAAAAGTTACCTCCCATCCAGGGAGCAGCAATTCTCTACACTTGGTGAACTGCTAACAGGATTCTGCCCACAAAGCATCCATAGGAGTAGTATGATCTCTGCCACCCCAGCTTTTTGCATCAGATGGAGGGAGCCATGTTTCATGTAACATGGACCTCCTCTGTGGCTGAGGTCTGCTCTTTGAGTTTCCACCCCTTGGGTGCAAGTGAATCTGAGCTTAAATGGGACCTGTTCTCCAGTTCCTGCTTCTAAAAGTAGAACCCATTTTACTCAGCAGATTGCCCAGCTGGAACAGGCTATTTACAGCTGTACCTGAAGCTCTGATAAGATAACAGATATGTTGTAAATACCTATCATATTATGTTGCCTTTGGTTAGTGTTTGGGATCACAAGTGAAACAAATGGCTCCAAGGACTGAATACCATCTCAGGGTTCCTCCTCAAAGCAGCCTGGGAATCCCATAGGATTTTTCAAGTTTGTTTATTTCAGTTAAAATTTCCTGAGGACTTGGTAAAAATAATCTGATTGCATGGTAAAAAACATGTGTTACAGCTGGGTTTCAAGATATGGAATTGGGCTGGGCCATTTGGCACCTTAATCTGTTTAATAAGTGTATATTTCATTAAGTGAGATTGGACCTGGCATTTATTTTATTAAGGAGTGGGGAAAGGAGTGAAGCGGGAGAGCTTAGGATGAGTAAGCAAGCAGAATACGAGTGTGCTCATTGTGGGATGAAAGAGAATTTGTCCTTCCTTGCTCCTTCTGCTCTTTCCTGTTCCTAAAATTTAGTCTGCTTTCAGAGGGGAGAGGAGAAAGGTTACTGTATGGTCAGTCTGAGGTTCTCCCAAACTATGGTGCTGGTGATGGATGGAGAAAGAAAGTGCAGACATGGGTTTGTCCAGTCCAGGTAAGTGCTGTAGGCAAAAAGAGATGTAAGCCAGGCTGGTCAGAAAAAAGCAAGATCAGAAAGGGTCATCTGGGCTCTGCTGTTGTCAGTGCACAGGGAGGATTCTCCAAGGGGGTAAGGTGGGGGATAGGCTGGCTCTTGGAGAAAGGGCAAGAGAAAGACAGCAATCTCCATCTCTTTTGGGGGGATGGGCATTTAACCCTATCTCTGTTTCTGTACCACAGACCCCACATTGTACCAAGAAGTACTTGCAGACCAGTTACCCAGAGAGATCCCATGTGGCAGGAGGCATCTGATGTGCTGCTCTCCACCAACACTCAGCATGGCTGCTCTCATCTCTGCTGAAACTCTTCACAGAAACCATCCTGCCAGCACAAGTCCTTATGGGATTCACCATCTTTGAGCTCACAGATCACACACGAGCTGCAGACAACACTGAGCAGTCTATTTACTTCATGTCATTCCTCTTGGAGAGGGGAGAAATCCCATCCAATGTGAAACATTCAATGTGAAAGCCATGCCCTGCCATCGGCCCTGGTTTCCTGCCCATGTGAGTGCTGTAAGAGGCAGCTGATGTTTGGGGCACCATGCAGAACTCATCAGCATCTGTCCTGAGGTCATTAGTAAGGCATTTTTTGTTTGTTTGTTTTTAAATTTAATTAAGCATATTTTTGTATTTAATTGCTGGGCTCGTCCTTCCTTTGGCTCTGTGTCACTGTGGTTATATTCACACAGGCACTCCCAACCTGAGGAGCTGGAAAAAAGCATCCCCTGAATCATGCCTGAAGCACAGCAGATGTGGTTCTCTTTCTCTAGCAAACCATAATCAAGTTCATGTGTGTTACTTAAATCCACCATTGTCTGTGCATCCAGTAACTGCTTCTTGACTCATTAGGTGAAACAACTGCAAAATACTGGGCTCCTCTGGTGCCAGAGCTAGAACCACAGCAGAGCTGCTGGGAAGTCAGGAATATTTATAAAGCAACAAAGTCAGCAGCTGGGCTGTTACTCTAGGAGACATCAGCTCCCTTGCAGGTTTGGCTGCCCTGCCTTCCTATTCATTCCTACATTTTGTCCATCCTGAGAGGATGGGCAGGCTCTCTATCCCTCATTAAGGGCTCGTACAGTGCCCAGCATAATGAGGCCGTGACCCGTGCAGCCCCAGGCCTTTGCCTTCATAAATCAAGTATAAGAATGGGATTACAGCACTGTCACCTGACAGTAATAACATATGCTTCAGGTCAGAGACACTGAAGGGCAAGAATTGCTCATTAAGGAAGAGAAAAATATGGAATTTCTCACTTGACATTATCAGGGAAACATGCTCGTTCATGTCTAGAGAGTTATCATAGGAGCTTCCTGCAACACAGATATCTTCTGACAGTAAAAGTGAAACTGTACATAGCTGGTCTAGGCTGATCTACACAACATAACAAAGCCCACAAAGACAGCAGGAGGATTTGGAACCCGGAGGAAAGCCCTGAGTAGCACTAAGCTCTCTGACTGAAGGGACCCTCCATCCCAGGCCAAACGTCTGGGCACTCCCACCTTCCCCAGATGCCCAAGCCTCCCAGCCCTCCTGCACCAGTGTGATTGACCAAGGCTCTGAGGCTGGATCCACGGGGATTTTATCTTTACTGCTAAACAGATCTGACTTTTTCCCACTCAGCTCAATATGTAGTTGAAGGCTAGTGAAAAACTGAAGCCCCTGCCAGCCTCAAAAGAGATGTGGCCAGTACTGGCATCCCAGCTTACACCCCAAAATGTCTTGGTTTCAGGAAGAAGATTACTTTCTTCTATAGGTTTGCAGCCTGAGCTTCACTTTCCTAAAGAAGAGTTCTTTCACTCAACCAAAGCAGCATTTCTAACCTGCTCTTGAAGATACCCCAGCTCTGTGCTCTGTCTTTTTCAAACAGCAAAGTTCCTCTTGGACTTTCAGAGAAACTTTAAATTATACAATTATTTGAGACCCAAAAAAGGAGAGCTGGCAGCCAGTGGTATCATTTTGCAAGCCAGGTATACTCATACCTAACCCTGCTTGGGTACCTGGCATCCTGGTGATGCATCTGAATGAGGGTAGCTGTGGATTAGATGTGAGTTTTGCTGCAAAGGGGTGTGATACAGCTGAAGTAGCATTGCATCCTTGACAGACTGGAGCCTGAGCCCTTCACCTTCTGAAATATTTTCCTATGTCTTGTTGGAAATTAGGGAACTGTGACGTTGGGAATTGTCTCAAATAATCTGAAGTTCAAACCGGCCCTGCTGGGGAAGGGAAGGTTACTCTCTCCCTTTACTGCCCTGATTAAAAGGAGGATCAGAATGTCTCGGGGCTACAGGCTGGGCACAGGTGAGGGCAAAGCCAGGTCTGAAGCTCCTGCTGAAAGCATTAGTGAGGGACTCGAGTTCAGCTTGGCCAAATCCACTGAGTTGTCTGGGGCAGGTCATTTCTTTTCTGGTCCCCTGGTTGTAAAAGAGAAGAAAACTTTTCCCTACCTCAGAGTAAATCCCTTGGTTCTTGTCAAGCACTTAACTACTACAGCAGTGGGGGTCATATAAATTATAATTACACTGAGTGCCTGGTGCTGCTGCCCGGAACTAGCACTTCATTCTTTAGTGGACAAAATTTCTTTTTGGTGGGGAAATTAGCTGCTGCTGCAACTCTAATTAGGCTCCCTGTCTTGAATGACTCATTTCATCATATAGAAATCAATTTTCTTTGTCTCTAAAGGAAGCTTGAAATTATGTTTTGGAATTCAAACCAGGTTATATTTGCCCTTAACACACAGCCCCCAAAGTCTGGTTAGGGCAGGGTGGGGAGCCAGGGGCATTAAACTTAGAAATGGCTTTAATTAACCTCTGCTGTTTATTGCTTGCTTCCAGAGTTCAGTCAGGTTAGGAAAAGAACAAGGAATGGGTCACCCAGTGTTTACACGGGGCTTTAGAAGAATGGCCCAGACACTTATTTCCCCCCTTGTTTCTTTAAACATTCTGAGTTTAAAGTTGTGGCTTAATTTTGGAGTCAAGGAAGGGGGATGTTGATTCAGAGAATGGTAAATAGGTAGTGGTAGGAGGCAATATAAACTTCTCTGTTCTACCTTTAGTGTACCCTTCTGCCTCCTCATCTTGCTGCTTGCAGGAGGAGGTAAAGGATGGCAACTCATTTTCATGCTATGTAGCATTTTGGATATCACTTCTCATACTGTTCCCCCATGAAGGCTGTTTTTCACTCACTGTGTGAACTGGGAATATAACAAATCAGTGCCTCATTAATGTCTCAGTAAATTCCAGAAATAGCTTTCCCTACAAGGTGTCTCTCTTCACCTCTTTCCATGCAGACCATCCATACCCTGATCATATCTCCATTTCCAACAAATCTGCCACAACCCCGGCAAGAGGGTAAAAAATATATTAGTGCAATGAGCCACTTTGTTTTGATCCTGACAAAGTCTTTCTGCTTCTCCATGCCACATCCTCCCCTGAATGTGCTCTGATGGAAGCACTGGCAGCAAGGTGAGGAGGGACCTGCACTGAGCCAGCAGCAGTGCACACAGTATGTGAAAAGTCATGCACACATTTACTCCCTCTATGTGCAAGTGCTATTGTATGAAAGAAGTAGAAAAACAGGTGAAGCAGATGGAGTACATGCAGAGCTGTATCCATCTGTTTCTGCATTCATTTAGAGTCAGGTGTTGGCTCACCCAGGCAGGCTCTGCAGCCCCAGCATCCTTTCAGGTGTTCCTGGGCTCATGAAGGAGGAGGAGTGGACAGCCTAACTGAAGGAAGATGCCATCCACTTCCCTTCTCCCAAATGAGTCATCTGCAGATCAGGTTTTCATTAAAAATTAAATAACTGCATAGTCGCAGAGTGAAAAATTTTTTTTCAGGATCTGATGGGCTGACCCTATGGTATAGATCAGGAAGCCACACCACTTAAATAGTTATCATCACACTGGCATAACCATGACAAGAAGCTCCAACAGTGACTCTGAAACTTCAGTTTGGTAAATTATTAAACTAGCAAATTGCACTCTGAAGACACAGAACCTTTTCAGCTAATGATTATTCCTTTTTTGGTTTTTTTCCTGGTTACTTAAAAGGAGAGGAGGTGAGCAGAGAGGAGCGGAAAGGGAAGGGAAGGGAAGGGAAGGGAAGGGAAGGAAAGGAAAGGAAAGGAAAGGAAAGGAAAGGAAAGGAAAGGAAAGGAAAGGAAAGGAAAGGAAAGGAAAGGAAAGGAAAGGAAAGGAAAGGAAAGGAAAGGAAAGGAAAGGAAAGGAAAGGAAAGGAAAGGAAAGGAAAGGAAAAGGGGAAAGAGACAATTGTGACCATCCAGTCCATGAAATGTTGCTGCTGATTGACTCAGAATAGTTTTCTGTTCAAGTAACTTCAATGAAACAGGGTGGAAAGCAGTTACAAGATAAGAGAAAGTAAGCCAACACTTTGTTCTTCCACAGAAACAGGAATAGCTCATTTTTCTTTGTTGATCTGTAATGTAATGGGAATTGAGATGGTCTCTCATTACACTTTTGGACAGCATCTAGGAGACTGAAACCTCAGTCGTGGCAAAGCACTTCTGGAATCCAAGTTAAGTTGAAGATGTCATGGAAACTTGGATCCAGACAATCTAAAACATTCTTCCAGTCTTGCAGTTGAAGGCTGTGAAGATACTGCATGACAGTAAGTGGCAGTATTTGTAAAACAGAAGGGGATGCAAGCACACTTGCTCCTTTCTAATTATGGAGGAGAGCATGGCTGATTCAGCCTTAAATGGCTCCTGGAACAGGAACATGCAAGGAGAAAATTTCCACTTCAACTGAAATACACACTTGGTGGAAGGCAAATTCTTCAGCAGATTAGATAAGATTTTTCAGATCTCCTTTGGCATGGGAAGCCCAGGGTTAAACACCTTCAATATATTTATTGGGCAGGTTCCAAAACATTTCACTGCACAGATGCTACAAACCCTGTAGAAAATTGAAGTGTCTACTGATGATATAACTTTCTTGGAGAGAGCTGTCACTGAGTATCAAGAATTATTTCAGCTTGAGCTTACTGAAGTTGCAAGTGAAGAAAGATTTCAATTAAACAAAATGAAGTTTCAGTAAAAAAAAAAAAAAATAGAGAGAGAGAGAAAGAGAAAGACATATCCGAATTATTGCAGATGCTGACCTTAAAATGATAAATTTTAAGTTCTGCCTCCCATATGTGGTGTGTCCGTAAGTTCATTGCATTTGCATTTTCACAACCTGTATGAAATGAATTCTCAAACACTGCTGAGACAGAATGACAACACAGAAAGTTTAACCATTTGTAGTATGCACTGATATTAATCTAGGTTGCATTTTTGGAGGCTTATTACTAGAAACCAAGTTCTACACAGATGTTTCAAGTGGTGACTCAGGATCTCTACTTGACCCAACATATTGCATGACTGAGTAGCTGCCCATAATGCATGCAGAGAGCAATGGAAGTAAGAAAGCAAATGCCTGAACAGCTTAAGAAAGCAATGTCAGGTCTTGCACATGGTTGTCCTGATTTGCCCAAGTCTCCCAAGGGTTATAAAAAACACAAGCAGACAGCAGTTCCCTCTGAAACTGTAAGAGCATGCAGTGAGCCCTGAATTGATGACCCAGGATATGATTTAGCCACAGCAGACTTGTGTTGAGAGCATATGCTCTGCTTGTCAGCACATAACCTGATGATGTGGAAAAAGAAGGAACTGCTCATGCAAACATAGTAAAAAAATCGTGTACTGTATCTCCTGGGGCAGGGGAATCCTCCAAGAAAAATGAGCCAGCATCAGTGCACACAGTAAGTGAAAACTCATGCACACATTTACTCCCTCTATGTGCAAGTGCTTCTAGTATGAAAGAAGTAGAAAAAAGGTGAAGAAGACAAGGAGTGCATGCAGAGCTGTGTCTAGCTATTTCTGCATTCATTTAGAGTCAGGGCTCGGCTCACCCAGTGACACCAATCAGCTGAAACCTAAGCAGATTTTTCTACTGGTGCAGGTTGGCATCAGTCCACTGACAAAAATGTGTCTCATCCTTGGGTGATGTGAAGCAGTGTCATCCCACTGAAGTCAGTAGAAGAATAACCCAACCTCAGCTCTGGAGAAAGTCAACAGACTTAGCAGCAGTCATCAGGAGCTCAGATTTTGGCCCCATCCTTTTTGTTTTACAGTAGATTAAGAAGACAGAGATTTCTCCAAAAGACCAGTGAGGCACACAGGCAGCAGAGGGGAGGGGAAGGAGAGGCAGGGAGCCAAGGTAGGGAGCTTTCCCGGGTTGATTAGTGTGGGCTCCAGGCTGACGCTGGCAGAGCCAGCAGTGGGACAAGCAAGGAGGAGGTGGCTCAGGAGGCCAAGTGGGCAGCTGCTGCAGGGGGGAAGAGAGAGGCACTGAGGGACCAGCTGTGGGCTGGGTGAGAAGGCAGCAGGCCCATGGGATGAGGCCAAGAGGAGGAGAAGGGGGCAGGAACCGGCAGCAGGACGAGTGGTGGGAAAGCATCCACTGTACTCTGGCAGAGCAAAAGCTACACCATGGGGCTTTTCTTGCACCATCACTGTGCTTCTTCAGTGACTTTGCTGGTGGGCTGATTTTAGGGAAGTCGTCTCTAAAAAGAGAGAGAGGGGGATGGGATTCCAATAGAGGTGGTACCACCTAATGCTGAAGTTGCCTAGTATTTCTTATTAAAAAGCTGTTCTCAGTTATTTATAACTTTGTCACACTAACCATCTGGCCTGCAATTCCCCATGCTGTGTGTCTGCCTCGAGCTCAATTTGTTTTGTTCATTTGTTTTTGCATTTCTGCTTAAGTGGTGTGGCTGATTCTGGGCATGAGGAGGAGAAAAATGCATTGTTTCCCTCATGATGAAACATTCTTACTGGCCATTGATTCCCATGCCTCAGAGTAGGCACCCAACTACAGGACTTCCTTCACATCAAGGATGAACTCTTGACAGCCTCATTACAATCTACCCCTCATTGACCACCTTATAAGTCTCAAAAAAAACAACATTTGCATTTTGTCTGCAAAAGGGGCAAGTTAAGTGCTTGTGTTCCCTTAAGATTTCCTGGCTGTGTCTCCTGAGTTTGTGCCTCATCTCTTCTAGCTCCTCTCTGTCACCACACAGGAGATGGGCACACGTGTCCCTGCATGGGGACATGAGGATCCAGCAGGATGAGGGTAGAGTAGGATTGCTTCTACCACCACTCCTGCTGAGATCCCTGGCTGTGAGGGGACTGTACACACTCTGCCTTCAAAGGCTGAGTTAAGTATAAGCACAAACTGGAAGGAGCTAGGAGTAGGAACGGAAAAAACACAAGGCACCAGCCAGAGATAAGTGCAGACAGAATACAAGTGAGAGAAGGAGGAAGATGGAGGCATGGTATGTACTAGTACATCACTTGGGATCTAAGTAAAAAAGCAGGAGCATTAAAGCCATAGGAAGTTCTTCGGAGAGTCTGAGCCTGTGCACCTCAATGTCCAAGTTCCAGGCTCCAACATCAAGCCCAGTGTGCTCCTGACCCCTGTGGGGCCAATGGGCTTCCCCCCCATGCAGAGGGCTGCAAAGCTCCAGCTCCCTGTTCCCCTATGACTGGTGCCAGGGTCCATGCTGCACTTTCTCTAAGGAGTAAGAGAGAAAGTTCCAAAACTTTGGTGTAGTACCCCCCTTACTTCTCTGCAAAAACAAACTATGTTATAGGAACATTATGACTGCACAGCAAAGCAAGGAAATGTTGCTCCAGAGGCTTCCCATACAGCATGAATTCATCTTCTTTGTGCCCCTGTGTTGCAGTACACCCTTTAGCTACGTGATCACGTAGCATTTTGTTGGATTTTTCCCACAGGACCCCTACATCCTTTACTGCCAAGCTGGAGGGGTGTGTAGGAAATGAGGAAGGGGATTGGAGGTGGAGAGGAGATGTTGTGTCATGAATGCAGCTGAACACTGCCTAGCTCTCCTTCTACCACTGAGCCCTTGTGTGCTACTGGCAAGTCACTTAAATAAGCATTTTCTAAGTTGGCCACTACCTCCCATTTGCTTTGCCAAGCTACGGACACCTGGGGCCAGACTGGCAAAAGTGCTGAGTGTTCTGCATTGCAAGTAAAGTTGCTGGGAGCTGTGCCTTCAACATGAAATTATGGGAGTCCCTGGCAGTAAAGGTTGAAAAAATCCTATCCACTCTTAGAAATTCCCTGCCCCACACTCTTCAGCAAAAGATGTGTGTTACCCCTAGAGGTAGTTCATAGCAGACCATCACAGGTTTTCCAGTAATTCTCTTTGGGTGGCTTCAGTATCAAAATCTGATAATACAACTATTCTATAGGTAGCTTAGCTCACCTTTTTTCTGCTGCCTCAGCTCCTCATGAGGTTCCTTCGACAATTTTAGACTTTCTTGTACACACATCATTCTCCCTCCCTGCTCTCCTCCCTGGTCCTCTCAACACATTTTTATTTTTTTTAGTTCCGTTCTTTTCTCTCAGTAAGTGCCCAGCTCTCACATTCACAGAAAACAATTGATTTTGTTATATATCTGCAACTTTGTCTTTCACAATAGTCACTTGGAGAGGAAATTATCTGTGGATTTAAGTAGTGTGCCAACATCTAAGCATATACAGCACACACACAAAATCCTGCAAAACCAAACTTGTGTAGCTGCTATGAACAGCCAGAATCAGTGATCCCTACTTGAATGTCTTCATCCTCATTACCTAATTACTTTGGTAACGTGGCAGCACCACCGGCTCCTTCCTCTTTTCATAAGGGCTGTGGTAAGGGGAAATCTGTTCATGTTCATGAGCTGCTCAGATTTAGAGTGAAAGTGTCACAGTAAAGCCCATGAGGAAATGTAATCAGTTTGTGTTCTAGGCAGAGCTTAAGTGGTGTTTAGTAAATAAGGTCTGAGGTCAAGTGAAGAGCGTAAGAAGGAATTCTGAGCAGTTAACCAGTGAGCACAGTGATGATCTGTCCTATACAGTGGTGATCCTATGAATGTGACATCATGTAGATGGAAGTTTGAGTTAAGGCATGGAGAACAATTATGAATAGCATTGCTTATTTCCCAGCATTTCATATTTCCAGCCTCAGTAGTTCTAAAATATCATCATTAGAGGTAATAAGGATTTTGACAATATAAAAATAAGTGCCCATCTACCTGAGATATGAGGCAGTTAACACATTTATAAAGTAATTACTCGGCTATCCTTTTGTTCTCTTCCACAACACAGAACTGGACTTTATAGGGTACATGGCACTACCTACTGTTTAGAGCCCAAGGCAAAGAGCCTGGGGAGGTCTTAATACTTTTCTGCATTTCACTGTTTAATCTTTTCCCACAATATTCAGGTTACATTTTCCCTTAACCCAATTTCTTCCCCTTTTTATACCTTTCAGTACAAACAAGCAAAGTGTTAAAGACTTGGTGTCCTGACTGTTCATAAACCAGTAAGTGTGAGCAGGTATTAACATGCTCCTACAAACACAGCCAGCCAATGCGTAGCCAAACCAAGCAGGTCGTTCTCCCATTGCACTCTACAAAGGCCCAGACAGGCTTGGATGATTTCTTCAGACCCATAGTCCCTTCTATTGCTTTGCTTTGGAGATCATCCAGGTTACAACCATCTCCATCCTTTGATAGGCCACTGATTTCAGAGCAAGATCATAAATTCCTTGTCCTGTTTTGTATGCTCTCTGTGCCAGCAAGACCAAACTCCACTGACTTGCAGTGTTCTTGTGGTCACATTGCATGCCACAATTTTATCAAACCTGATCCATATATTGGTCCACCTGTCACCTTCCATTTGTTGAACTCCACATCTAGCTTTAACCAATGCACTCAAAGTTCTTTCAATATCACACCTGCCAAGGTTTTTCCTCCCTTCTCATATGCTGGGTATTTTGGGTTGATTAATAGATGTTTGTTTTGTGGACTTTTTTCTAGATGAAATGAATGTATTTTTGGCTGGCTTTCTGCTCCTCCAAAGTCACATTGTATTTGGTTTCTGCCTAAACTTGCATTTGCAATTCATCCCAGTTAAATAGCATTTGTTAATGCCATTAATGGGCTTTTAACTCCCCACAAACCGATTAATAGTGGAGATATTAAGTACACCCAGAAGTAATGTTTACAAAAGCATCCACGTGATTTAGAAGCATGAGTCCTGTCAAATGTCTCCATGTCAGCTTTGCCTTTGAAAGTGAACTTCACAGTCTGGCATGGACCCAGAATGCTGGGAGCATGCTCCATTTTCCTGGGGGGAGGGTTGCAAGCTTATTCCCCTCTAGCGGGACATTGGGGTGAGCATCAAATCAAAGTAGATTTGCACACATTTACTTTTTTTCTTTCCTTCCTTGACTGCTAGCAGTCTTTACAAGATTTTGTTTCCACCTTACATCCTGTTCAGCCACTCTCTTTCTTTTTCCCTTGTGTTTTTAAGGAAGGAATGGGGACTCTCCATCACTTCAGGCTCCATCTGGTTTATGCATGGATAAGCTCTCCAGTACTACTTGTTTTCACCACCTCTCTTTCTAAAAACCTTTCATCTTTCCTTGGCACCAAGATCTCCCTTCAAATTCTTCTTGCACATATACTTTCCCTTCAGCAGGTAATGACTGAGCATTAAGATTTCATTTCTTTCCCTACAGCAATGGATATTAACATATCTAAATAAATACACTTATTTATGCAGGAGCCAGACAGGTATCCACAGCAGACAGTGCTTGCTGTGTCCCTCTAATGCTTACCTTTCTAATAAGCCTCACAAATCCCTTATCTCAGTTGAGCCACCCCCAGTTTTCATTCAGATCCCTGTACAGGCCAGCCCATGGCCAGAGAATTAAAACTGCTGCAAAGCTCCTCATTGGCATTCCCTGACCTCGGGTCAGTGCTGACCACCCTAAAGAACAAAGAGGACTTCTGCATCCATGCCCTTGCTGATGCCTTGCTCAATAGCATTACATTCACCACCTGAATTAGAGGTATGGAGCCAGTGGGCCACACCCATATGCATGCTGGCATACTGAGATGGTTCCCATACTACCTCTGAAGAGCCTACTTGTCTTGCTCCAGATACCATATTAAACCTGAATGATATTCATCAATGATTCAGAAGAGACTTGATGGCTTTTGGCTGCTGCTTTCTTGTTCTTTGCATGGCAAAAGAATGGCATCTATCATCATTTGGGGGCCTTGCCCACTCTGGCTTTCTCTGAAGTTTGCTACTTGATACAAACTGAATTTTTGAGGAATGGTCATGGTAGATCAGCTTCCAGCTCCTCATGCATCAGAGAAGGGAGCGGCTCCTTGTCTGTAAGCAAATGCACAATGTCTTAGGAGAGCTTCTTCCATGTCCCACTGACAGGATTTAATCACCAAACCACTTGCAAAGACTAAGGTGCATGAATGAAAGAAGAGGAACCTCCAAAGTTTCTCCATGGAACAGAGAAAGGATGGGCTCTGACTGGACATTGCACTAGCTCTCTGTGTTTCCCTACTACTTACAACTACATATTACAGAAGTCTGCTATTTAGAAGTCTCAAGATTTCCCATAAGCCATTCACACAGATGGCAGAGATTGTCTTTTCAATATATATATTTTATATATCTAAACCCCAATGACTAGGGGGACTGATCTCACTCACATCAGGACCTTCTGGGTGAAATGTGGCCATGAGTACAATCTCAGGTATTTAGTATCACCTGCGGCCCTGCAGAAAGGGAGACCACTTCAGTTCTTCCTGCTTGGTGGGAATCTAATGTGTTTGAAGAAGGGGATGGTGATCTGAAGTGGCCTTATAGGACATGGTCAGAGGATGGAATTATACCTACACCCATCTCATGGCAGCTGGTGTGAAGTTAAGGGAGAGTTAGCCAGTGGGGGTACAAGTGTCATTTGGTACCTGGTGAACGTGAGACATGGACTAATCAAAGAGGGAATGGAGAATTACAGAATGCACCCAAGGAGCAACCCTGCTGGACTGCACACTGTTTCTCCATGGGCTTCTGCCAAGCACAGCCCTGCCCAGTTTCAGACAGCCTGCTGTATGTGTGCTTCCAATAAAACAAAAGAGAAAAGGGTTTTATTTGAAGAAAGAAAAAAAATCAAAACATCCACAAAGACATTGAATAAATGCTATTTAAATCCTCTGTCTATTTTTCATGATCTTAATACAGAACACAGGTCCATCTGAAAGTCCCAGTATACCACAGAGGCCTTTGAAACCACCTCTGCAGGAGACCTGGCTCTGATGTGGCCCTGTCCACAAACCCCTCTGAAGAACTCCCATTCAAAGACAAAGGCAAACCAGCAGCTCCAGCCACTGAGAAAGCAGCTGGCTTTGCTGCAAAAAAAAACCCCAAACCAAACCTAAACTAAACAAAAAAATATAGTCTATGTGTCTTTGTTTCTCTTGCTCATTAAAAGCTTTTGGGTTTTGCTGAAGGCAGCTTCTAGACTTAGCCAGGGACTGAAACATCATTTGTTGTCCTGCACAGTTCTGTGGGGAAGCAGAATCCAGTTGACAGGGACTGCTCATGAAGGGTCCAGCAGTCTTCTGTCCAAGGGCATCAAGAGCACACTTGTGCACTGCAAACATGAGCCATGGTTGGGTAAGCCTGAAGCCTCCAGGGCCCTCATCTTACCTGCCAGATCACAGTCTGACACTTCTTTTAGGTTGATTCAAAGATGAGGGAGTGTAGTGTGGGAACTCTGAGGAGGCTCCGTGTCTTCTGAGAGCTTTGGGGAACCTCAAGCAAGCAGTGTAATGGATGAGGGATATCAGTGAGGAACCTAAAGCATGACTTTTCCATAACCACCACCACCCTCTCTCCCAAGTGCTATGAAGTTTATTAACATGATCATTATTATTTTTCATGAGGACTTTGCAAACATAAGGTAAAGATAGTTGTAATAGCCAGTTGTAATAAACTTTGCATCACCCAGTAGCAATCCTAGTTGTAATAAACTTTGCATCAGCTGTACAAACCTGTCCCAGAGAACAGATAAAAACAGTGGAGCAAGGCCATAAATCACAGCACAAGGACGGAGGGTGGGAGGAGGAGAATCAGGAAGGTGAGAGTGGTTGGATGATAAAAGTCAGCACAGTGGTCTCAAGGGCACACTTTGTCCCTTGTGGGACATAGCTCATACATGAGCTGTTCCTCTGAATAACAGTCAAGCTTCTCCTCTGTTGTCTTCTTCTTTCTTCACCTCTCACCATGACACCTACTGGAAGTGAAACTCAGATCACACCAAGATGAATGGAAAAGACAAAATGGGATGTGGGTGTTCATGGCTTACCATGTTCACATTTAAGTCAATGCCCTAATCAATAGTTAGAAGGACATTGGCCAATGTGTGCAAACACATGTTGAAGACATTGGCCTGGGAAGTTGAGAGGTGATTAAAATAAAACACCACAGGGAGGTCTGCAAGCAGGAGATCTCAGGCTGAGTCATTAAGCATTGTTTAGTCATTAGGAACACAGAAAGTTCTGATAGCCTCAGCAACACAGACAGGACACCACCAGTTCTTCAGTTCATCAGAGTGTGATGAGAGTGCACATCCCCTGAAAGTCAGCACTGGAGTCAGTGGCCCAGGGAGGTCTGCAGAATGGCATCACTACCAAGGCACAACGTCCTCAGGTGGTGCAAATTAGAGCAGCTTCACTAAAATGTTAGCTGATGATCTACCCCAAAATTATTTTCCTTTTCTTTTTCTTTTTCTTTTTCTTTTTCTTTTTCTTTTTCTTTTTCTTTTTCTTTTTCTTTTTCTTTTTCTTTTTCTTTTTCTTTTTCTTTTTCTTTTTCTTTTTCTTTTTCTTTTTCTTTTTCTTTTTCTTTTTCTTTTTTTCTCTTTCTTTTTCTTTTTCTTTTCCTGGTTCAGTATCGTGAACTTTTACCACAAGCAGAACTCTATCCTGTTGTTGTTTCGATAAGAGACAGAGGATGTTTCGCAAAACTTTGTGGCAGAACATGTAACACTGGCCAGAGGGCTGTCAGATTTGCAAAACTGGGTGAAATGTTGCAAACAGGCAGCCTGGCGCCATTGGAGAGCAATTCCGAAAAATGAACTCCTGGACTCTTCCCGCTTTCTGCCAGGCGACCAAACACCTACCAGTTATGTTATTAATAAGTGCTCCTATATCCCAAACACTCTCTAGCCTCCAGGACCTCAAAATATATCTCTCCAGCATCTTTGAAAGAGTATAAATTAAGAACATAGACAATTTATTTAAAAAAAAATTAAAAATTAAAAAAAAAGAACCCAAAATTTTCACTGTAAGAGTTTAAAAAAAGTACTGGCTTTGCACTCCATAGCTGTGCAGGAAACTTGCCATCTCACAATGCCAATTACCAAAAATGCCACCAATACATCTCTCTTAGGGGCCACCCAAAATGTCTGAGTAGATGGCCATGCCATTGTGTGATTCCTTAAAATAAAATTACTGTAATTGTGGTTAGGCTTTAGCTATCCAGGAGCCACATGAAAGAACATAAAAGCCACAGAATAACTAAGCTACATTGTCTTTTGGGGCTTTGCCAGGGCTATTTCTGAGATGATGAAATCTCCATTTCTGCAGAACTTCTGCTCAATTTTAGGTTCCCAGTTCTGTGATTTACCTCGCCTGGAAATCAGCTCTATCACCTTGAATTTGCGGCTGTTTGTTCTTCTGCAGCTGAATCCTATCATGGAAATGTAATTAAGGATAAGCTGTTCTCTGGCACCAACCTTGTTCCAGAGGCCCAAGTCCCACCCCAAGCCCAAGGCAGGCTGAAGAAGGGGCAGTCTGTTCCAGCACAGGAATGTATGGCTGTCCTGCTGAGTCACCCCAGTAGAAGGAACTTCTGCCATGCAAAGGTATGAAGTTATTTTTGCTTGGTGGTTGAGCACATGCAAAGCCAAGCCAGCTCACCCAAATTAAGAAAGGGGAGGTAAGGAAGAGGTGCAGTTTGTGATGGGAGCAACACAAGGAGATGGCCGTGCCAGTGAAACTGTTCCAAAGTCTTTAATTATCTGCCACAGCAGTGGCTGATGCTCTTGACTGCTTTCTGAATGACTGAGCTGCAGCAGCAGCAGAAAAAGAATTATTACCTGCAACCACAATCTACTCATTAAGAGACACATCTAATGTTGAAAGACTGAGAAATAAGGGTAAACATTTTCTTTTGCAAGAGGGCTGTTGGAATCCCTGCATTTGGAAGGAACCTCGGGAAAAAGAGGGACAGTGCAAAAATCTTGGGTTTATCTATGGGGCATTTGAAAACTTTTTTTCAGTCCTTCGTCCCCCCGAGAATGCAGGTAACCATGAAAGATAAGCCATTTTCAGCAGAGAGAAAGTGAGTTACGACTCTAAGCCTGCATTTCAGAAGTTAAGGGGAAGTTAAGGCAGAAGTTAAGTTTCAGTCCTCAAATATTTAAACCTACCAAGTTTTTAAACACCTTAATGCCCACTTTTTAAAGATGCAAAAGTTCCCACTCCTGCCTCCATGTTCATACGCTGCTCCTATTCCTCCACAGAACTATGCTTGGCACTGGGGTTCTGCCAAGAAGCTGCAGCAGCCTTTGTGCCTTGCTCTTTGCATGTCATTCCTAAGTTATTACAGCAAAGTCAGCAGTGAGCAGAGTTATTAGGTTCAGAGTCGGCAAGTACGGTAGCAGTGTAAACGGTAGATGTGTCCAGAAGCTCCAGTGTCGTCCTCTCTGTTTCCAAGGCTCGTGCTTCTCTGCTTTCTTCTGCATATATTGGTAGTAAAACCTTCTTAGGCTGCCCTGCTGATACATGGCCAGTGCTTAGAGAGAAGCACCAAAAGTCTTACTTCACACAGAGCACATTTGCATCTTCTGCTGTTTGTGCAGGCATGTTAGTCCTCAGTTACCAAAACCCCAAAGCATTGCTCAGGTAAGTTTGAGTAGGAGATTCCATGTCCCAAAGGGAGCTGTCAGGGTTTCTAAGCCATTCAGGGTCTGATCTTATCTTTATCTCCTCTTCTTTTCCCTCCTTGTCTTCTGAGTTACACTTTCATTCCCTGTTACTTGGGCTACAGGTGATTGAGTAATCATGTTTAAATATCCTATATTGCCTGTCCCTGATAAAGTCATTTGACTCATGAAATCCCCTTGAAAAAATGTGTTGATCTTCTGACACATTTCACTTTGGACCCTATACTCCCACCAGGAGCACCTGGTGGGACTATGACCTGACATAATGTTCCATGAACTGAAGGGTAAGGGGGCAGGACCCCCTTGGCTGACGCTGCCATGGTCAGGAATCATATACCCAGGCAGGAAATGAGGTCACCAACATGCACATCATTACCCACCCCTGTCCAGGGGATCTCTTTCTACTTCTGTCTCTCCTCTGTAGTCACAGAGCAGCTGAGGAGGAATCTTGCTGCTCCTCCTCTATCTGGGTGGAAGTGAGATGTGTTTCCTGCCAACTCCTGCTCCAGAATTCTTGCCATAATGCAGCAGTTTTAACTTTTACATGAAGCTGGTTTCCAGACATCTATGCTGGTGAGAAAAGCTTGACAACGTGAAAGGTAATGGCGTGAAAATTGAAAGGCAAACAAGGCCTCTGTCCCAATTACCTTTTTTTCAGTGGCTGGGCTCTTTAAGGCAAACTTCCAGGAGTCTGACCCAGGAGCAGAGGCTGGTGGTAGCACGTAAGTGGCACTCAGGCATTGTGCTGTCTGCATGGAGGTGAAGTTGCTGGCAAATAGGAAGGAAATGTATAATGTGCTGTTCTAATTTTATGTATGGCTGTAGCCAGGGAAGAAACTATGTACATGCCAATGGCTGGGAGAACCTGGAAAGACAGGCATGAAATGCAAAACTGCTATTCCTCCTTCCCCCTCTCTTCTCTATTCAAGGCGCTTACACAGCACACAATCAAGGAAGGTATTTATTTATTTCTTTGAATGAAAAAAAGAAAAATTGTGCTTGTGATTTGTGAGGAGAGCTGCCAGAAGAGGAACTGGAACCCTTCCAATATCTCACAGTCTAGTAGTTAAGCATTGCCTGAATTGGGCACCGGGGAATCTTGAGTCCTACTTTCTTCTACTCACTGGTTTATAACTCTTGGCATTTAAAATGTCATCTTGTAAACATTTATTTCATTGTTCTTCGGTATATAATTGAGTCATTTGCTGGCTTACCTTGTTAGAGGGAGGAAAGCACCCTGCAAAGGGAAGTTTTTTTTTCTCCCAGCTCTTCCTTGCCTGCTGAGGTGCGATGGCACCAGCAGCTCAATGCCTTCCTCTTCCCAACAGCTGCTTTCCGGCTGCCTCTGAAAGGGGAAGCTCACCTTGGAGAGGGTCTTCTCTCTGCATTGCCAGATCTCCACTCCCCTGCATGGCACCTGCTTTGTCTTCCTGCATCAGTGGTGCCCATCTGGCTGCTGTGCCAGCCCCAGCTCCTGAGTGAGCCCAGCCAAGACCTTCCACACGGCTGGTTCATGTGGCGCTGGCATGGAGGTGTGGTTGCTTCCTCCCAGCCTTCCCTGCTGAGATGTGTGGTCAGAGTGGTGGTGCTCTGAAGTTTGCCCAGCTATTCAGCATGTCCCTGCTCTCCATGTGAGGGTGGCATATGCATAATGCTGTCCCCAGAGTACCTGGGGTTTGCTGGCTCCCTGCTCAACTCAATGTGATTTATTTTTTTTTAAATGTTTTCCTATTATTATTCGTTGCATTTAATGCACAGGCCAAGGCTTGTTTGATGGCTGTGGCAGAAGCCCTGCCTCTGTTAAACCTTGTGTGCAAAGCTAGTGGAGATCTTTGCTGTGTTCCAATGAGGGACGGAGCAAGAAATCTGCTGGTTAATCATTTATCTCTGTGCAAAGCTGCTGAATAACAGATATGCTAGAAAGGGGAAATGAAAGGACATGGCAATAGATTAACAGAGGACAGTCAAAATTCAAGCAGAAAGGAGAGGGGATGAGGCTGGGAAGGTCAGGTGGCAAACAAGAAGGCTACTGTAGTGCAAACTCAGCCTCGAAGCAGCACAGGGGGCCAGATGCACTGTCCTACTCCCAGTTCAGCCCTCTCTGCTCCATGACCACAGGTTCTGGGGATTGAATGACTATCTGCTGCCTCCAGCTGAATTAAATGGCTTGCCTGCCTAGGAGAACCTTTTGGATTCACTAAGTTTCTTTAACCTTCCCAAGACTCAGGTCTCAGCTCTTCTCCAAGCATGTGCTTCTTGCAAGGAGAGATCTGTCATGATCCCTGCAGCCACCAGAACCACAGTTCCCCATGCAAAGTGCTGCTCTCACCAATAGCTCTGACCTCTGGTCTCACCTGCCCTGGGTGGTGGGCAAAGGGAATCAACTTGAGTCAGAGAGTGAACCTTCTGGGGAACAGACTTCTCTGATGGATCACTGCTTCTGCAGCATGGTAGAACACACACACACATGACAGAACACAACACAACATGTATTTGGCAGGACTATAAGTAGAGTTTGAGCAGAGCAAATGTCCCTCTCCTTGAAGCCCGTGCTTATATACTTTAGCCCTCCAACAGCTGAAGATCAGTGAGCTGGAACAGCACATATGGCCACTACCACCCAGGCTCTGGATGCCCCTGACAACCCCAGTCAGATGTTAGTTAGCTAGGAAAGTAGACATGACCACATGGGAATTGGGAGGATGTTTGCTGTGGTTTTAGTCAGTGTACAGAGGGATGCTCAGCCCCATGGCAGCAGTGTCTGGGTGCACAGCAATGCCATGAGGGCTGAGACAGGCTCTACCCCCATGCTAAGCACAGCTTCAGTAGATGGGAACAGCACCCAAGAGTTCAGGCAAGGGCTCCGTTTCATCACCTATTGACATAGCAATGGTAGAACATTGCCACCATGTTCAAAGCATGTACCACAGGATATCTTAGCAGAAAGTGGGGTGTTTGTTTTGAAAAAAGCACAATACTGGGTGAAGGCCACAATTCAGAAAGGGAAGTATTTTATCCAATGCAAACAAAGCAGTTATTGATATTTTTACATGGCTGAGGTTCCTGGCTTAAATTGGTACTATCCATTGGATGTAATAGCCTTTTCCTTCCTCTCCACCTCAAGCCTCAGTGTTGACCCAGACACAACTCTGAGAAGACTGGTTGATTGTCATACAGCTTTGTCCATGCTGACAGGGGGGACTCTGGAGACACCGCCACTGCTGCCCTTGCTCCAGCTATTCTGGGACATCCATGGTGAGCTCTGGCTTTATCTGGGGTTATCAGTGGTGGGAGGGCTGAGGTGAGTCCTGGTGTCTTGATGGGACAACAGGTGAAGTTGGAGCCTGTCCCCTCATAGCTGTGAGTCTCCCCAGAACTTACATCCTCCTTCTGTGGTGAGGGGCAGAGAGAAGTTGTGTAGACCTTTGGTGAGGAGAGTAAGGCTATATCCATGTTCCCAGGAGTTGGCAAAAAAAGCAAATACATGAGGGGGGGGTCTCCACCTCACCTCTTGTACTGCACTGCCTGGACATTGCAGGAATTACTGGAATACATCTTAGGCTGTTCCTAGCTCTCCTCCATTGCCTTTTAGACTCTTCTGGGATGCAGATGAGTCCTTCCTACCTTTCATATCTTGTAGCAGGCATGTGTTAAATACTTACACAAGGGTAACACTCCCATCCATGGGACCATGGTACATCAAGAAATAGGGACAAGAAACAGACACAGCATAGCCTTTGCTGTCCAGTCCTTATGACAACCGCAGAGAAATATCTCTTTTTTCTCCTTCTGTTCATGACGGACTGGTGTGAGCTTAGTAATAGGAAGAGATTTGCCACATTTTTCTCCCTCTCCTGTAGAAGACCTTGGTCCAGCTTTCAGCTGTCTGGGAAGGAAGCTAAGTTAGGAAGGGCAACAGGAATCCACTTACCAAGCATCTGAGGACTCAGCAAGCTGGCCCTTCAAAGGTAGAGAGGAGTTTGTTACTCTTGCTGCTTTTTAAAATAGTAAGAAGTGAAAGAACAAAACAAGTTATTGCCTATTTAATGACCCCAGGAGGATGATATTGCTTCACAGTGTGCATGACAAAAACAAATACATTTACCAGAAACTCTCTCGTATTTGCCTGCACACAAGCACAAATCACACTGCAAAATATATCTGCATTCAGTGTTCTCATTAAAAGCAATTAAAATAAGATGGAATATTTTGCCAAAGATGTGGATATCTCTGTTAATTTGATTTGATTTACTGTACAGCATCTAAATACCATCTGAAAATAAGGACATTGATCAAACAGGGAACCAGTTTTTCCCTTTTGCTGTTTAAGGTTCTGCCATGCTACAGCAGGGCATGAGCATCAGGCTGGGTAGACCAGGTGGCTGAGGAGAAAATCAAGAGAGAACAAGAGGAATTGAAGTGGCATTACTGGCCAGTGGTTACATTAATTGATGCCTACTAGAAATAAATTGTTCTGGCATTTCATTTTTTTAATGCAGCCAGGAGCAAAGGGAGCCATCAGGATGAGGCAGAAACTGAGCCTCCTCACCAGCCGGGCAGCAGCTGTGGTGCAACATAATACAACATCCTTCTAGGAAGAGGATTGCTCCCAGAATGGACAGGCAGTCTCTCGGTGACTTTGAGGACCATTTTCACAATTCTCTTTGTGTGTGGTATGTCAGAGAACCCTCAATGTACTGAAGAGTCTCCTCTTTACCCAGTCTGTGCTTTGTTGGCCACCATGTCCACGATGTGGCTGCCCATCTGTCAGACTTGCATCCTGGCTCTCTCCAAGACTTTGCTGGATATTTTGAGTTCCTCCACTTCATTTTGCCTGACAGACACACTTCTATCTACAGAAGCCCAAAAATACTGGACTTCCCATCAAATCACAGGGCTGCAGTCTGAAGGATGGGATGCTAAGTGAGAGTCCATTCTGTCCCATGCAAAATAGTGAGTGGGGAGTGGGATGACACATGTCTGAAAGGAGGTAGAGGAGGGAAGCAACCACCTGTGTGTGAGACAATGAGGCATTTTTCCCACCCAAAATACTGTCACCTAAAATATTATTGTGTAGACAGGGACAGGGAGAGAATTTTTTTGCAAATGGAACAAGAAATGGGAGGGTAATTATTAATACAGGAATAAAAAGGTGAATGCCACCTCATGGCAAAGCCAGATCCTCTGTTCCCCTGAGCCAGTTCAAACCAGAGGACCACACATCACACAGACAATGAACAGACCTTCAGCTCCACTGCTGCAGAGGGGGAATCTCAGCATCCCGTTCTTCAGAGCTGGCAGCTGAGCCATAGAAAATATGAAGATAACTTCCTCAGGGACTTTCTAGGAACTCCCTTCAGGAGGATTCCTGTTGCTGAAAAGGACATGCATCAAAGAGCTATATATCCTGTGGGAGGAGAAGGGGAATTCTTTTGCAGACATCATCTCTTCCCTATGTAATTAAAAAAGTCAATGGGAAACAAATCCAGACATGAATATTTATCTTCAGCTTCCTGGTAAGCATTTTGCTGCACTAATTTCTTTGGCATCCTTCCAGTTCACTTATAGAGAGAACCCAGATACAGTGGCTCCCCATAAGGACTTGGGCACCTGGGGACATATAGCCTGAGAACCTGTTGACCCTCAAGTTGTCTAACTGGGCTAACCCATGCATCTTCATCTAACGTATCCCCTGAAGACTCACCCCTCAAAGTAATATTTTCCATAAAGGGTAACCCTGCAGTTACTCTGTTAATGAGCAGTTCTGTGAAACTGCCTGCTGGTCCCTTCCCACACACCATCCTTGTCCCAGTGAGATATCTGATGGGGTAAGATGGAAAAGGATCTGTCAGCCTGGCTGCATCAGTTTTAGACATCATCAGGACACAGGGCCCCGGTGGGTCCACTGCACAAGGGAGAATTTCATTGTGTGAGGCCAAACCATGAGGGCTTGGGAAGGGACCACAGGCACTCCCCAAGACAGCACAATGGATGGCATCCTACTGTGCCTCCTTCTTCTACACGTGGTCCCAGCCCACAGAGCTCTCCAGTGTAGTTCTTTCCATGGTCTGAGGGAAGAAAGAAACACAGCTGAGGTCTCTAAGCAGATCCTGTGTTCCTGCTGCTGGTGCTCCACTGTTCAATTATGGTGCTCTCTACTCTGATTTCTTATGTCTGAGGAAGCCCCAGCCCCCTGAAACAGCTCACTCCCTCATTCCATGCTTTTTTTCACCAAAACCTCTGCTGAGAGCCAGGCAAATTTGCAAAGTCAAGGACCACCATGTAAGGAAGAGCAGAAGTTAGACTTCTCCATATAACCCAACTTTCCCTACCCCACATACAAACACTATGATAGAGATTTCACATGCAAAATGCAGTCTACTTTTACCCCACAAGTTTCCTGTCCACACAAAACAAACTATAATCTGTAATGCACACAGGTTCATCATTCCCTCCTTCTTTCCTTATGTTTATTTACCACTCTCTACCCAGTCACTGCCCTGAACATTCTATTATTCATTTCCTGCTGCAGTACCTTTCCCTTTGTACCTGCTCTTTCACAAGCATTAATGACATTAAGGACAACATGATGAGATTAAGCCTCAAACTTTTGGATCACCCACCAGTTTGCTTTTCCTCTCAGTCTGCATTCCCCCCATATCACCTGGGGTTCTGGCACTGGGAAACTGCCTGCCTGATGGCACCTCTATAGTTAGTGGGCAGAGTTTGAGACCCCCTCAGTGGGTGACTTCATCCACCTTGTTTACTGTAGGTAAAGACTACTTTTTGAGCCCGTTTTGGGATGGCTGCTCCTTACCATCCATCAGTGGTTTTGGCATTGCTCAGCAGCTCAGGTAGCACCTTCAGCGTCCGGCCAGGTGCAGGAGGATGAAGTGGCACAGGCTGTGCATGCAGTAGTAGTTCACCAGCAGTGCATCAGAGCTGTCCCTGAGGTGCAGGTGGGAAAGCAGCACAGCAGCAAGCAGGGGCATGAGTTCTGCTAGGGTAATCCCTTCCTGCCAGTGAGTCAGAGATCTTAACCTGCTCATATTACCTCACACAGAGCTAGCGTGACTCAGATGCTACTTGATGACTTGAAGACTGTGGTAATGCTTGTCTAATTGCCAGCCAACAATGTTCTACTATTCCCTGAAAGTGAAAAATTTGTGTGGAGTCTGCTAGAGAAGCAGGATGAGTCCAGATGATCTCTCTTCTCTCTTCAGCTCCTGGATAGCCTGGACTGGTATCTGGTCAATGGGGAGGATAGGATCACGTGAAAATACGAGGGGAAAAAAGAGGGGGAAAGAAGACGTTAGAAGATACATGTCCAGAAAAGTTATTTAGCCTTTGGGAGACAGAACTGATGCAAGACACAGCTATGCCCCTGGCATACGCGAAGAAGAAGGGAATAAGTTATTCTTACTGCCCACTTGTACAGGACAACAGAAACAGGATAAGGCAGTAGCGAGTTGATGCTAAACAGCTGGGCCTGGTCTTCCTCTTGAGGAAGCTCTGGTCAGTGCACTGGGCTGCTGCAGGAGGTTGTGAAACATGTGTTGGTCATATCTGGCTTATGCAGTGCTGTCCCAGTCTTGGTTGAATGGAATGGAGCTTGTGACTAGAAGGACCCTTCCAGTACAGCAGCAAGACACCTGCTTTGTCACAGGGTTCCCCAGCTTGGTTTATAAGAGCCTGGGCATCCCTCATTTTGCTCAAGGCTGGGGAAGAGCCCTTTGCTCTAGAATTATGAATTGCTCTGTTCCAGTCACTTTTCCCTCTTGTGTCTCCCGCACCTCTGCCAGCTCCTTGTTTTCACTGTCTTCTCCTGCTTGTCATCCCTAGTTCCTGTCTGTGATCTTCCCTTTCTTCCTGTCTCCTTTCTCATTACCTTCTGATTTCTTTCCCCCACCTTTCCTACTCTTCTCCCTCTATCCTCCACCAAACAGCCCCCTAATTCTCCTCCCCTCCTACCTTCACTCATTCTACATTAACATTCAGGATGCTACTCCCCTGCATCATCTGAAGTCACATCTTGCCATCAAGACATTGAAAAGGGACTCACCACAAGTTTGCACAAGCCCAGGGCTCAGTGCCAGTGGTACTAATGCAGAGAAAGCCTTGCTCAGTGGGGAGGGATCCCTGAGATAGCAGCCCAGGTTCTTCTGCACCCCGGGGCTGGTGAAAGCACTGGGAGGGACTGGACCAGAGGCCGTGGAGGCAGAGCCCTGGGAGAATTTAGCAGTCAAACTCCTGCAAACCTTTGCCAAGCAGGTACACCCCACAGTTTTTTTAATCTTAAAGCCTGGTTAGCTTTGGATCATTCTTTAACCTGGGTAGCAACCAATAACACATCCACCCTCCCCCCCCGAAGAAATGTCAAGACCCTTCTCTGAAGTGTCAGTGAACATGTTGTAAAAAATTGAAAGACTATTACAGGGCAAACAGTGAAATTTTCCTAAACTTATTCTCAGAAATTAATGAATCATTTTAGCCAAAAGTTAAAGTTCGGGGTTTTTTTTAATTAATTAATTAATCATGATGAAGCAAGACATCTAACATGGAAAATTTAAGGAAAAATAGTGACTGGTGATATTACGAGCAACTACAAGGGGAGAAAAAAGCAGAATAAGACAAAGTGCTGGCTAACTCTACCCATCACTGTCCCAAATATACATATGGTGTTTGCACAAGAGCAATACCTTGACTGTCACGTTTATCACTGTTGTCATGCTAGTAACAACCTAGCAGGAGTTTTGCCTGAATAAAGGCTAAGAAAAATATTGAGTAAGGACTTGGGATGTTACTTGACAAAATTATGGTGCAAACAAGAAAGTGCTACAGCACTGAGTGTTGTATCTTACAAGGATTTTACTTCCTTGTCAGCCAGGAAACCCAGGTAGTTTACAGAGCACACAAGATCAGGAAGTCCATCAAGATGTTCCTGGCACAGATTAGTCACAGGACTATCTATCTATCCAAGGGTCAGTCACATGTGTGGAAAATAAAAAAATAAAAAAAAAACCTGTAGCAGCTGACTAACTGTTGGTCTGTGAGCACGATCAATGTGTGGTGTAATGCTCTGTGGATCACACAACATAGGCACACTCACCCATTCTCTGACTGAACATCCTTCATGGCAAGAAGATGATTTTTGCGTAAATCTGAACAGCAAAGTACAGCTCTGTATAACAAAGCAAAGAGGTGGGAACTCACAGAACTTCCAGCATCATTATCTTCACAGGCGGCTGGCAAAATTGTCTTAAAAAGATGTTTCAGGAGGAATTCACCAGTAACACTTGGAGGAGTGTAAACAGAGCATCTGTCCGAACTGAGAAAGAAATGTCAAGCCAGTAGTCACAAACTGGGATATCCCTGTAGAGATCTAACCCCAGAGAAGGGATAGAAGTCTGTGCATTAGCCAGTCAGCAGTTCTAGGATACATCATCGCAGAGTCACATTTAACAACACAATTGTTCAGTCAGAAGTTAGGGCCACGTGTCCCAGCCCATCAGGAGATGTTCGAGGCTTCTGGGTGAACATGTGCAGATCACCCACAATAAACTAAGCACAATGAAAGAAGACAACATTTGGAATTAGTGACTGCCATTAGATTTGCTACCTCTCCCAAGTGCTGGTGGCTAAGAAAGTGCTATCTACATGTATCAGTTTCTACCAGAGATAAAATTTCTTTCCTGCTCATACAAAATTATCTTTTATTCATTTCCATACTTTTTTTACTTCTTAAAGGAAACCCATCTGGATTACACTTGCACCTTTGTAGCAAAACCCAGAGGACAGGACCACTGCCATGAGGAAGACTAAGAGAAGTGTGCCGTGGGGAAAAAAAGGCCACATGGGGAGGACGAAGAGGAGAGCTTTTCATGAGCCATCAAAGAGGAAAAGACCAAGAGTGGTAAGTGAACCCCAAACCTGAGAGCATGGGTCTCAATCAGGTAGCCCAGAACCTTCAGCCATATGTTGCCAAAGCCTGTGGCAAGGTTTCTATCTCTGTCACAAAACCTGCAGCCATGCTTCTCTACCCCCAGCAGCCCATCCCATAATAAGAAGGTACAGGAGGAAGCTTCAGGACATAATGCACAGCAAAGATCAAGTTGCAAAAACTTTCTCACCACTCTGCACTGTATTTTTTGCTTTCTTCAAGACTCCTTCTGCTGCAGGCTCCTTCGAAATAGGGAGTGTGAGTGGCAGCTTCCCCATATAGATTTTACACTTCTAAGGCACAGAGAAGGAAACCAGCATCACTTTGATCAAGTGCTGTGCCTGGTGTCTGGTTAATGGTGACACAGCACTGCTACCACTGACACCTTACCAGTTTGGTATAGTTACTTCTGATTTCTGAGTGTTACCCCTTTTCAATAAAGGCAAATATTTTCAAAAGTGTGCAAATGACTTAGGAGCCCAAGCCCTAACACTTCTCAATGAGACATTGTATCCATATGATAGGAGACACTTAAGAGAAGTACTTAGCAGGTCAGTCACCCCTATATGGAGTGAGACCGATGTTACCATAGGGAAATTGATTCTGAATCAGACACCTCTGGAGGTGCCATCTCCCTTTAAAGAGAGCTGAGGCTCAGTGTAACAAATTCTCTGGCCTTTCAGGCTGCGTAGAAGATGCAGATCACATCAGCAAGACCCTACTCCTAGATCCCAACCCACAGCCCAGACACAATACTGCCTCTAGTCCAGCTCCCAAATGAGGTGTGCCCATTTTATGTATCACCATCTAATCACCTAATTCCCACTGAGGAGCACTTCCCTCCAGAAATGATCCCATGACTTGGATGGGCCACTCAAGGGCTGCAGCTGCTTCTTGTGATGAGATGGTTGCAAGGACTCTTTTACAGCTGCTGCTTTTCTTCCCAGGTGTGGCTGCCCATGAAGGTGCTGCCTCTGCCCACCACAGCTCACAGGGCATATGAGAACCCCTGGGTCAGTGCTGCTTGCAGGCTGAGGAGGGCTCAGTGCACACCTCCTGGCAAGGGTGGGGCTATGGGGCCTGCGCACTTAAAGGTTTTCTTCTTTGCAGTCACTGGGCCCCTGTGAACCTAGGAAGGAGATGGTCTAAACCTCTCTGTAGCAAAAAGTGCGCTCTGCAACCTTGAGCACCAAGGTCCTGTGCTGCAGCACCTTGAGTTCCTCCATCAGAGCAGACTCACATCAAACAGTCACCCTAACACCAGCTCACCTCCCAGAGCCTGGGAGGTACTGCTTAGGCTGCTGAATGCAGATAATGCAAAAGGTATTTATGTCACCACAGAAGGATTACACTTCATGAGATGTCTTCTGCACCAGAATTATCTGAGCCTTGCACTGTGAAGCAGAGATCTCAGTCTTGTAAACTTTATAGGCATAACCACTGCCATACCAAACATTGTCCCTGCTATTTCCTGTGTGATCCAGGTAATCTGTCAGGGAGCAGAAGCCATGTGAGGGCATCCTTAAACATGAACACCACATTCCCCAGGGACAAGAAATGAAACATTCACTGTGACATATTAAAATAAACCAATCCTCCCTTTTTTGGAGCCAGCTTGTGAACATGTGGGGTGTGTGTAGTCAGATGAATGTCATTGCCAGATGACAACATCTCACACAGTAATGCAGTGTGGAGAGCCCAGGAGAATGCCAGTTACTGATCACTCTCACATCAGTACATTGCAAAATAGTGACTGCTCTGTTTGCTGTCGCCACATTCTGATTTTGCAGAATCTCAGCTCCCATCTATGAGTAGCCTCTGAGATTGTACACAGGGAATGTCTCTCTGTTTTCCCTTTGTCTTTGGCTGTGCTTTATATTGGGTGATCAGACATTTAATCGTGTGCAGGGAAGGAATGGAACCAAAGCCACACACCAAAAACACTGTCTGGGGCATACAAAGAGAAAGTCTGTGGCTGAAACATTTATAAGGTGTAGTTAAGCAGAGCAAAGGGCATCACTCTGTGATTTTCTTCCCTGAGCTAGGGTGGGCACAGTGGGCTCTCCAGTTTTCCCAGCATTTCGCTACCTGCGCTGAGTACAGCCCTACCTTGGGCAGACTCAGATGAACACTGAAGTGACCATGAAGAGTTAAAAATGTCCATATATCTGACTTATTTCTGAAGTAGAGTCTATTTTCCCATCCTGCTTTGCACCCTCATTTCTACTTATGGGAAAAGACCTTTCATTTCATTCAAGTGTAAATAAATGGCCAGTGCCAGACAGAGCTACCGTGACTGAGCAACGGAGGAGGAGATTTAGCCTTTCAAACCATGGAAGCACCCACAGGAAAAGAGCCAGTTTCACAACATATGGGAGCCTGTCAGATGCCTTGTCATATTGGGAAAGACACAGCCTTTCCAGTGTAGATTTAAATCCAAGAGAAATATTTATTTTAAAAGATAACAAAGGATTCACAGTTGCACTGTCGATAATAAAATGGTAACAATCGGGGCCATGCAAGAGGAAGCTCTCACCCATTACCCACGTACATTCAGGGAGTGTCTCATCCAGATCTAACATCTGCCCAGGTATTTGAGCTGTGACTTCAGTGGAGATTTGCACTTGGTAAACATCTCCTACCTGAGCTGGGGCAGTACAGCCAGACCCAGGGGTGGCAGAGAAAGCCTTGGTTTTACCTACACCACAGCAGGAGGGCTGAGAACAGCAGCATGCAGGCAGCTTTAGCACAGGGGTGGCAGAGCAGTGTTTGTGTGCTGGTGAGGACCCTGGCAAAGGCTGCCTGGCCTCCATTGAGCACTTGCTGCCTCAAGGCTGTGTCTTTGCTGCTGCTGTCACTTGAGCCCCTGAACAAACAAGCATGCCCAGGCATAGTCTGCTATGCCCACTTGTCCTTGTGTCTGCCAGGTGCCCTTAGCACATAAAATGAAGGGGCACCTCCTTTTAAGTATCACAAAAAAAAAAAAGATTTTCTAAAGAGGTTTCTTTAGAAAAGGAACTTAATGCTACTTACGACTCTGGTTTTTTGTGTTCCACAACCAAAGACACAAAACATCAGGACATCAAGTGATGAGGGAACAAAGGGAGAAAAGGAGGAGAGATGTGTCATGGCCCAAGCAAGGGCTGGAGGAGTGTCTTACAGAGAAGTCAGCAGACTGATACTGGGAAGATAGGTGCCTAATTCCCATTGCAGAGGCCCTGTATGACACTGAGACACACATTTCCTCTGTGACACATAGGAAACAATTTCAGCTGCCTGTACTTCAATTCCTTCTCTGGAAACAGGGTCATTTGTTGCTCTCTTTTCCACTTATCTTTCATAAGGACCAGTCCCATTGGCATCGATGTACTTGCCCAGGTGCTGTCATGGGAACCAGCTAATCAAACCCTCAAGAAAGGGACATCCTAGCACACTGACAGCTAGTGTCTAATGAGAAAGCAAGCTGTGTTGGAGAAGCCTCAGCTCCATGAAAACAGCCCCTGCCATGCTCAGTGTTTTTGGGTCTGGCTTGGGGAAAACAGTGAGTATGGTAGGGAAGCAATGGGTGGGCTGGTGCCTGCAGTTTCTCTGGTGGCAACTGGGAGTGATCCTGCTGTGGTTCTAACCCTAGCAGCCAGAGGTGTTATCTGATGCAGGTAGGACTCTCTCAATCCCCTTTTTACTTCTAATGGTGAACATGAACAGACTGCCAACCCTATACTGGCTTTCCTTGCTAGGCTCAAGCTCCTGGGTTGTACCTCTCTGTGTACCAGCTAAAAAACACTCTGGAAAGATCTGTTCCATGAACAGCTCAGTATGAAGCTCCTGTTTCTCAGAGATGCCTCAAAGAATGCTTCTTTCGTTGAAGCAATGGGGTCCCCAAGACATCATAGAATCACAGAATCATAGAGTGGTTTGGGTTGGAAGGGATATACATGAAATATCATCTAGTTCCAATTCCCCTGCATGGGCAGTGCACATCCTACTTTTCTGCTTGGGTCTGGTTTACCACCCACTCAGTTGTCAAACTACATGTTCTAAATTGTGAAGATGACTCTCCTGCCTTCATCTGAGCACTCTCCACCCCTGAGCAGCCTCTTGCCAGCACCCAGGCACCCCTTTCCCCATTTCTGAAAACTGAAGAGAAACACATTAGCAAAACCATGGGCACTCATGGTGAAGTAGGAGAATGAAGGGAAGAGCAGAGGAGACACATGGAACTAGATCTTCCACTAGAGCAAATCAAGGTGGCCTCATTGACTTTGCCTTGTCCCAGCTGGAATACACCTTCTGTGCCTGGTTTCCTGAAATATGGTTCCACATGTCTGGCTCAATGAGATCAGGCTGTCCTAGAAGTGTTTAGAAGCTGTGTAAGTGGAAAAGTGGAAAGCACAGGCTAATTTGACACGTAGTATTTCAGGAACTTACAATTTATTCCATTCACATTTCTAGCTGGAGACAGCAACTTTATTTTTATGGTTTGTGGGGAAAAAGAAAAAAAAAAAAAGGCTCAGCAGAATAAAAAAAAAAAAAAAAAAAAAAAAAAAAAAAAAAAAAAGAGAGAGAGAGAGAGGGAAAAAAAAAAGAACTCTGAGCAAATAATAATATGTGTGGGTGGGTTGGTGTGTAAAACCCTAACCACAGGACTATAGCAACATTTGGTCTCATTGACCTTTTTGCTCGAATTAAGATAATTACTCAACTACTGACAATAGTCTGCTGTGTTACATCTGTGGATTAGCCCACAGTGAGGGACATGACAAATACTTTATAATTTGACACACGTAGGTGACTTCAGACTTGATCCAAAGTCTAAAGAGAGACTATTCTTATGTTGACCCATTATCAAATTGAATTATTGACTCATTATTTGAACCCAAGAGAAAGAGAGGAAGAGGAAGGAAGGAAGGAAAGGAAGGAAAGGAAGGAAAGGAAGGAAGGAAGGAAGGAAGGAAGGAAGGAAGGAAGGAAGGAAGGAAGGAAGGAAGGAAGGAAGGAAGGAAGGAAGGAAGGAAGGAAGGAAGGAAGGAAGGAAGGAAGGAAGGAAGGAAGGAAGGAAGGAAGGAAGGAAGGAAGGAAGGAAGGAAGGAAGGAAGGAAGGAAGGAAGGAAGGAAGGAAGGAAGGAAGGAAGGAAGGAAGGAAGGAAGGAAGGAAGGAAGGAAGGAAGGAAGGAAGGAAGGAAGGAAGGAAGGAAGGAAGGAAGGAAGGAAGGAAGGAAGGAAGGAAGGAAGGAAGGAAGGAAGGAAGGAAGGAAGGAAGGAAGGAAGGAAGAAAAAGAAAGAAAGAAAGAAAGAAAAAGAAAGAAAGGAAAGAAAGAAAAAGAAAGAAAGAAAGGAAAGAAAAGAACTAGTAAAATGCCCCTAGTCAAGAAATTTGTGCTGTAATTTCTTTCTAAAGGTAACAGACTTTGTACAAACAATAGCAGACTTTGTATCCCAAGGGCTTCTTTTTTTTCCTTGAAGCTTTCCACTGGGAAAATCAAACCCATCTATTTTAAATAAGATAATTCATTGTGACTGACTATATGTTATGTGGTTGTTCTGGCCCAAAATACTCTCAAGTGCACTGTCTCCTAAGTGTTTGCATTTCTTTCCCTTAATACAACAGCCTTCTGGTTCACATGAGGATATGGGGCATTCAACCTGGGTCATGTGCCTTCATACAAGTATTCTTTGTAATACTGAACAAATTCAAAACAAAGCATTCTGGTAAACTGAATTAACTGAGTCAGAATGTTGCCACCTGGAAAAGTCAAACAGTCCATTCCCCTCAGAAATGTCAATAAAAGCAATTTACAGGCGTAAACATTTTAGACATTTTCATTCAAAAAAAACCTCTCTTTCCAAATGTACATTCCATGTTTGTCAGAAAGCAAATACTAAAAGCATCTATTTAATTAAGTAGAAATTCTGATTTTTATCCTGTTTTCCTACTGCCTAGCAGCAAACACCCCAGCAGAAAGGTGATATTTATCTCAAGCTATAGAGCAGATTTTCTATTATGTAAATAAGTGATGTCTCTGACATACAGACCTTATAGCTTACATTCTTACAAAGTGTTATCTGCCTTTAAATTAGTGTTAGAAACTTTTGCTGCCTGAGGTTGAACATTGCATCAGTGTACAATTTCTCCTTCTGATGGCAGAAGTGCCCACTGAATGCTGCTATTACAGATTTTCTCTTTATGGTGAATGAAAAACCTGAGCTGAGACACAGAAGGCTTCAGGTCATAAGATTTGTGGCATGAAAGAGTGATATTAAACTTTGGAGTTTAGTATCATTGAGAGCAAGCCCTGGGAGCTCCCTTGCCAAGCAGCAAGGTTCATCTCCACAGCTCAGCTGCCTGAGAGCCTTTCTGGTGCTGAGCCATCTAGTCCCAAGGCTCAGTCCATGTTTTCATTCCTGCTGTAATTTGCACACCCACAATTTGACATCTCTTGGGGGAAAAGGGCAAGTATTTTTCTAAGGATTTGAGAGATCATATTTTTGCGTCTGATTCTTCCTCTTCAGGGTGAAGAGCACCTTAAAATCCAAAGGAGCTGTTTGGAAACATTCACCAACTCTGGTGCAGTGTAGACTGAAAGATGGAGCTTTAAATAACCCACTAATTTTGAGTCATATGTGGAATAGGCTTGGTGTTATTTTTGTCCTCTAGGGAGAAACAGATAACCCCAGGGAGAGGCAGGAGCTGGGAGGAGACCTTTAAACCTGAGGGCATGAAAAAACAGAAAGCATCGACACTCCAAGCAGATGGGTAGAAGACTGGAAGTAGATGAAGGAAGGAGTTGGCATTTGTGTCTTTTTCTCAGTGATTTCAATGTCAGTCATATCGTTCAGATCCTAAGCTGAGGGATATTTTAGGCCGAACCTTTGGCTAGTGTTAAGCAGTGCATGTCCATGTCACAAGCCCTGATTTAGCAACAGAAGGGTCACAGGAACCAGAAAATTAGTCCTTCCCTGCAGATTGCTTAATCAGACTTTAGCTACTCCTGTGTCACATTTATCCTAACCTATTTCATGATGTCCATTGCCTTTCTAGTCAACCTAAGGCAAACTAGGAGAGAAAATCCATGGTCTGAGTTCGTAAATCTATGCATTAGCACTGCAGTAGCACCAGTTGATTGTTTGCTCCTTGAAAACAAATCCCAAAAATATCTGCAGGGCTCTCATTTCCCTGGTGGTTCTGGAGGCCTCACCTAAAACCCAGAAGACAAGTGTCTGATGCCATCACACTGCCTCCAGCTTTCCCACTCAGCACCACCAAACCAGGTACAGAGAGATGAGGAATTCAACAAAACAAAGCCAAACAGCTTCTTGCTGTTATTTTAAACCAAGAGCGGGGATGGAGGGGGGGAGGGGGGAACAAACTGCTTGGCATACGCTGGGAAATCATTTCGTTTTGGCTGATGGTCTCTTGTGGCTGTGGTTTCCACAACGTCTCTGTATTCTATCTGTGTCAAGATGGAACCAGCCTCCTGAAATAGCCTGAACAAGCTAGACAGGAGCTATTTTCATACCTGGAGCTTGTTCCCTTTAGACTTTGTTGAGTGAGGGGAGAAGGTGGAAGAGGAGAGACAACAAGTCAGGGCAATGTTTTTTTAACACGTGCAGCAGAGCTGTCAGAGCACAGCAGTTTGGCTGTCTCAGCACACACCCTGTCTGCCCATCGCTACTACGTGCAAGGATGCACAGCCTGAGAAAGCACCCGCATAGACCAGAATTAGCCTGGTTTGTGTATGTGCACACACACACCTCATTGGAAAAGTGTTGCAGTCTCCTTCATGTTGCACTGAGAGGGAAAAGTGACCTAATGTCTCCAGGTGGGTGTGCATAAGGAGCGACAGAGAAGTTGACAAAGACAAAGATGGAGCCTCATGACCCAAGACACACGCAAATCACTCCCCCATCATGCTACTATGATAGGTTGGCCACTACAGTTCTGCTCAGAAGAGGAGGGCAGCTCCTTCCCAGCATCAGATGTTGGAAAGCTGGGAATCGTTTAAGGGCAGTAGTCAAAGCAAAGTCTCCAGAACACCAAGTGCTTTTCTGCACTTGCAGCCAGAATTTTGATACTATCTGGTACTGTGTGATAAGAGGGTAGATATTCATAGACTTATCTAATGAAGCAATACAGACCAGTCCTTTCATCAGGCCTGGCTTGATCCTGGTGTCATGACATCTGGGACCACAACTTCCCCTCAGTTCTTCATTGGTTTTGCAGTAATAAATACTATGGTTTGCAACGGCTGCCTTGGATTGCCAGTGTTGTCCTTTCAAATCTTAGTGTTAGGCTTTCAAATCAGATGTTAGGCTTTAACATCTGCACCTAGAGTGTTCATCCACCAGAGTGTTCTGTACTGGAGGATGGCACTTTACTCCAAGGGCTTACGCCTTCCATGGCAACCTGAAATTGTGTTACCCTAAGTTACAACAGTCTGGCTGTGGCCTGATACAATGTCACAAACCAACACATCAGATACACCCACAACACTTGAGAGCTACACTTTCTTCAGTAGAGGAGAGCAAAGCCATACAGTACCTGGTATCACCTCTATGTTGGTCGGAGACAAAGTTGCTCCGAGGAAGGACATGCCTCTGGAGCAGATCAAGCAAAGCCCTTTGACAGCCTCTTACTGTGGATAAAGTCACAGGGGAAAAAACCTCTTGCTTCCCAGCTGGTTGGATTCCTCCTTGTCTTTGCTCATCCTCTGTGCTGAACTGAGGCCTCCAGTCCCTTGTGATATCCCTAAATTACAGCAAATGAGCCTAAAAACATATGTGAGGAGTTGTGCTGCTTCTGTCAAGGTTAACTCTAATTTCTTTGCCCTTGCAACCAGACCTCCCCAACAGTCAGCCAGTGAGGTCATCTACTCTATCAGATGAAAAGAGCTAAAATGTGACACAGGAGGTCTCAGCTCTACTGGCTGCTTATCTCAGTACCTGCGGCCAAAACAGAAGGCTCACCCAGGCTGCCAAATAAAAATTCCTCTTGTGGGCACATTCTTTGCAGAGTACGTGAAAGAGTGAGCTGAGAACACAGTGAGAAAGGGCAGCAATGCTGCAGTCAGAGAGAAACAGAAGAAGGGATAGACAGACAGACAGGCAGAGATAGATAGATAGATAGATAGATAGATAGACAGACAGACAGACAGAGACAGTGGGTGAGGCGGAAAATCACAGGTGAAGAGCTATGAAGATAGAGACAAGGATACAAGTAGGACAGGAGGCACACTGGCTTCACAAGCAGTAAATGTCACAGCAGACAACACAACTGAATGACACAGTGATTCCCTAGGCATGCTCAATGAAATCCTAGCCCTCTTGAAGACTATGGCCAAAAGCCCATTGACTTCAGTTATGCCAAGACAAATGGAGCTGTCCCGTCAAAATCCCCCCTGCAATCTGATCCTGCTTCTCCAGTTTCACCCATCATACTGCCAGAACCAGACCCAAAGAGGCAAGCAGGGAATAGCAATACACAAATGGGCAATTTGTATTTTTCCCATTTTCCATGTGTGGTGACAAAGAAAGCAGGCAGCTAAGGACAGAATTTTTGTCTTTAGAATTGGAGACTTCAGAATGGCCTTCAGCCCCAGTATGATTTCCTTCTCAATGTCACTGTAACTTGACCCTCCCTAGAGAAAAAGACCAACTCCTAATTACTACAAAGGATGTCTATGAAGTTCCACTTAGCTCAGATCTTTATTCAAACTCATGGAAAAGATTTCTACTGCCTTCAGAGAGCAAAGTATGCTGGTTCACATAGCAGAGTGGACTGCAAGAAATTGTTCTGTCCTACTCATCATCATGACTTGATTAAGCAGTGATCAAACCTATGCAATGAGGCAGCACAAAAAACCTTCAAAGCATTAAGAACTCCTTGCAATGCAGAGCCACCACAGGACAGGCTATCTCCTGGACAGCTGAGATCTCTGCTTTTCCTGCCTGTCTTTCCGTACTATATTCAGCAAAGTTTAAGGTCAGAATTATTAACTTCAATGTGTCCCACTGCAAAGGCCAGGATAACTGAAGGACCAGCTACCACTTGAGATGAACATCATTGCTGACAGCTTGACTTTTCCAGCATTCAGGAAATCTCAACAGCAAGATGAACACTCCTCCAGCTGTCTGGAACAGACACAGGCTCATGCATAAAGTGAGATTCTACAAGAAAACACCACATGTTTTTCTGTTCCAACTGTGAGGGCATTCCTTCAAAGGACCTTTTTCATCCTTCGAAGATACAAACCAACACTGAAAGGAAAAATACCCCCCAAGAAGTTCAGCACTGCTAGTCATTCAACCTTCTCTCTGACCACAACCACAACCACATATATCCTCATCCTGCTCAGGTGTTCAGAAATTGTGTGATGAAGGGGTTGAAAGGATCTCTGCACAGTACTATCTCAAAGCTTCTCAGTCTGGTAGGGGAAAAGGAATTTTGTTTCCCTGTAACAAACTGCTGGGACAAATGGTCAAAAGGAGTCCACCTTGTTGCTCTTCTTGCATCTGGTGTTGGGGGAAAAATATGCTCTCCCATTCTTCTCAATATCTACCCACCCTAGCAGCCCAAATCTACCCTCGACTATAATCATCTCAGGGGTTTTTGTGCTATGGCATTGGAAAGGTATTCACAAGCATATGGTTGTTTTGCTGCCTTTGCAAACCTGCTGCCCTAAATGTTTGTCTGCTTAGAGTTTAGAGTGAATCATTTCTTTTATTAGAAAGAGAAATGATCTCTAATAGCACCATTTTACACCCCTGTGGCTCTGGCACTTTGGATTCAGTGGGTGCACATGCACTCACACCAAGTGATCTATTGACTCAAATACCTTCAGAGACATGAGCAGCATAAACATTGCTTAATCACGAGCAGCTGTCACCTGGTGAGGCACATGTGCTCCAAACCAGGTGCACGTCACTTCAGTAATGTTGGAGGATATGACTCTGACTTGACTATAAAAGGAAGGATGGGGGTGGGACCCAGGGAAGATATGGAGGCTGCAGCAGGTAGTGGAAACTGTTCTTGGCTCCTGGCAGCATTGTTTGATCTATTCAGTGGTTCATTTGCCAGCCAGCTGCCTCTCTACGTGTGTTTAGGCAGCTCTTGCATGTCTGAATTCTCCTGGCCAGCTGGTTGCTTTAACTCCTTCAGCTGCCTTGACCTCCAGGATGCATGCAGTATTGGAAGCAATAGAATGAAACCCAGCAGGGCTGAAAAGCAGCACAGTGTATGAGTAAAGTGGAGAGGTTTTATGAAGCAGCAAAAGAAACAGGGAATTTGCTGGCACCCTCAAATTAGTGGTGCCCAGTGCTGTTGCTCTTCATAAAAAAGTCATGACCATCATGACCATCATCGTCCTGAGAGGTGTTTCCTGATGGGTTTTTGGTGGAAACTGATCAGAGCAGCCTCTTCTATCTCAGACTTTGAAATTCTGCTACAGAAATCTGTAACAAAGGGTGAGGAGACAAAAGCAGCAGCAGTATATAGCACAACCTGGTATCAAGATTACCTGGCAGTTCCTATGCCTGCTGTGCATCTTCAGGTGCATGCACCCTTCACAAAAGTGAATACAAAACCTATCAAGACTGGAAAAGTGATGATGTTCACTGAAGCCTGTGGGAAACCTGTGACTCTGTATTCCCCCACCTAAGACCCTGTCCCCTCCCAAGCCTTACCCCATCCTCACCTGACAGCTGTTACAGTCTCTGCGTTACTGTTGTGCATTGACTGGGGAAGGTTTTCTAGATCTCCTTCCTCTCTGTGAGTCCTTTCTTGAGAACTGTTCACTAAAAAATCTGAGACAGGTTTTGATATGAACACCTCTTGCCCCTGTCCCATATTGAAGCCCTCATACCAGCAACCCATCCCTCTGCCCCTTCCTCTGTGCTGATCCCCATTCTCAGGTCACTGGTAGAGTCATTCCCCAGGGCTTATTCCAGCCTGTTAATGGTACTTCTGAGAGATGAGCACACCCTGACACTTCCTGTCCCTTTTTCCAGGATGACAGGCTGGTTGCAAGGTGGACAGAGATATCTGACACTTGAGGCATCGTATTTGTGTTTGCAGTGTTGCAGCCTGAGCAGACCCAGCTGGCATCCCGGGAATTTCAAACAGCACCCATGAAGACTTCTTTGTTCTGCTCCCTCCTTGCTTCTTCTCTGCAGGAGATCTGCTGCCCTCCTAAGAAGGTCAATAAAAGCAAGGGAAGAACCATCATCATGGATGAAAATCTCACAGAGAATGGGAATAAAGGAGAGGCAAGGACTTCCTTTCACTTAGCAAACAGGCCTGGGGACACCATGATCATGCAATGCCTGGAGATCATCCATAACATGGGCAAACTATTCCAGAATATTTTGCTGGTAAAACCACATTCCCACTGGTGTTTTCACAAGCTAAATGGTTTTTGCCTTGTTGACAAAAAGGCTGTTCCCACACAGGGTACCACTGAAGTTAGGAGAGTCACACTGACGTAGAAATGAAAAAAATGAGAGCAGAATGAGGCTGTAACGTTCCAGTAAGAATGAGAAGCCTTTTGCCTTTCACTGTCTCAGCTCTTCCTTCCAGGGAGGCAGACTCTGCTCCTTATTCCCACTGTTATTCCATGGACTCACCTCACCAAAAGGTTTGTCAGGCTCACAGACAGAATGAGGACCCAGGCTAATAATGGAGGAAGCTGTGGGCTTGTTTCTGTCATGCTTGGTTCTGTCTACTTTCTCTTGGTATTTGGTATTTGCAACTGGTCTGGAAAGTGAAGCAGAGAAGAGGAAGGCCTTGACATGTCCTCCAGACATCTGCTACAAGTCTTCCACTCATCCTTGCCTGCTGTTAAGGCTATTCTTGACACAAACCTCAAGCAAGGTTCTCAATACTTATTCTTGCCTTGCTCCTCTGCCTGCTCCCACAAGCTGGATACCTGCCAGGGCCACTCACAGAAACTGGGTCTGGTTTGCTTTCAGTTGTGTTTTTATTGTTTTACAACAATGCCAAGTAGATGTTCAGCCCTTATTTACCATGACCAGTGAGTACTGATGGATCAGCCAGGGTGGAAGATTAGTAACCAGCCCAATGACTGGGGAGTTCTGGTGTGTAGGGTGAGGGAACAGGCACCACTGCAACCTCTATCTTCTCAGAAACAAGCATGGACAGATTATTTGGGCCTCTGCCACCTCCAGCCCGACTCCTTCTGTCTTTAGGTCTGCCATCCAAGGCACCTCCTCCCCTCACTGCTTGTCTCCAAAACTGTATCCTACCTGCTACCCACACAGACATAAGAAGTCCTATCAGCCTTGAGAAGCAACATTTATCTCTGTGTCTTCCTGAAATGGTAGGTATATGCATGGATTTTTCTGACAGCAGAGAGCAGGACTGAATTTCCATGGGACTGGGAACATGTCTGAATTCTCATTCAGCCTCTGCTCCTGTGGAAATGCTATAACTGTTCACTTTTTCAGTTAGGGCTTAGGGACTTCTGAGCCCTACAGTGAAAGGGCCCAGGGGTTTCTGTAAAGTATCTATCCACATGAAGAAAAGGACGTTCCCAGAAGGTTACATTATGAGGTAATGCAAGCCCAGATGAGCTGGATGCCAACCTACCTGGTGGGTGTTAAATCAACAGTGACAAGCTCACCTGGAAATCTAGATGTCAGACAACAGAGCAGAACAGTGGAAAGACCCTTTGGCACCCAGTCCTCTCTTATGGCAAACAACCATGACACATGAATGTGCTCAAAAGCACCTTTGTAAATCAGGCTGACAGCTGCAGTCTATCAAAGTACCCAGGTGGAGTGGGAGCCCTGCAGGCCATTTAACCATCAGAAGTGAGCATCATGGCGAGGCAAATCTGACTGCACTCAGCTTCAGCAACCAAAATGGATTTTTGAGACAAGGACACCAGAACTCATCATGATACATGTCTGGATAAAATTTTAGACACATCATGTTGGGACTAATTTTACCACTCATATTGCTTTTATAAAATTGTAGCTTTAAAACCATGAGAAACTTTTATCCCTGTCAACCCTAGCCCCATGCACTACTTGCATAAGAGACAAGAACCACTCCTTTGTTCAAGCTTTCTATTGTCCACACATACCACTTTAAAAAAATATATTGTTAGGTTTGGGTTTGTTTTGGTTTGGTTTTTTTTCTGAGGGAGGCAAGGGGGAGAACATGTCAACATCAAGAGCTGAGAACTTACCTACCATAATGAAGTGTTTTAGCCTTGACAAAATTCCCCTTGTTAGCCTGCAAGGAATTACAAGGCAAAATCAAATATTTGAAATGCTTATTTCTATTGTTGCACTGTTTAACTGCTCTGGCAAACCTGCTGTCAGTTACAATTCCTTCCCTGTGCCCAGCAAACTCAGCAATAATGAAACATATGTGCTCCTGAGTTACCCCAGGTTTGCTGGCCTCCTGGCACCTCTGTCTCTCTCCTGCCTGTCCCTGTGGCTGAGCAATGCTTTGACATGGGGACATGTTCACCGAGGCTGCAGCCTGTGAAGAAGACACCTGGCCACATGCAGTCTCCTACCTAACCCAAGCTCCCCCAGCACACAGCACCCTCAGGCTGTGCATTCCATGTGTCTTCATGCTCCAAAACCAGGGCAGATCTCCCCTTGTGCCTCTGCTTCATCCTTTTACTCCCAAGCTCCCTGACCACCCAGGTCCCCACACCTAGACCTAAGTAGAACTTCAGGTGCAAGCCAGTGAGGCCATTGATATATGCTGTTTATGACCTGACAGGTCTTTTTTATTCTTTTATCTGAACATAAGTTCATCAGAAATTCAAATATGTCTCACTTGCCAGGCGATGATAGATTTCCCCAAGACAAAATGCCTTATGCACTAAATGCTTGCACAGCCTGGCCCTGGTGTGATCATATATTTGTCAAGATCACACGTGGCCCTGTGACTTAATTGTCAAGAAAATCCCCAAGTCCCTGCTACATCCAGGGGATAAAAAAATGTCCACATCACCCCACAAGCACCACTACTGCTGGGGGACCCTGATCCCTGCTGGCATGGGATCAGCATCCAAGCGGTCCAGCGTGCTCTCCCTCTTTCCCCAGCATGCCCACAACACCATTGAGAACGTGTGGGGAGCCTCATGTGTGTGTCCATGCCCTATGGACTCTGCCTGAAAACCCTGCACAGCCCCGTGACCAGCCTGCCTTGGCAGAGGTGGCCTTCAAGGAGCCACACCTGGGGAGTAAATATCTGTCATGGTGAGCCATCCTTCTGTCATATTGGCTGCCAGAACAATCACACCAGGTTAGAAAGTCACATCATCATCCTCCTTACTTATCACTTGCAGCGGGCTGAGTCAGCAGCCGAGGTGATGTGGGTGCCCCATATCAGTAAGCAGCAGATGGCTGCCTAAGGTGTATAGCAGCAACTGGAAAAGTGGCACCAAGATGTCCTGAGAAAAGCAGCCAGGTGTCTTGCATCCCCTGCAGTGAGGATCACTTGCTGTTGTCTGGTGGTGCCCAGTCAGGCAAGAAGGCATCTCAGCATGGTTTCACCCTGAGATCTTGAAAGCTGTAAAACTCACATGGGCTGGTGCCAAACGCTCCTCAGGGAAAACCAAACCTCTGACCGGGGGTTGAGATGTATGCAGTTTTTGGGGATTACCTCTACAAGTCTCTTGGGGTTTTGTTTTGGTAGGAGGGGTATGGTCTCATCTGCAGTCAGAGAGACTGAGTGATGCTCTGCAAGCTTCAAACAGACCAACACCGCACAATATCCTATTGGAAAGTTCTCAAAATTGATATTTTTATAAGTGGGATAAAAATCTCTACAGATGAGTCCTGAGCTCTTCTTATTCCTGATTTTGTACATTTATCAGAACAAAACTCATTCAAGTTTTCCTTTACAACAGGTGTCACTCATAAAATTCCAGAATAGACATTTGTTTCATGTCAGCAGAGGGGAAAGCAAAGTCTGGCCTTTGCACTCAGCTATGTTGTATTTCTGTGGCTGCAAGTCACCAGCACTGCCAACTGGCAGGTGTGTTGATGTACTCAGTGCTGCACTTGCAAACCAGATTCTGGTTCTGAGATATATTCCTTTGTCTCCAGCCCAAGCAGCCCATGTTGTAGCTGGGGTGTCCCATTGGGTCGTTCAGGAACAGAGCATGCCCAAAGCTTATTAGCAGCCCCTTGAGATCAAGTGAAAATGAAACATTGAGTATCTGCAGGAACAGAGATGCACAGTCTTCAAAGGGAGGGTGTTTGAACCCTGTGCAGATGCCCTGAGAATTGCAAATGCTTTTGGACACAGTCACCTTGGGACATGGTGCAGCACAGTTGCCATCTCCTGTGTATACTACCTACTCTCCTGGTTTTTGCTTGGTTGAGTGACTGATTTTCTTTCATGGCTCAGGATGTTTCCTGTGTATTCCCTCTGCTGGTACTTTGTTAGAAGCGTCAGGCATTAATTTGTGAGGTTTTATAATTGATGACCCTGCACCTGGAGGTCAAAACAGCAATTTGCACCAGGAAGAATGTAGGACTCAGAGGAAAGCCTCGCTCATTTTCTGCACCACAAGGGAAGTCTCTGGACCCTGCACATGACTCAGCCAAGGCCCACAGCAACTGCAGGATTCTGGCATCAGTGGCTTTGCAGGGCTGCCTGTTGTGCTCTAATCACCTGCTCTGATCAGGCAGCTGCACCAGCGTGACGGGTTTTCCTGCCTCTTCAAAACACAGTGGTGGCCAGTGGACATGGGCAGTTTGCTGTTGTCATTTTTCTGCATGGCAGACATGTCCTGTTTGCCTGTGGGAAACTGCTGGGAGGAAGTGGTGACTTCCTTGTATATGTTGCACGTTACCTTTTCATTCCATCTTCACTCTAAATCTCAGGATTGAGATTTTTCTACTGCCCAAAAAGCTGCAAATTTTGCATCTACAGCAGCTTAATGCAAGAGCTGCAAGATATAAATGCTCTTCAGTGATTCAAACACACTCAGACACTCAGTTGTTTCAAAGCATCCTTCAGAACATCTTGAGTGGGGATTTGACAGCAGTGACCAGAAAGGCCAGAGTTTGCAGCAGGAAAGACTGAGAGAATTGCTTCCTTCACCCAACCTTCAGTAAGGCAGAACCCAAGAAGAAGAAATCCCAATGCGCGTGTGCAGCCCTTGGAGACCCAGAGGGTCAAGTAAACCTCAGTGCTAAGTGTTCACTAGGCCCAGTCCCTGACACATCTGTCACTGAATTTGGGAGTGAGGACCAAAAAAAGGTAGGTAGATTTCATGGCAATTTTAGCCTCTGCTTGCCATGGTCAGCAGATAACCACACTAAAGGGGCAGCAAGGAAATGATCCTGTTAGTCTGCTGTCAAATACATGGTGGTAAATTAATTAATCTGGTCTAAAATCCTCATTTGTTTGAGGGCTGCCATCAGGAGCTAATGCTGATGCCAGAAAGCATGCAGCAAGAAATGCAAAGTCCCTCCTCAGTCCCCATGGAAGCCCTGTCTTCTAGCCTGGATCCTGAGCTTCTCTGGGCCTGGATACAAATCTGCGGCCTGCAATCCCAAGCAGAGAAGTTGTGGACCATGGTGCTCTTGTAGAAGCAAGGAGACACAAGGGCATAGAAAGGTTATGGGTGTCTTTCTAATGCCCTGGTGTTTTCTTGCACCAGGTGGAATGTGGAGAGGGGATTGGCAGCCCTCTGGGGACTGCACAGCCAGGGAAGTTGTGTCACTGGCTTGGTATCTGCAAGGACACAAAATGAGTGTGATAATATCAACACAGCCTCTAATTAATGTTTTGTCTGCTGGATAAAACCCCTCTGGAACTGAAGATAGACCTGGGAACTTCAAATGAGGAGGGTGATACAGGGTGACAGCCAGAGAATGGAAGAATCCAGCATAAGGTAGACTGTAGTTCTGATCTGTACAAGAATTGTACACATACCCCTTCATGTCTCCAGCCAAGGAATGTGAGATTGTACGGGCTCCTGGCTCTACCCTGCCTAGTCCTCCATTCTCACAGGTGCTACTTCACAAAAATGTATTGAATTCCATCTTAAAAGCAGACAGGTATTTGCCTGGAGTAGGAGGATGTTGTAGAGCCCAGTTGCTGAACACAGCCCTTCTAGGGTCTTGGCATGTTTAACAGAGGTCATGAGCTTACTGGAAAAAGTGATTGCAGAAGTGGAGCTTCTGATAGAGGTTGGGTAACCATCAAAAGCAGCACTGAGCTTCCTTTGAATCTCCCTCCTAATTTGCTGTCTTTGCCCTCACGTGTGTTGCCGTTATGTCTTTTAAGATGGAATAGGCAGCATGCATGCTTCAGTAGCTTCCCATTGTTTATATTTTTATTATCTGTTTGTCTTAAAAGGATCTCTGCAGTTCCCAGACCCCTTCACAGAGCAGCCTTGTGGTTACCACGTAAATAACAGCTCTCCTCATTCTATATGCACAGACAGGGAGCAATAAAGAAGCTATAAAATGAAATTTGGCACTTTTTCAACTTATCATCTAGGTGTAATGTGGTTGTTCTTTACACAGGAAAGAAGCTGACCTCTTGCCTGTGTTATTTGCCTGGAAGAGAAGGAGATGGTGTTTCTAAGGTGGAAAATTCCTTCTAAAGAAACAAGTGAATGGCACAGAGAGGTCTACTGGCCCAGTTGCCAGCTCTAGGTTTCACCCTGGCTCACCCCTGCATGGAGAGGAAAAACATGTCCCTTCTCTCTATGGTGCCGGGTGAAGGAGAGAGTTCAGAGCAGCAGGAACCCTGATTTACAGCCCAGCTGTCCTCACTCAGAGGACATGATCAAAGCATCCTGAAATCCCCCACCGGAGTGATGGGAAGAAACGGCCGACTGGCTATCTGCTTGGCATGGTCTGCTCTAGCATGAGGCCGAGGCAAGTGCTTTGTTTTCATGGACCAGAGCTTCTCAGAGTGGCTGCTGAGGGGAAGTGACTGAAAATTAATTCTCAATTAAGTTTGGGAACCAGTAGGTGGGAAGTTCCTCTCCGGCCAAAGGCCCATAGTCTCATCTAGAGGTGACCTTGTATTAAGAAAGAAAAAGGGTGTAAGATATCCTGCCCTAAAATTTCCTGGTGTGCCCTGAGGAGGTCGTGACCCCTGAAACTTGTGCTTTTCTCCCACTGAGGACAGATGCATCCATCTGGAGACCCGGATACCAGAACAGATCCCCCACCAGACGCACCAAACAAAGCAAGTTGGGATGTCCTACTTGTTGGGACATAAGACCAGGCCAAAATCCTCATATGGTTATGTGATGTGTGTGCACCTTTCAAGGCCACAAGAAATGAGCCAAGGCTGAGCTCAAAGCAGAGGTGACTGTGGTCTTCTCACTTCTTGGCCACAACATAGAGAATGAGGACATCTGCAGAGACATGGCTCCACAGGGACAGCTCCATATAGCTTAGCATCTGGAGGTAAGATATGGCTGAGAGCAAAGGGATTTGAGGGCAGGGCTTGCACATGTGCATAATTGTACTGCCAACCTGAGTTATATGGCACAATGCTACAGATGCCTCACAGGCACTGGTGATGGCTGCCTCACCTCTCCATGCATACTTGGAAAAGGAAGGGTTTCTACCCATAGTAAGCAGCTAGGAAAACAAGTCAAAATGACCCATGGCAGAGCAATCCCACTGACTTCTCTCAGCCCCAGCAACACCTATTCTACCACAACACAGTGTTACAGGTGTTGGATTATTATTTCATGTTTGAGACTGCCTTGAAGGGAAAAGCAAGGAAGGGTCTTTGTCGAAATGTCCTGCAGCTTTCCACCAAAGGGGTGGCTCAGGGACAGATTCAGGAGGTGCCACTCACTGCCTGCGCAGGACTAGCACATCCAGGGAGCACATGGGCTGCACGAGGTAACTGGGTCCCCTCCCCAGGGAAGGCTGCCAAGGAAGTTGATTACTGTCTAGAGAGGTGATTGACCTTCCCTGGTGAGCCTGGTGAGGGAGTGGTTAGCAGGGAAAGGGGCTGTGTATTTAGGACACAAATATGAGCTATAGGAAAGAAGGGAATCTGTAGGTCACCAAAATGACAGCCACAGCCAGAAGGGACGTGGGGAGGATGATTCCTATGTCAGGTACGCCCGGGGCAAATGTGGGATGGAGGTGGTCCTTCTGGACCAGGACAGCTTTCACTTAGGGCCAGTCCTGCAACCCCAGCTGTGATTCTTCAGACTTCCAAGATGGAAAATACACAAAAATTAACAATTCCACCTCCTGCATGCTAATTCCTTTGTTTCTTTCAGCCACCTCCTCAACTCAGCTCTAATCCTCCATTATTACATTATACTGCCTACCAAGGGGACCGGCTCTTCACCTGCACTGGAGCTTGTTTCTTCAGAGCTGCTCTTACCATGGGAATCACAACCTGAGGCCTGAGCCACCTGTGCAACCAACCACTCTTCTCCAACATCACCTCCAGACCAAGGAAAGTGGTTGAAATGTGATGCCCATGCCCGGTCATGATCCCTGGCACTGTTGCCATTTCCAGTTTTATTCTATGTGGTTTCCTGGATAAATAGCTGGATCTTCCTCTCATGACCCTTCATAAATATTATTTCAAGAGTTCCTTTGAAACTGTACAAACAATCACCTGTTTTCCACCTTCACACAATATTTCTGCTGTCCTTTAATATTCAGATGGGTCTTTTTAGTCCTTGCCTAAGTTAGCCTTCTCCTTCAGCAACTCCCACTTCTGTTTACCTCTTAAGCAACAGGTTATTGCCTTTCACTCACAGCCTTGAATTTCTTGCATCCCAAATAATTTCATGGTATTTCAGTCACAACAATGACTTAGGGATTCTTGTAGCATTGGAGGATGGCACCCACCTCATTTAGATATCAAAGGTCCTGTCAAAAAGGCCCAACCTGCCAAGGTTTTCTTCACTGAAGAACTAAAATTCTAAATCTTTATGTCCTATAATACTGTGGGATACAAGGAACTGAGGGGAGACCTGCCTTTAGGTGCCTGAAACCTTGTCTTTTTTCCTGTGTGATTTGGTCCAAGTAAAAGGCATAATTTCTCCCCATGACTCTTTATTTATATTGCTTTCTCTACCACAACTATAACATGAGTGTGGGAGTTTGTATATGCAAAGGGCTGGGGTGAGGCAGCGGAAGCAGTACCCCATCTGTATGTCAGAATTTAGTACAACCATAAAAAGAATTCCTGATAAAATACTGGAAGTAAAATCAGCACTGCCTGCATCATCATTATCATAAACGTACCAAGCAATCAACTGAAAACACCCAAAGGGAGTCTCAGAAGCTGCCAAATTTTGCCAACATACTGCTTCTGCTATCTTTTTTTTGTACATATTAGCTGCCAGCCTGTCTTGAGCAATCTCTCTGAAGCAAGCCATGGACAAGAGTGGTAGCCAGAGGCTGTTTTTCCTCTGCTCCCATCTTCTGCTTCAAGACCTTTGCTCCCTCAGCAAATCCTGACAAACTATATGGCATTGAATGAACAGCTAAACTGTAAACAGAGAGCAGGACCAAAGGTGAGATAAACAGGAGGCCGTGAAAAGCAAGCAGCATAGCCCAGCAGCTCTCAGTGATCCGGGAACAAGGGGCAGAGTTGACATCCAAGAATTGGACTGAGACCGATGTTTGCTTGCCCCTGAGATCATAGGACACTGTTTTGAGGACCCTTTCCATGGGGTTCCTATAGGAAATTCACTGGCTCTTAGCAGCAAGGTGGAAGGGAAGAACTAAATGAACTTTGTGGCTCAGACCCATTGTTTGACCTTCTGACATTCTTGCCCACCACCTGGTCATCCATCACCCTGGTCTCATTAGCAGGTGTGAGGTCCTCCTGAGGTTTATGCTCCCTCTGCTCCTGTAGCTCCCTGGGATGGGAGTTCCCCTTCACCAGGTTTGCACAACACACAGACATGGGGAGAATCAGTGGAAATACTTAGCAATAGATAACTGTTGTTTTTCTAAAAGCATTGCTCTTGGCAATATTTGACACAGCTTCAAAACACTTGCCCTGGCCCAGGAATGTGAAAAAGCTGAGCAGGACCACACCAGGAGGGCACCTCATTCCTTGTAGAGAAGGCTGAGCTCAGTCACTGCCTGCACTGCCTGCAAGACCAGAGATCACCTACCTTCCCCAACACCTCCATGGCCTCATGGTGCAGGGAAGGTGTCAAGGGCCCAGCAGTAAATCCAGAATGACCTCATCAGGTGATTTGTGCCTGGAGTGCCTCATCTGCATCTCACAAGCTGCAGACAGGCCAGCGAGGTGTTGGTGAATCTGCTTCTGGGTTGTTATTTACCTCCATGCTTCACCCACCAGGACCACAGCTCAAACCAGTGTGTGCAGAGCTGTCTGGAACATTTTTAAACACAACTTTTTGTCCTTAAAGACTCTTTGGTCAAATGCATTGCTTTTAATAACCAGATATTGAAGTAAATAGAAATTTCCCCTGGCAAAATATGTCAGTATGGACATCTTCTTTCTTCTGGGTTGAGAAATGCATTTTCATAAATGTATGTATTTATAAGTTTCAAAATTTTATCCCAGTTTTCACTGAAATGCTTTTTAACTTTCTGAGAGTTCAGCATGCACATCACCATATGAAAGACTTAAAATATTGGCATTTTATTTCCTTTCTTAAATCATGATGGACAGCTGCTATTTAGTACTAATTAAAACACTTAATCTTTTCTCAGGATCAAAGTTCCTTCTGTTTATTTTGTAAAGAAGCAGTTTGACACTTTCTGTGTTCAACTTTTTGTCAGACTGTTTCATTACAAAACAAATAAAAGTCACTTTGATCTGTAGAGAAAGATAAGGTTTTTCAATTAGTACTATATAGCAGCTGCCCTTAATTGTGTTTAAAAATAAAAGAATGGAAGGTTTAAATCTCTTTCTATATTTTACACTAAAACATTATCCTAATATAGTAATCAATATAAAACATAAAAGGGGCATGGATTAGGATTTCTAACTGATGTTTTGAAATTCCAGAATGTGAATGGATACAAAATGTAAGCCCCCAAATCCCATATTGGAATCTCTATGAGAATCTATTTTGTAAGAAAATTTTAAAAGTAATTGATTTGGCTTGAAAAGACCTTCCAGAATTTCTCTTTCCAAGGACAAGTTGAGGGTCTCACTCTGAAAATCAGCAGACAGAGACTGAAGAAAAGAACTTCCATCATTGGCCCAATTTTTCAGCATGCTAAGACAACCCACAGCCTTGGTGTTCCTCTGCGTCCTCATTGCTTCTAGACATTGAAATAACCACAAGTGTTAGATTCATATCTGCTGCTCTGTATGAACATTACCTCTAGCAGCAGAGTCCCATTCTTGGCTGGCACCTGACCCTACTGCAGATTAATAGCAATAAAGCATCTTTTGGCAAGGAGACAACTCCTCTTTCCCACTGGGTGCACACATTGATGCAGACTTTCCAGAGACAACCGTCCCACAAATTAATTTCCCTCAACTCCGGGTTGGCCACTGACTTCAAACATCAGACCCTTTGGTTCTCTGCACCAACTCCATTCCAGATTTTGGGACAAATCCAGACTATCAGCCATCCTCTACAAAACTACTCAACGTCTGGCTGCTCTCTGCCTAAGGGAAATGCTTCATGCTTTCTGATCTCTACCATGCAGACTGGCAGTGATTCACCCTAAAATCTCTGTTGTTAGGGACATACAGCTGCAGCAGATGGGTGTCTTCCCTGCTGATAACTCCTACCCCTGGAGTTTGCTCCTTCAGGAAGCCATTTGAATGACTACCAGCTTTCACATCTCCCAAGGCCAGAGGCACATCTCATTTCAGGCAGTTCACCAGAGCAACCCCAGGCATGACAAATACAGCACTCATTGCTGAGAGCATGGGACAGTGGTCTGCTCCATTCACTGCTGCAGAGGTCCCTGGCACAGCTCAGGGACCTGCTCCAGACAAAAGGATGTGCATGAGGGACGGGAAAGCAAGCCCATCAGGACATCTCTGCTAGCAGCCAGTACCACGTGTTTAAAAACGTAGTAAACGTGTTTAAAAAGGTAGTAAAACCCTCATAGTGGACAGTTATACAATAAGCTTCCTTGTCTAGCTCACAGCAATTATTGTCATGCAAGCCAAAGATTTATATCCCATGTAAGTTTTTATCCCAGCTGGTGTAGGGGTGGATGATATTTTTATTGCTCCTGTACTGAAAATGTGAGATTAATGCCTTCCGAGATCTCAGTCCCCGTTGCGTATTCATACTGTGAACTCCACAGGTTACATACTGTGTAATACAGTGTGTTCCCTTATTAGTATTTCAGGTGAAACATTTTAAGTTGTCAGCTTTTTCTTTCTCATTCTGGTATCTCCATAAAGGATAAAGAGTAGGGCCTCATGTGCCCTCTCCCTGCCATTGTTCTTTTCATTGCCATGTCACATCCCTCTCGCTAAATTAAGGTCCTAATCTTTTCTTTGTGAAGTGCTTCTAGGTCTTCTAATAATTTGCATCATCTATCTTTAGATACCTTCTATTTCTGATATGTCTTTCAGAAAAGTGACAAAATCTGAGCATGTCATTTCAAATGTAGACATAATTTCAATTCACAGGAGGGTATTGCAATACAACCTTTTCAGCGCTAGCTATCACTATTGCTCAAGGAGCCTGAAAAGGACCTTGATGTTTTCCTGAGTGAGAAATAATTAATTTAGGGCCTGTCATGTTACGTAAGTAGTTTAAATTGATCCTTGATGTTGTATTACCTTGTACCTGTTCATGGTAAAATTAAACTGCCAGCTGCCTGCTCTGGAGATCCTCATGCGCTCCCCTTTCTGAATCCTCTAAACAACATCAGTGGCATTGGAGCACAGGGTCCATGTTGACTCTTGCAAAACCAATACCCAGGACCCAAAGAAGGGCAGCAGGTGCCACACAGCCCTGTGGCACTCTTGTTATGGAGTACTGTGAGTAAAGTATCAGCCATCCTCCATCCACTGCTGGGGAAACAGCTGCTGCACGTTGCTCCAACACCACCAGCAGGTCTGCAGGGAAGGCGATGTGAGCCCACACACAATGGCTGCTGTTTGAGTGGCTAAATACTTACCTCTGCATGCCCACAAGAATCCTCAGGCACTTTTCCTCCAGTTTCCTGCTTAGTACCTGCTCAGTACCAGCCATTAATTTTCTGCCAGTCCTTTCTCAAAAAAATCGTGGGATTGTTTGTGTTGGAAAGAACCTTAAAGGTCATCTAGTTCCAATGCCCCTGCCAGAGGCAGAGACACCTCCCACCAGACCAGGTTGCTCAAAGCCCCATCCAACATGGACTTGAACACTTCCAAGGAGGGGACATCCTTACCTTCCTTGTGCAACATGTTCCATTGGCACACCACCCTCACATTAAAGAATTTATTCTTAATGTCTAACCTAAATCCATTCTCTTTCAGCTTAAAACCATTACCCCCCTCATCCTATCTCTATACTCCCTTGTAAAAATTCCCCCCCCCCCCCCCAGCTTTCCTGGAGACCCCGTTCAGGTACTGGAATACCGCTTATGTAAGGTCTCCCCAGAGCTTTCTTTTCTCCAGGTTGAACAACCCCAGCTCTCAGCCTATCCTCACAGGAGAGATACTCCAGCCCTCTGGTTATCTTCATGGCACTCCTCTGGACTAACTCCTACAGCTCCATGTTCTTCCTGTGTTGGGGGCTCCAGAATTGGACACAGTACTCCAGGTGGAGCTTCTCTTCCACAAATCCTGGCAATTCTAAGTGTATCTCCTGGAATATCAGCCTCATTCAACTTCAGAGTGTGAGTCTTGGTGATCCTGCTCCATTGCTACAGATGTCTCCACAGGTCAAGCTAGAATTTAGCACATAGCTCCATATACTGGGTCCCACCTGATACAGTTTCTTGTAGGGCTGCTCATCTCTTTAGGTTTGCTGTTTGTGCTTAATTGAGATCAGTGACTCAGTGCAGGCAGTTACATCAGCAAAGCTGAGAGAGGTGGAAAGTGAGCTGGCTGAACCTGGATCACAAAAGCTCTGTGTGTTCTTTACATTGACAAGAAAGTGCAGAGTCTGGAAAAGGCCTACAGCTCACCGAGATTTATCTGTTGGTACTAATTCTTGCTGCTTTGAGTTGTTTGTATAGACTGGGACAAATTCTCAATAGTTATAAATAAGCATAGCTCAAATTAATTCAGTAAAAACTGTCAGCTGACACAAGGTAAACATCTAGCTTGAAGTACATTCTTTAATCCAAACAGATATCCTTCTTTTTGTAAATACCTGGATGGTAGCTTTCTCTCCATGATCCCTCTACTTGAGACCTTCCTACCTTCTGGAATACAGAAAAAAAAAAAAAAAAAGAAAAAGCAAAAAAAAAAGCACACGTTTTTTTTACAATAGACCTATTAGCAAGTCAAAGCAACAGCTTGGAATGGTGGAGGCATAAATGTAAGGAATCTATGGTATTTGTAAGAAATGCAGATAGCAGAGAATTTTACTTATTACCAAATACTATGGCGACTGTTCCTTTTAATGTGCAGGGTTTTCTCAGTCTATTGCATTGCCTGCAATAGCAGTGTATTTATGGATGGCCAAACACACAAATCATCCTGTGAGAAGTTCTTGCCCCATAAGATACAGGGATATTCATTGTTTCTCCAAATCACCTTTCACCAGCAGATTTCTGGATACTTTGCAAATAGCATTAGGGAAACCATCTGTGAGGCAATTCATTAGTGTTGCTGCACTAAGAGACTGATTTAGTAGGTAGCTGTAGGGCAGTAGAAAAGGCAGGAATTAAACTCTACTAACCCACTTTTCACTTCAAGGTTACAGTCACTTCCCAAGCCTGGAACCACATGCCAGAATCCAAAGTTTCATCATCAGCTGCAATCTCTAAACTACTCTATACATTAGCAGAATAATATGTACATCTCTCAATCTCCTAGTTAACACTGTAAATGCTACAGTCTTTGTAGAAAGTCACAAAAAAATACTCCTCCATTTGCTTTAAAATTATATAAAAGTTCTCCTGATCATATGGTAGAGAGAAGCTCTCAGCTCTTTAGTTCACTTCAGAAGTCTCCAGGGAAGACTCTTGAGGAGAGAAAGAAGCCTGAGTTCTCAGTAAGAGACTACTCAACTACCCTGTTTGGGAAAAAGTTGGATAAATTAATTGCAGTTCAACCTGAATCTCTGCTGGGTTTCTGGTGAAGATGTTTCAACTAAGTGTCTTATTTAGAAATAGTGATTCTCAATCCAGGCAACTTCTCCTTTGCCTGTCTTCCCTTTCCTGTTTTCTACATCACACAGATATTTTTGCTATTTTTCTCCTATCCATCATACTGTATCCCCTGTGCCTTTTAATAAGTCTTATCGAATAATCTCCTATGTTTTTACATTTTCTTTCTATTTTTTTTCTTTGAGTTCAGTCTGAATTCAGTGTAAACCTTCTTTGCTTACTTTGGGGTATCTGGATATTTTGTCTTTTGTTGCCCCTCTTGCTGTTTACTGCTTTGTTCCTTCCCTCACCACTCCTGTGCAAGCCTTCAGATGACATTAGGTGTGTTTGTTCTCTGAGGTATAGGAGTATTTTCCACTTTAACTCCCTAAGTCCATAACTCAGTGGTACAAAACCTGGATACACTTGATTCTCAGTCTCTCTCCACTCTATCCCATGCCTTAATGTCCATGGGAACCAAAGCTGCCTGGGCAGGAAGACACATCTCAGCCACATGTCTGTTATGGACACTGATAGGGTGTAGGACCAGAGCATATACCATAGTGTACATCTGCCACAGGGTAAAGGAGATTTTCCTGACTGTACCTGAACAATGCTGAAAAAATTCTACCTATTCAAATATCTATACCATATCGTCTTACAATAATTTCAACCAGACATCACATGTGAGAGTGCTCAGCACCTCTAAACTTAAGACCACATAGTTGCTGAGCCAAGCAATGAAATAAGTGATAAAAGAAAGACCTCACAATCAAAAATAGGTACAAAGATGGAGTCTATAATTACAAAGCAGGTCATCATAATATTAGGTGCAGCCCCAGATCTCCTGACTGTCCTCACTGCTGCCTTCACCACACACTATGACATTTCTCTCTCCTCACTCCTTTCTCATCCCTCTCTCCATCCCCCCCAATCCACTTCTCTCCTTTTATTTTAAGAGCTAATTCTGCCATTTCCCATCTATAAGGTGACATACGAAAACTTTCTTAGAAAACAGTCATAAAAAGAAGAAGAAAATGAAAAAGAAAGACCCAATGGAGAGCAGAAAATTACAGTGTCTGGGCCGTATTTACAATAATTATAATTATTATAAAGCACAATAGGGTGTAGAAACCCATAATTCTCCTGGTGCTTTCTGATTTTTAGATCTATGTTTAGAAAGCACATGGCAGAGAAACAGTCAGAAAAGGAACACTATGAAGTCACTTTCCTCTCTGCATTGAAAAAGCATTGGGGAGAATATTTGTGTCTGCAGGAACACAAGGACAAGCAGCTTCAGAAATTAGTCCATTGCCCATCCCAGGGTGACGTACCACCTGCTAAAGTGAAAATCAAAGCCCTCTCCTGACACCACATCACAAGAAGGGGCCCTCCTTTCTCTACTTCCATCCGTGTGTCTTTTTTATAGGACCAGACACATTTCCCCACTTAGGGCATTTTACTGACTCTTAACTAAATGTCAGACTCCACGCCAGTAGCTGTGGTTCCCAGCCCACTATAATGCAGCCTTGGGGTTGCTCCCTTTCTTACACAAACGTATTGGGGTAGTATCTGAAGACCTTCCAATAGCACCTGAGGTAGTCTGTCTAACATCTTCCCTTTGGGACTTCTTTTTTCCTCATTCCTCTCACACAGACAGAAGTTCACAGGTAGTGCAAGTGGTTTATTTTACTCACCAGCTATCATATCCAGAGAAAGAATCCTTGGAGAAGTGCTCTCACGTGTAAGACAGAATGTGGGAAGGCTTGCAATGGTTCTTTGCTCCTGCAGAAGGTTATCAAGGCCAGCAGAAAGCTCTCCTTCTTGCACAGAGGAGCTTTCACAATTTGCCAACAAATTCTATTGCTCATTTCTGCAGTTTCCCTCTTAAATCCCCCACAATCTCTTCAAGAAAACGGGCTGAGATCTTCAGTTCTAAAAAGAGGTCTTTCATAAGGATCATGTTCCTAACTAAACCTGTGTGGCTGCACACCTTGGAGCCAAACCAGTTCATTCTTTCTCATTATCAGGGTCATAGTATGTGCTTCCTAAAAGAAAGAGAGAAGCCTCTTGGAGGTTGTGCTTCAGCATCCAGTACGAGCTAAAATGTTTACTTCCACAGACCTCTCTACTCTGCTTGGGTTCAGACTCTGCCCTCCATGCCCTGACTCCCCAGCTCTGCTGTCCTGTCCTAAGCAGCACATGTTCCAGTTGCTATGATAGTAGCTTAATTACTTTAATGCTTAACACAGGTGTGGTGGAGAAGCACAGAAGCACTCTAAGGGCTTCTCCACAAGCTTTGTTGCCTCCTAAGGGGCAGGTGGAGAGTTTTGCATGGTTCCCTCAGCAGATGAGCTCTCTCCCTGAAAAGTAAGAGGACTGCCAAACCAAAGAGGTTTTCCCCAAGGAGGGCTGAGAGTCACACCTGGCCAGGTGTTCTTGCTCTCTCGTGAGACTGACTCCCACCTCATCTCTAATTAGACATCTAATTAGACATCTCTCCTGAAGTGGAGAGAGAGGGTGATCAGATAGATGCACATACAAGTATCTCAGATATGCACCTGCCACTCAGCCAGCGCCAGGGAGACGCCAGGGACAGAAGGAAATATTTTCTTTCGCTGACGTTCTCAGCACAGCTAACAGAGTTCAAGCAGAGCAGAGGAGAGGAGCCCAATGATAATGGCTTCTATTGCCTTGAGCTAAGCTGCCTAATTATGTGGGACCGGCTCGTCTAATCAGGGAGAAAGGTGAAACACCTCCTTGCCTGCCCATCCTGACTTTCCTTAACAAATAAAGCCTGTGAGCAAAATGCCAGGCAATCCCAAACATTAAGAATAACTGAAGGAGACAAAAACAGTCCCACTAATGTAATCCTGTGGGCAATAACATGTGAACATGCAGGCACTGAAATGGCTTGCAGATCACACTGAGCCTGAAGACCAGCAGTGATGATCCTCTCAGCATGCTGGAAGTACGTCATTCCTAACTTAGTTTCTCTCCTGTTCATGCTTCAGGGCCCTGGTGACTTGTGAACAGCTCCCAAATGGTTTTTGGTATCTAGAGAAAATATGTCTACTGAAACAGCTGAAAAAAGGATTTTTCTTCCACCCATTGTCTTGTAGTTCAGGGCCATTTTCTTTCACCCCTGCCCTTTCCCTCCTTTGCAAGACCTTGGCTTGCTGTTTAAAGAACTTGCAATCACAATAAGATATAAAGTGTTCTGCCAGGATGTATAACTACAGATCTTGGTGTACCCCAAATAATCATGGGTAGCAGAATAGAACAGCTCAACAAGAAGGGCCTTAGCCTGGTCTCTTTGCGTGGCCTGTCACTCAACCCCCTCAGCTCTGCTGCAAAATTGGATGGTGCAAGGGTAGAGCCTTGGTTGGTGTGAGATCAGGGCAGGGCTGAGGGGTCTCACTGACCCAGCAAGATGTGTCACGCAGTATACAGAGAACTATTGGCAATAATGTCTTGTTTAATTTTACTTTTGAGCCATGCTCAAAAGCAAGGCAGGTATAAAAGGAGTGGTTTAGGTGCCAGTCCAGTTGCCCCATGGCAAATTCCACATTAGTCAAAAGAGAATATGATGGGAACAGTGCCCTTTGGAGAGCCTAACCTGTGGTATTCTCTGGGGTGACTGATGCAGCATCAGAAACTGAATCCTCAGAGAGGCATCCCCAGGCTTAGTGGATGATGCCAGGGTCTCTCCGGGCAAGGAGAATCCACCCACAGGTACAAAGGAGCAGCACTCCCATGGCTGTGCACATATATCACTGCCAGCAGCCACAACGTCTGTCTGCCCCTGGCTCCAGGACCCCCATTCACCTGGCTGTCACCAGCCCCTGCAGGCAGTTCCCCAAACCCTCTGGCTGTTCCTGGGGGCTGTGGGCTGGCCAGTGCTTATCTCTCCCTCCTCCTACCCATGCCCCAGCCAGTCCAGGCTTTCCCTGCTGAGTTATGGTCTGTGCCAGGGGAGGGGAGTGCCATCCTGCAGCCCTCAGGCAAAGGGGAAGGGTGGGCTGGAGGATGCCTGGCCCTGGGATGTGCTCAGTGCCACGCTGTGCCAGAGCCCTGCCATGGAGGCAACACGTACCCGTGGCACTAGCACCACAAGACCTGGCTTCACGTCCTGCTGTGGCAATTTGCCTGACACGTGGCCCTGGGCAAGACATTTTGCTACTTCCTTCTTTCTGTCTGCCTCCCTGTCTTGTCTAATTAGGTAAAAGCTTTCCAGGACAGAGATTGCCTTTCCCTGGGCAGTGACAGGGGCGGCTGTGAACACTCCTAGACACAATTAACACCCAAGCAGAGCAGCCCTGCTGGATGTGACAGTGCCAGCAGGAGTCCCTGACGCAAACTTTTATCTTGTCTCAATTAGCGGGCAGCAAAATCTGTGGTTTGGTCAGAAAGCCAAGGCTCTCCCCTGGAGAACCAGGCCACAGCCAGAGCAGTTCCTTGGCCTCAACATGTCAAGCAAGGCCTGGATTTTTCAGGGGCTGCGGGATGCTTCTTCCCTCCAAAAAGCCTGGCAGGCTTGCCTCAAGCACAGGGCAGAGAGGCTTTCTCCACCTTTGGTGCTGCTGAAGGAAAGGCTTTAACTGTTGGCTGCAAGATAGCTGAAAGAGTCCTGGAGCTCAGCCTATCTTGCAGGTAGAGGCACAGAGGCAGCAGGGAGAGGGTGACCCTGGCATGGTTATTACAAGGGCTGCTAGCCTGCGTCATGGTGGAGATAACATCAGCCTGCTGAAGACAGCCTCAGAGCAGCCTAATTGCTCCTGCAGGAGAAGGAAAATGTGGGCCCCAGGAGCCACTTCAGCTCTTGGCTAATTGCCGGGCAGTTGCTCTGCAGGGATCGTGTATCTCCGAAGAAAGGCTGCTGAGGAGGGACACTGGGCAGCCAGCACATAGATGAGCTCTGTTTAAACACAATGAGGGATGGCTGGATGGAGCAGTACTGAGTGGAAGATGCTCATTTCTCTGTCTCCAGCTTTTCCCTGGGGAGATAGTTGGATGTTGAGGTACTATGCCAGGGACAGTGGTCACCACCTCAGATGAAAAGGGCAAGCAGTCTGTGAAGGGGCCAAAGGACTGTAGAGAGCAGGGGTGTGATGGTTGTTAGGAGTTTAAACAGGGGGATTCAAAAGCACACAAGGTTCCCCCCAGCCCTTCTCTACCCACTTTACTAAATTGTTCTCTTTTCCAGTAGATTTGAAGACATGAAGAAGAGAATGCCATGAGACCAGTGAAGATGCAGACATTGTTAACATCAAATGCAATCCCCACAGACAGCATTGCGGAATGGCGAGCCTGAGGTGTGCAGAATACCAAACCCAGACTTTCCTCACTAAAAATCCACATGCTCAGGATGTTTCCGACATGGCTTATAAATAACACATTGGTCTTAAATATTCGGAAACCCACAGCTATGTCCTCTAGGATTCAGGCCAAACAAAATAAGTGAACAGTTTGAGATGATATAGGTCTATGCATTGAGACCTGCACACTAAAAGTAGTAGTGGCAACAAATGTAGTGTTCTTCATCTGCTTAGTGGACATTCAAGAAGTAAAGTATGTGTCAGGTAATGTTCCCTCTAAAACTGAAACTGAAGCTGACTTGAGCATGTGGCCTCTGGGCATCTTTCCTCTAGTGTGGAACTGTCTTCTCCCTGCTTTGAACAGCCCAGCAGCTTGGGCTGGCAAGCACCACCACAGGACCCATCTACACTGGCCAGGACCTACACAGTCCTTCCAATTGCAGGACAGGGCATAGAGTTTTGTGAAGCTCAAGGCAGCAAGAGCTCAGGCAGTCTTCCCAGCCATCAAGCCCTTGAGCTCATTCACAAAACAGGAGCTCAGATCGCCAGGAACCCACATGCTCACCAAAAGGAGCCTGGAAATGATCTGAGGCAGAGCACAGATGGAAATCATTGTCATCAGGGAGGCCAAGAGCTTTGCAGGAAGCACGAAAGGATCAGATGTTTCAACGGATAACAAAGAACATCCAGAGCTACATGAGGCAGAATGAAAAAAGTAAGAGATCTAAGCTCTCTTGCTCCAGGATATCAGCCAGACCTGACTGACAGGGATTAAGACAGAACAACACATCTGAGCAGGTTGCTTCCTAATTACCTGCAGCCATATTTCCTGCCCCTCTTCCTTGCAGTGCCTGGCACTGGCCCTATCCCATATGCAACTCTGAATTAGACCAATGGGAAACTGGCAGGAGTGGAAGGAGGTACTGCAGAGGAGGAATGAGGAGACAAACTGAGAAACCTCAACTGTGGTAGAGCGCACTTATCCCCCTCTTGCTCTCCTCCTTATCCCCACCTTCTCCTCTCCCAGTTCTGCTGACAAAAGCTCTGATGACAGAACAGCCTGCTTTGGACATTTAGGTAGGCAAGGGAAAAAATTAATTTTCAGACCATCTGTTCTGTCCAAAGAAGAGCAGTCTTTCCCAAACCAAGCTAACTCCATGCAATGGCAACAGTAAGCAACATGATATTAAACAATAATAAATCAAAGCTGACATAATTTGGAAAACGTCCGGACACTCCCCTGTGGGGGTATCACTCTTCTGTGTGTCAACAAAGAGAAGAGAAAATCAGAAAGTAACCTAATCTGAATCAGATAAAAGTCAGTGGGCCTGGTATGGTGTTTCTGAGAGAGAAGAGCCCTCATGAAGATTTGCCATGGGCATCATGACAGCAGGAAGGATGGGGCAGGGTGACTCACATCTTTTGGGTCAGATATTTGTCTAGAACAGCAAAGACACCCTTGGCTCTGAGGGCTGGGACCATCCATACCCACTGCAGCACACAGCACACCTCCTGGAGCCCTTCTCTTTGTGGAGGGATCCCTTCTTCCAAACTGCAAGAGGGCTGCGCACCTAGGTTCAAGTCAGCAAGTCCAAGAGCCCAGACATGTTTGGGGAGCAGCAGGGCAGAGGGGGAGTATTTGTGGTGGCACTGGACTGGAGGACGTGGCAAGAGTTTGACAGTGATGTAAAGTGCCAAAGACAGCAGCCCAAAATCCTGAGGACAGCTTGGAGAGACACCTTTGAGCCAGCTTTAAACTACTCGGGGGACGAGTGGCAGAGCATGAGCAACAGCAGAGAGCCGAGCTCGGCCTAGGAGGGGTCTGCAATTTGGACATCTCAGAGACACACCACCACTAGTACCACACTAACTAGGTTAAAACTCCAATTAAAACCCAAGCTCATTAGGGTGTGTTTACCAAACTGCGATCCCACCTCTGGAATGCAAGGCAGACATACCCAAGGGATGACTGGATTTAGCTATCTCCTTGTAAAATACTAATGGAAAAGTAACTTAAGGGAATTTTACTCCAAGGCCAGTCATAGACCTGTGTACTGAGCACTTCAAGATAAACCTAGGTATTGGTGTCCAAAATGAGAGCAGAAAAATGTAGCCATTTTCCCAGTAATGTATCACCAAGGGACATGGTGTCAGGGAGGTGTGCTGCAGACATGCTTTCTGCTTGAATCTCCACTCTGCACTCTCCATGTCGGGGTATTTATACTTGGACACACAGAAGTCCTCTCTCTAGTATGGTGCTCTCTTCAAGGCTACGTACAAGAAATCAGCCAATACAGAAGGGAAAGCTAGCAGGTGAATGATGTTCAGAGAACACAGTTTCACCCTAAAAGCTGAGAGCATCTCCCAGGTGCAGATATACAGTCATGTTACAGGCACTATCAGCCCAGAGAGGGGCTGTACACAGTGCACAGAGGCAGTGATGTCCCTCGGTTACTTCAATTTTTATAAAAGTTTACAAACATCAGGGTGGTTGGTTCTGAGGAAACCGAAGTTAAAGGCAATGGTTGAAAAATGAGCTTTGGATCACATCACTGATGAGACTATCAGGCTGGAGAGAGCTACTGGGGTCCTGGGGCTGGACTGTCAGAGGCCACAGGGCAAGAGAGAGGGGCAGAGGCAGAGCCAGGGGGCCTGGGGCCGGGCTTCTGGGAAATTTAAGAGGGCTTAAAGGAATTATCTCTTCCCCCTTGCTTTTCCCTGGCCATGTGCACTCTATTATAGTGACATGAAAGCATCACTGGAAGTTCTTCAGGCCAGGGGCTAATTCTCCAGAAATGCTGTGTCAATCCAAGAAATGTGGATTACAATACACAGTGCTTGTCTCTGATGCCATCACTGACATGTGCTCTGAGATGCGCAAATGGGAAAAGAGATGGTTTACAGCAAAGAGCAAAAATAAGGTGCTTGAGCTTCTTCCTCTCAGTTTTAATGGGCTTCTTGTAGGTGTGCCACTGCTGATGAGTGTTGAGTCATGCTGGCCAGAGCTTTCTCTTGCACAACCTCTCCCTGCCTCCCTGGGTTGCTCTGTATCTGCCCTCTGATAGTGCTCTACCTGATGACTAGTGCAAGCACTACTGCCAGCAGCAGGTTTTACACCGTATTTGCTAAGCTTTACCAGAACGGGACACGATTGTTTCTCTTTGGCAGCTGTTTGCTCGGCCAGCTCAGTGTTTGCTCGGCCATTTCTTCTCCCCACCCCCCACACCTCCCAAACCCTCCACAGCCACCCTTGCTGACTTCAGAGCAACGAAGTGCAAAGCCCCCAGCGCGGCCACCCGGGGTGCACCCCAGCCGCAGCCAGCACCGGGGCCGCGCTGCTCCCCTCTGACTTCACCCGTACCCCACCCCGGGCTCGCCCCACTCCCTGCCCCTGAGCACGGGAGGAGCCACCCCAGCTGCACTCCCAGGGACAAACGCTGAGGCTGCCGGTGAAACCGGCTCTTTCCCACTGCCCCGGACCCTCTCCCACGCAGACCCCCTTGCAGCATCACACCAGCAGCCTCCTTCAGCCCCGCCTGGGCATCAACTAATCCCAGGCAGAGAACACACCAGCTCCGTGCAGGGACTGGTCACACCCCAGCCAAGTGGAAGCAGCCAGGAGAGTCAGCACAGTGTGACTGGCTCCCCTACACTCTTCCTTTTCCTTTTCCTTCCTATTTCTCTTCCAGCCTGTCGGCGGAGGAGTCACTCACAGCAGGCAGGATCCAGGCACCAATGCCGCCAGGACTTTCTCAACAGCTTTTGTGCACAAGGGAGCACATCTCAGCCTGGTGCTTGAAACCTCCTATACCAGGACTGTGAGTCCAAAGACACTGTGTATATAGGCAGCCTTCCCTTGCTGATTCAGCTAAACGTACTGGCACATCACAGGGAAAAAGCTGAAGTATTTTCACTGACTCATATGGGTCCAGAGATCCTGTTATATCTATCTCAGGCTATGAGAGCAGGTAGAGCCTGCCTCTGAGTCCCAGCAGCATGGGGTTGCAATGGGCAGGAGAGGAAATCCCTTGTGGGGCAGAACTTGGATCCTGTCAAATACACAAAGGAGAGCAGAGAACTTCCACCCTGCAACAGGCGCAGGCTGCAGGGCTGCACGGCGCAGCACTTTACACCAGTTTGGACTCGTCTCTGAATCCGGCCTTCAGTCTCTGAGTGGCTCCGCATGCCAGGGCACAGTGTCCCAGCATTAAAAATACCAAGGCTGACAGATAGTGTTTATTAATAGCACGAGTGGTGTTTATTGCTGAGCAACAGTCAGCAGCTCGGAGGTTACTGCTGTTACGAGCCAAGGTCTGAGAGTGTTGCCACATTGCTCCATTCTCAGGGGAAAGAGGCTCCATCTTTGGAGGCAGAAGCCACGGGGATGAGGGGCAAGGTGGGTGCACAGCTGCCTCAGGGACCTGGCACACATGGCAAGGGGGTTACAGGCAGAGCAACCTAACCTGAGGTGCAGAGCAGCTCCCACAGGCTGGAGGACCCCAGCTCCCTGGGGTGGCCTGTGTGACAATACAGCTCGTGCACACGTGTACAGAGCAGTGCTGAGCATCCACCTTCCTCCCATTGCTTGCACTTGGCTGAGCTGGAGGCACCATTCCCTATCCATGAAGAGACCCAGTCCCTCGGGATCTCACTCAAACCTACATGTGGCCTGCCAGCTCTGACCCTGACCCTCATTTCTGCCCCATGGCCTCTACCAGCCTCTTGTGCCTCTTGGTGCCTTTGGGCACCAAGCTGCTGTTTAGGAAGATTTTGCCTTAACACACCCATTTCTCAGTGTCCTGGTTTGAGCCAGAATAGAACCATTAATTAATTTCAGCAAGTGCACCTACATTGAAGAGCTGAGAGCAAAATTACAAGAAAGAAAAATGGTTCTATCCTGGCTCAAACCAGGACACACAGAGAATGCAATTGAGGTGCAGAGAGGTGAAATGATCCACCAAGGATGATCTGCCTGTGTTCCAGAAAGGATGACAGATCTGGCAACTATGTCTTACTGATCCAGAATAAGTGATGAAGTAGGGCACTTTGCTGAGTGCTTTGCAGAGATCTACACATCTAAACTTATTTGAGGGAGTTTTGAAACAGCCCTGGAAGAGGGGCAGGAGTTCAGAGACTCTAAAAATTTGAAACCTAATAAGCAGTTGTCATATGCCAGATTTAAATGCTATTGAGGTGGAGGCCCCATCCAGCTCTCAGCAGACATTTCTTTGCAGTCCTTGATCATGCCCTCCCAGCTGACTTTGTGTGATGCTTTTCACTCTACAGGTTTACTTTCTCCAGAGCTGTGCTCCCCAGCTTTTGCCAGTTTATAATTAAAACACCAGAGCAGTAGTACTCTTCAAGCAACATCCCACTTTGCTCTTTTTGTCTTTCTTCCCTCTTCTTTGCCATCACGTGGAAAACTTGGGGGTCTCCTATAGGATGTTACCCCTCTGTTATCTCTTTACATATTGCCCCAGGGGAAGACAGTTGCAGCTGGGAAGCTACTCCATCCTGCGCACACAGAGTGCTGCACTCCTGGAAATAACATTACACGACAGATGAGTGCTTGTCTTATTCGAGTGACTTTCCTCTGGAGCCACAAAGAGAGGAGCAAAAGCTCAGAGGCAGCCTGCAGTGTAAGCAGAAGTCATGCTTTGCACAGCACGCAAAACTTTGGCTCACCACTGGCTGCTTGCTATCGTGGAATCTCTGAGCACCTGGCAGAGGCTACCAATTAATCCATCTATAACTCCTTGCCATTAATTCACTCACAGATCATCCCCCAGGGTAGCTCAGTACTTTTATCACCCTAGTACTGTTATCACCACTAAAAGATGAGGAAACTGAGGCAGAGACTGGAGTAGTGATTGATGGCACCCTAATTAACAAATGAGGTACAGGTCTGGGGAGAGGACCCAGGAGTCCCAGCTCTGGCACAGCACCAAGGTACAGGCTCACCTGTTCTGCACAACACTTTAACTTTTAGCTAGTTTCTTTTACACTAAGCCAAAACACAGGCTTTAGCTAAAAAATTCTTCCACAGAGGCCACAGTTTGGGTTTGTCTTAGCTAAAAAATCCTATCTGAAATTGCCTTCATTCTCTGTAGCAGCCTCCAAGCAAGTTTCCTGTGATTACCCTGCCTTCCATTTTTATCCACAGCCCTAACCCTCAGTGAGTTAGAGACCAGTCATCCAGTGCTAGGTCCCAGGATTCAAAGGATTTACTCTTTTCTGGTTCAGGGCTTGGTGTTCAGGGCTTGGTCTTCCTGGCTGCATGGGCTGGAAGAGCCAAGGGCCTGGTTCAGAGGTACCCACAGCCCAGTTTTTGTCACTAACACATTCCACACACTTATCATCTGAACAAGAAAAAAAAGAGCCTCTGGATGCATGGGAGAACATACAAACAAGGCAGGTCTGCATAGAGATGCTGAGCAAGCACACAGACCTCCTGTGCTCCCAACACAGCAAAAGTGAGGCCCCTCCTCTCCTCCCTCAAGGACCCCAGTCTGGGCCAGGAAGCTGAGCAGTGGATGTTTAGTCTGGAATGGTCTGTGGGACACGATTTGGTGGTGTTCCCGTGATATTTCACACAATAAGCTTAGAGAGGACAATGCAGTTGCTTTGTGAGACATGGTGATGCTGTGTCTTGTGACACAGCCTATTAGCAGATTGGCTAATGCTGGGTGTACAGCTGCTTTCTGTCACGGGAAAAGCTGAAAGCAGCCAGAATGTACCTGTGAATCCTGTCTCTAATTACTTAGAGCAAAAAACACTGTGGTCCTGGTTTTCCCGTATGCAAGTACCTTGCAGACACATGCAAAATAACAGTCAATAACCAGAACAAAAATCCTTTTTTATGCCTTACAAAAATCCTGCTGAGTAAACAGGATTATACGTGAAATAGGCTGTGACAGAGATGCAAGGAAAGAGCCAGATGCCCACACTTCTTTTCATGAAGACAACTTGCTAAACAACTGAATGGATTTTGCTACCTCTGCTTAACCCCAGCTGCCTCTACATCTCCTATTTAAAACATTTTGCCTCTTGACAGGCTCTGTCTGGCAGCCCTCCATCACTGCCTTAATTTTGCTTGGGTAGGATGCGAAACAGCTTGACGAGGGAACGTAATATTTTTCCCTTAATTTCACTAAGGTCAAGCTTTTCCCTTCTTGCTGAAGATGGCTTGGTGGTCACAAGGATCCTGGCAATGAGCTTCCTGTGAACTGATGGGAACAGCCCTTCTCCTGGAGTGAAGAGACAATATCTGAGTGGTGTGGACAGAAAAACAAGGTAGTCAGCTAATAAAGAAAATTAACCCAGTGAACATGATTTGCCCACATTCTCCACAGCTGATGTTCTTTTATAAGGCTTGCTGCAAAAAGCTCTTAAGGATAACAACTAATCCCTGAGTAAGGGTCAAAGTTCTTGCTGGGCATTAAAACTTGGTGGTGTGATTAAATAAAAAGTGAAACCTCAGTGATTGGAGCAGAGCCTCCAATGAGGAAGCCACAGGGTGCAAGTGCTTTGGTCGTTGCTGAATGATCCCACTACACAGAGGATGAGGAGCTAATGGGTTTGGCTCATGGTGCTCACATGTCTGAGCAGCATGAAAGGGATGTAAAGACACTCTGGAGTGAAGCAGTGCACCAACCCTTTGAAACAGCCCCTGGTTAGGTGCAAGGTGATGTATCCTGGCACAAAAGAGCCAATACTTCACCTCTCCCTCAAAGGGCTTTGAAGGTCCCCTCAGGAAAAAAATATTTAGCAGTTGTTGTGGATACCTCTGACTGGATGCCTGATCTTTGGGGATATCTACAACCCAAAAGGCAAACCGGTCTCAAGTGACTTAAAACTGGGAGAGAAACTGTAAAAAATATACACGGCAAGACAAGGATGTATATACAGCTCCCTCCCAGGCTAGGGGAAGGTCTGAGATTGACAACACCAGAAGATGGGGAGCGAATTAAAAATAGGATGGAACCTGGGTGTAAAGGGATCTGGCAAGAGCTTGGAGAGCTGTCTGGAGCATGCCTGAGGGGATGCACTGGCAGGTTTTGAGCCTAGGAAGAAAGCAATTGCTGCAAATCCCAAGCCCAGCTGAATCCCACAACAGTTTGAAATCTAATGCAATCTGGGGACATCTGCCTGCTGAGCAAATACTTGGGTCATGTTCAATCTTATTTTTTTCATGGGTATGAGGGACTGAAAGGTTTTTTTTCTGGACAAAAAGCAGGTAGTCTTGCACACCATGTGGCTCTTGTGCTGGCCAAAGTAGCCCAAGATTCTCAAAGTTGGCCACCCCGGGTTTCTTGCAGCTGCCTTGTTGCTTGCATGGTCACCCCACAGAGGGGAGAGACTCTGGGGAGTTGATAGCCATGGAGGCAGCTGTGCACCAGCTCATGACCACCCTTTCTGCAGCAGGAAGAAAGGGTGGTTCCCCATGGCATAGGGAGGCCAAGAGGCTCCCCAGGTGCTGGTGAAGCTGATAGCTCACGCATGCCTCAAATCCCAACCAGCAGTTTCCCAGCACTCAAAGCAATTCACACCAGCAAGAGATGTGTCCATGGCAGAGCAGGTGGTTTCATAACTGGGAGGGTTCCTTGTGCCCAGGGCTGCCAGATAATCTCAGGCCTGCCCCACCCCACTCCTGAGACAGTCAGCCTATTCCTCCTCATCCTCCCACCACACAGGGCATCCCTTACATCTGCCACAGCTGGCCTCACATTAGCCCCTACCTCTCCCAGCCACCAAAGCTCCTCCTGAGCAGTGCTTTGCTGTTTCCCCTCCTTTCCACCCTTGTAGCCCATATGCTCATGTCCCCTTCCCAAAGAGCAGAGGGAATGAGGTGCTATTGGTACCAAAATACCTGTTGAGGTTCTTTCTCACATGATGGAGAGGAGCAGAGAGACATGACTACAGCTGGGACTAGGTGGTGATGACTTTACAGCTTTTCAGGAAAGCGCAGAGAGTTCCCTGAGCAAGATGGGAAGCCTTCTACAAACTGTCCACAAACCAATAAGCAGTGAATCGCACCTGATCAAGGTGCCTGTCAAGGCACCCTGTCAAGGGTCCCAAGTGAGGAGGATGGGATTTGTCTTATTCATGAAGAAATCAAGGCAGGGAGAGAAAGCAGAGCATCAGTGGCCCAGCTGGGAACTGAACCCAGCTCCCTCACTTCCCACACCTCTGCTCTGCTCTACAGACCAGGACCCGCTGATTCCCATGGTTCCTCCAGCTGCACCAGGCAATTCCTATCTGATGGTGAGGGAGAAACACAGCTCACTAGATGATTGAGTGAGCCCAGCTACGTGCAGGACTGCACCTGCACCCACACTGTGGGGCACCACCACCACCTCAGCACTGGGAGACACAGCACCCTCCTGACTCAGCAGCACCATGAAAAAGGTTTCCCCATGAACTCCCCAAGCTGGCTCCTCCACCAGAAGCAATTGAATTCCAGCGCACACTGAGAAATCCTCCAAAAGGATTTAGAGAGATTAGAAATAAGCAGGAAACAAAATGAGATTTGACTTGGGAAAAGATAAGCTAATGTATCTGGGGCAAAGCTGCTTTGTGGTGGGGGGCACCCTGGAAAGTAGAACTGCCAGAAGATGTTGAGAAGAGGAACCATGGTGAGATGCATCCAGAGTGGAAGACAAGAGGATACGTTCAGAGCCAGCTGCCTGTTTCTTTTTCTGTGGTTCTGAAGTGATCCACATTTGAGTGTGTTCATCAGTAGGCATCTTTTTAGGGAAAAGAGCATTATTGTTATATACAAAAGGTGTCAGGTACAGGAATGATAGAGGGCAGAGCTTGATGAGCTGATGCCAAGGGCTTTGAAGAACCATTTTATGTCACTGGCCAAGCAACCTCTGCAGAGGAGATGTGATGAGACTCCAGAAGCATCTGAGGGGTTTACCTCAGAGAGGAAGGGACACATCTACAAATATAGAGCAACGGGGTCAAATTAAGGTAGAGAAAACAGAGGCTGAGGAGCCGGACAGAATTCAGCCAGTGCAACATGTTAGGCTGTAGGGTATGACCTGCACATCTGCAGCTGGTTGACAAGACAACCTGAACTCAGAAATAGTTCCTCTTGGGATATCTCTGTCTGTGACTGGTCTCCATAATTCATCAGGGGTGTGGATCACACTCAATCCCATGAAGTGACTCACAAATGTCACAGCCTCTTGCGCCGTACATCCCGCCACCTCGGTGGGGTGCTGGTGCAGAGGGCAATGCCACTCCCTGACTCATCACCACCACCTCCAGCAGCTCAGCAAGTTTTCCTAGGTAGCCTGTATTGACTAGGTCTACTCTGCATATTCACAACACATAGCTCCAGCAAGCCAAGATTGCAGGCAAGGAACTGGCCCTAAGCCCCAAGAACAGCCTCAGATTAGTCACCAAACAACTCAGGATGATCCTATGACTCCTATGGAGCTAGGAAATTATCAGATCCAGTGCTGTTCCACTCCCCCTCTGCCCACTCCCCACTCCCACCCCCACCCCCATTCACTTCCCATGGTGAGCTAAACCAAAATAAGTAGGAGTGGCTCCTTATTCCCCAGAAGTAGTAACACCTTAAAAGAAATGTGATCTGATCAAGAGTCTCCAGGCTGCTTCTCCCAGACATGAGGTCCTTGGAATGAAAAAAAACCACCAAAGCAAACAAAAACCCCTGCATTGACATCTTGGAAGGCTGTCCAACATAAGGAATGGGACTTGAGAAAGTAGTGAGCCAATTCAAGGTATGTGTGGCAGAAGTGGAAGTGGCTGACATCAAGTTGCTTTTTCAGAAGTTAGCAACTGTGCTATCCTTTATGCAGCCAGGTGAAGGGTTTATTTGAAAGGAATGAGTCCATCCTAAAGCTCTGCTGGGGCTTCTGGCGCTCATGGGGTCAGAGCAGAGCACAGGTGGGAAGGGCAGGAGAGGGTGCTGATGGGAGCCCAGTTTCCAGAGGACAATGACACAAATACAAACTCCCCACATATCAATATGTTCATGGCACAGGCTGCCTCCAGTATCAGTAGGTTCACTGGGGGTGAGAAGGACAGGCAGTGTGATGGCAGCTTGGATGACTTTCCGAAGTTTCCAGTGGGCAAGATGAAGAATGGCTCTGTTTGGTTCAGGGAAGTCACACTTCCGGCCTTAAAATCTCAGAAGAGATGATGGAACTGGCTTATTTACTTTATCTCATTATTGTACTCCTCTTGTGTCACTTCTCCCCAGAAACCCATAGGGCTTGCAGCTAAGGGGTTGAGTCTCTCCCCTTTTGCTTAGATAATGCTCCCATTGAACAGGATTGCACACAAAAGGCCCAAAGGCTTGGGTGAGACACACCCTTTCTCCACCACAGACCCATTCAACCAAGTATTGCCAATCAAAGCCAAAGTTTCTCACCTCCAAGGCACCACACAGGTTGGGAGCAAGAAATCCGGACCTGCATCTCCAATTATTTCAGCATTACATGGGCCTCCCTGGGGAGTGCTCAGCAGGAATTGCCACTCATCAGCAGTCCAGGCAGGGTGCTCAGCAGAGTCAGATGCCTTTCCCAGCCGAAGTCCCACCACACAGCACGCTCCAACCATGGAGTGCACCAACAGCATTTGCATTCCTTTCACACCTTCCTTTGCTGCTGGTACAGCAGCTAACACCTCCCCTTTCTTATCCACAACTCACCACCTCTTACGAGATATGGGAAGCTTGGCTGGAGGTTCAGGCACGAGTATCTGTTCCCTCTGGGATGGCCAGCAGTTCAGCACCCCCCTCGTGCTGTAGGGTGTGGGGTGTTATGGGGCACAGTAAGGGCCATCAGCTGCCTGTGGGCTGGCACAGTGCAGTGGGGCCATGCTGGCCCAGCCCCAAATGAGGTGGTGGGAGCATGATGTTTGCATGAACCAGGACTGCAGACCTTGTGCTGAAAGATCAGGATTAGCCTTAAATTTCAGGTGTCCCAAGCATGGAGAGGCTCGCCTCATGATCACCACATACTCTGGGATAAAAATAACCATCTCACCACCAAAGCTCCTGAGAGCAGACAGTGGATGACATGACCTGTGAGATAGATTTCCTTTGGGCTTCTGAGGTCCTTTGTGAGACTCTGCTGAAAGACAGAAGCTTTAGATGAATTTCAAACAGGTGCTGCAGGTGGTAGCAGAGCCCAATCAGAACCTGGCTGACTTACAGAACCAATCAGCAGTGTAAGAAATTAGCAATGAGAGGTTAAACCAGTTAGCAGGTGCCAGGTGGGAAAGGCAGAAGAGGTTTCCAACCAAAAGCACACCATTCCCACAGCTTTGGGGGCTTTCTGTTGTATCTACCAGGCCACTCTTTTCTCCCTCTTAAGGTGCCTCCACTCTGAATCCCACAGAATAAACAAAGTGGGCACAAGGAAAGCACCCAGCTGGATACCTGGAGACAGCATTTTAATGAGCCAGCCACCCAAACGTGGACGTGACCAGCAGCCTTTGAGGGAAAGTTGTTGTGCACGGGGTGAAAGGCTGCAGGCCGAGATCAGAGCACCAGCCTGCCAAGCTGGCCTCACTCCACACGTCCTCACCTCACCTCGGGACGGGGCACACACAGAGCAGGTGTGAGACCCAGGCAGGGTGAGGGGCAGCTGCACTCCTGCAGCCCAGTTCCTCCAGGAGCAGGGTCCTCACCCTGGTGCAGCCCCTCCAGCCAGGCTGAGCTCTTCTCCAACATCAAGCTGCAATCCCTATCCTCACAAGAGGTGACAGCCCAGCCATACCCACCAGGGAGGATAAAGGAGAAGAGCTGGACTGCTTCCAGGGTCCTGGGTACGTCATTCAGAGCTGGCTCGAGCAGGTTCTCGCTGAAGAGGTTTGAGGCACCTGCCTCAACTCTGCTGCAGCCACACGCAAGCAAATCCTTTGCATGGTTGGAGCTGTCCCAGCTGAGATGCGCCATCCAGTCAGCCACTGCCTCATGGAGTAGGTGCCTTCCAGGTCACCTGGCTCTCTAGATGTCCTGCTCCTCCTGACCCCTCAGAGAAAGTAAAAGAGGGGTGCACCATGCTTTTCTCCTCCAGGCACCAGGAGCAGCTAGCCCAGCTTGCCATCAGCAGGCAGGGTCTGACATGTTGTGACTGACAGTAGGGACCCGCTGCCTCATGCATGGCAGAAACTCGAGTTCCCTCAAACTGAGAGTTCACATCCAGCTCAGCCCAGAGGAGCAACTCTGACATGCCAGTTTAAATCTTTTCCACTTGCTGACTTGTAAACATTTCCCAGCTCATGCAAAGACAATGTCTTTGTTACCTTGCACAGCCATCTGCTGAGCAGCCCATAGATCCTCACAAACCAAAAGCCATTGTTGAATACACAGAAGCAGCAACCTCTTGGGCTTCCGATGCAGCAGCAGCCATGTGTGGTGCTGCCCACCTCCTCACCTCATCGATGCACTCCATGCTACTGAACATGATGAACCAGAGCCTCCTCAAATACTCATTCTCTTTCCTCCACTCTGTCTTCCACAAAGGCTGCGACTGCAGATCCATCCGTTAAGCTGCGTAAGTCCACCCTAAATAAAACCCTTTACCTGAAGAAGAGCAGGACTGAGGCAGCCATGAACTCACTCGTGTGAGTTGCCTCCCAGACATGCAGGAACAACCTGTATATTTCTTTCCATTGTGGCCAGATGAGTGACACGTGATAAGATCACTTCCACAGCTGAAGAGGAAAGGATACTGCTTCCAAAGACCTTTTCCTCCCAAAGATCCCAAAGCACATGACAAAATAACAAAAAGGAACCAAGATGGATTGATGAGCAGTCAGAGCTGACCATTTCCTTGTTCAACGCTGGCCAAGGTGGTGAGGTCTTGCTGAGCCACCACGTGTTGCTCCAACTGCAAACACCAAGTCCATTACCAGTGAAGGGCAGGCTCAGAGCATTACTTTCACCTTAAAGTCCGACAGGACTCATATCTATTCATGCCTATACAGCACCAAGAACACGGGGCTTGTCTCCTGGCAAGACAGAGGCAAGACTGGGACCACCACCACGCTCCTTGGCATCAGAGGCTGAGTAGGAGCCCCGAAGTCCTGTCCCCTCATTCTTGCCCATCAGACCACCCTCTTCTCACAGAGCAGGGAAAGTGGGCTGAGCTCCACACAATAATTTTAGTGCCTACCTCCCATTCACGTCAACAGACTTTAGGTTCCTAAATGGTTTTGCAGGCTCTGGGCCCATATCCAAGAGTCCAACTGTCAGGTTGTTTGTGCCCTGTAGCCTCCAGAGGCAACGGCGTGGGGTCTGTTATACAATGGAAGAAAACCAAGATGCAAGGCAGAAGGAGAAGGCAAAGGAAATCAAGGTGAGAATTAAATTCTTTAATAAAAAAAAAAAGTTTGTTTCTCGTCGTCGTCGTTGGTTTTTTAAGATATATCTGTAATTTCTTTGTTTAAAAATAAATATGTACTAAGGTATATCTTGAAAAAATTCACTAGACACAATATGTAGTGTTAATATCTTTTTTCCCCGCAATTATTACAGATAAACAGTAGCACCAATAAATAAAATAACAAATATTAAAAAGGAGAGAGATTCAAGATGTAGAATTTTCTATTTTTCCTGTTTCTTCTTTTTACATATATAAAAAAATCGTAGCGTCTATTTTATCCGAATCACACATATACATAAACATATATATATATATACAAACACATAGCCAAATATATATATAGTATGTAGATGTATATCTAACCCTTGTCTCAATAGGAATGTGTAGGGGTAGATGTTAGAGAAATTAATTAAATAACTGCCCGTAACATGCTACTGACTCTGCCAACAATTGGGGAGAGATGGGACGGGACAACAGGGAGGTTAAATTTATACACAACCAGTACAAATTAAAAAAAAAAAAAAAAAAAAAAAAAAAAAAAAAAAAAAAGAGGTACGGCTTATAAATAGTTGAAATTAAATATTAACAAAGAATACTGAAAAATCCCTACTCTTTAATTAAATTATCTGTTTAATTTCTAATTTAAAAAGGGATATTAAATAAGTATATAAAACACTCTCTCCCCTCCCCCCCATCGGAAGCCTCTGTCTTGCGCACGATGCAGCATGAGTACTGTACATTGCAGATGCAAGCACCCACCCGTGTGTTTTTTCTCCTTCTGAAATCCATCAGTCGGATGGGGAGTTCCTAGTGGTTAGTAGTCACTTGTGAGTCTGTTTTTAGACTGTCTTGTCTTTTTGTAAGCTTTCCGTGTTGTACATTATCAGGCGTTGAAAATTCAATTGCAGATGATGTTTGGCAGCATTCTGACACAGACCGAGTACCTTTTTGATTATTATTATTATTATTATTAATTTTAATCACAGAACTAGATTATATATATCCACATAGATGTACAAACACGCTTTCAGGGGTGTGTGTGTGCGCGCATGTGTAAGGTGGGTTTCACATACACCACAGCGTATATTGCAGATACACACGTAGCCAAGATTCTCAGACACAGCTTAGGGATTCCAGCTGCCCCGGCCCAAGATGTGGAAAAGGGGCCTGATATTTACAGTACGTCATAAGAAAAAAAAACTTGACGTTCTTTAGGGTCATTCACACTGGGCACACAAAATGAAGGCAGCAAAACTTGCTTTCTTTTTCCCCTCCTTCAATCTTGGCATACATATATATTATTTTTTTATATATATATATGTATAAAAATAAATATATATATATAAAAAGGAGATAAAAACACAAACATACATACACACAGACACAAATGCACACATTCACATACACACACACACACCCCTACTGTGTATATACTTTTGATTAATATCCCTTTCCAGAAATGTTCCGTAAGCATCTTGGATGCTCTTGAGTGGCAGCTCTGTGCATGAAGAAAGCAGACAGTGCTGAACAACTGCATGGCTATGCACCGGTCCCCATTCTTGCTTCAGCACACTGTAGGCCTTGTGTCCTTTTGCAGCCACCAAGGGCGGGAAATCTAGACTCCTGTGATACTTCCTTGAATGGAAAGTTAGTGCGCATCAGCTGCCCACCATCCTCAAGAAAAGCCAGCACGTCTCTCTGGCAAAGTTTCTATAGCGAATAAAGTCAACGCAAAATGTACACTGACATCCCGTGTCCCAGCAAGGCAGGCAGGTTATGAGACGAGTAAGGGCAAAGGTTGGGGGAAGAGAGGGGAGGAGGAATCCTTGATCACGCAGACGGCCATTTCCTTGGCCTTTGACCCATCGCACCCTAGGATGACGCTCTTTGGAACTCCCTGCCCATCCTCTCCATCACCTCTCCTCCCTGTCCCAGGCAAGGAGAAGGTGGTTTGTGGTACAGCACACTCTACAGAGAAACAGCGGAGGCCGCACAAGTCAGTAAGAGTTAAGAAGTTTACACCCAGCGCTTCTACTCAAGTCCAGTCTTAGCTTGTTTCTTATGCCCCAAGTAGCCCGCTTGTGTCCACAGCAGTCGAGTATTATCCAGTGAAGACACCAATAACATTAGCAATGTTAAAAAAAATAATCAGTATATATATATATATAAAATATATATATATGTGTGTGTGTGTGGTTAAGATATACATATATGTATATATAGATGTGGTTAAAATATATATACATATATATATATGTATATGCATGTATACACACATATATATGTATGCATGGGAAAACCCATCAAATACACCCCTATAGTCTTCCTGGCTCTGTTATTTAGCAGCATGAAAAGAAAAATAAAATAAAACAGTTCAAAACCCAAAGGTGAATTCTGTGCGGCGGGTGCCTTGGGGAATGTTCCTTCCGGAGTCCATCGTCCGTACTGAAAGTGCTGTGCTCTACCGATCCTTCATTTTTAGGGTTCATTTGGATTAGTGTTTTGTTTTTTTTTCTGTCCAGGCGAGAAATCAGGCTCCAGAAACAGGGCTGTTCCCCCTTCTTTTCCGCTGCTCACCGTCTCGGTTTTTCACATCTGTCAGAGAGGAAAGGGAAGGAAAGAAGAGAGAAGGGGTTAATGTTTGTGATGGGGGTGCAAGTAGGACAGGGAAGGGAAGGAAGGGAGGTGGGTAGTGTATTTAAGAGCACATGGTGTTAAGACATGGCATGGTGTCACTGGTGGGGTGAAGTGATGTGCAGATGGGGCAAAACAGCTGAGAATCTAGATCCATGAATGGGTCAGTGAATGCTAACCCTAGAGGGGTCATGGGGTGATACCAGTACAGGGGCAAATTTAGGAGCAGAATCGGAGGCTTCCTCACAGGTGAGCTGAATGTCTTGTTTACACCCTCTCACACCATGCAGACACAAACACACACAAACACACAAAAGAACAAGGCTAAGCAATGCATGCAGAAAGACACATCTCCTGAGCTCTCCACTTTATCTGTTGTTTGGGTTGGAAGCACTGCACACAACAAGGCCTCGTGCACACAAGAAAGTAAAAGAAGGTGCCTCGCAATCCACTAGCTGACATAAGCATGGGTTAGCACCAAAGAACAGCAGCAGCAGCCTCAAGAAGCAGCAGGAAAAATGACAATTTACCCTCCCCTTTAATGACCAATTTTAATTCTACAAGAAAGAACTGACGAACTTCAGCTTGACCAGCTTTTTATCTAGAAAAAGGTAAGCTATCCATTCCTTTGACTCCTTCCTATCTTTGTGTCCCAGTTATCTCACCACAGAGAAGGTCTAGTAGTAAGAAAAAATAGTAAGACCCTTCTGTCATCATGATTTCTTTGGGGTATTGTTTATTTTTTCTTTCTATTTGAAACTATTTCTCACCCTTCAAACTCCATAGGGTAATTTCCAGTTACTCTCGGGTTTGGTAACAGGGGCAGAGGGAAAAGGCCAAAGTTAGGTCTGGTCTGATGCTTAGGGGTTATGCTCACTGGAAAAAGTTTAACTCCAGAAGTTGCTCCTGCTCTACTCTGACCCCTGTGTTAACTACTTTCCCAATGTAATTACAGCACCTCAGAAAATTCTTTGGTATAGAGCGTTTTCCACCACAATGGCAGTGCCAATGCCTCCCTGGCTTGGGCACAAAGCATTATCACACCTAAAGGAAGCATTTGCTACTTGGAGCAGCCTTTTTCACCTAGCCAACTCCAGGCAGGCAAATGGATGTCTCCCCTTTCAGGATGTAGCCACAGACGACTCTGGATCTCTCTCCCTTTTTCAATCCCATCCAGCCACTCCCACTGCAATACTCCTGACTGAAGGAATCTCCTAGACTTCTGTGAAAGGGGCCCGAGTTCCAAGTCACAGTCAAAGGCTCAATAGTAATCCCATTTCTACATCTCTCTGGACAGCTAGGATGACCTCACACCAGAGGTGCACAAGCAAGAGATGCGAGTCAAGGGACTCCACTGAGTTAACCAAAGCAGTCAGTGAGAACCAGGTATCAGTTTCTCCACGCCTCTGCCACAGACGGTGTGTGACAGGTAGCACTCAGATGACACGTGCACAGCATGGATCTCTGAACAAATGCCAACCACGGTGTTGTTGTGTCTCCCACCAGAAATACAGACCTCTGCCTGCCTTCACCGAGAGACAGACCTAATCCTGAGTCATAGCGCTGAGTGCAGCCCCTCATCCACAACTCTGGCAGAGACATGGATAGGGAATTGTAAGGACAGTACAAGAGGACAGGGTGCTCTTTCTGACTTTTAAGAACAAAGAGTCAGAGGACAACATGGTGACAGGGAGGCTCCTGGCCTGGCTTTCCTCATTCTGCAGACAGCAGTGTCCACAAGCTGTATAAAAAGGGCTTGGAAGACAGGGGTGGTCAAATCCTAGTCAGCTAAGGATTTGTCTTTGTCCAGCTGTATGCTCATGAGTTCCATACAGATAAAGTACAGAGGGCTACAGGCTCTCCCCCTGGCTACCTCAGCAACACAAACTCCATTATCATGTTTTATGGGAAAGGATACCACAGATACAAACACATTGTTTCCGGGAGCCAAACCCGTCCAAGTCCTGACAGCACATCTGAAACACACAGCTGCCCTTTGACACAGGGAAACTGTCCTCATCTCAGTCAGTCCCTCTGGCCTCTGGCCCATGCAGGACAGAGAAAAGAAGCAATCGTATAGCACTGGTGCCAGAATTCAGCAGGAAGCAAGCACCCCCCTCTTTCTCTTTTTCTCTCTCTTTTTGTGTGTTTCTCTTTCATCCTTCAGGACACAAACCTGCAAGTGCGCTCGTTTAACTCAAGCTGCCTCGACTTGCAACGTGAGTCTGTGAATTTGCAGGAACATTTACAGGTCTGGGGATCTTGTACAAACAAGTGCTTTCTCCTCTCTGAGCAAGGCTCACAGTGACTGCAAAAAGGCAAAAGGAAAGATGTCTAAGCTACAGCGCTTCAGCAGAAAGAAAATACACATGCAACACCCTAAACATCAAAGCAATCCCCTTGCCCCCTCCCCACAGCCCCCATGCTGCCCACTGGAACGTTGCGGGCTGATGGATTTTCCAGCAGCACCCCAGCAGCCCCAGGACAGCACCCCCTTGCATTAGCGTAAAGAGAAAGAAACAGGCTCTCTGCACAGTATTCACAAATGCTGCATTGGATCCATCGGCACAGGCCAGAAGGAGAAAGAAGGGAAAAGCAAGGATGGGAAGGTGAGAGGTCCCAGCCAGCTATTGACATATCAATGAAAGGAGTTCTCTGAAGTGGGCTATCCAAGTAGAAAGAGGCCAGCGGCTAGATAAATTAAATACACAAGGTCTCTCCTGCCCTGGAAGGCAGCTGGGCTCCAGCATCACTTGCTTACCCCTGCAGCCAGCACTGCCCTCCTTTCTGTAAGCCCCATCCCAACCTTGCCACCTAGGAGTTTCCTACGGAGGGGGCCATGAATTTACAGTGCAGAATTCTGTGAACAACCATGAGAGAGGCAGAGCAAAGAGGGAGAGACAGGAAGAGAGAAGCCACCAAATTCAGCAGAAAAAAGAGAGAAAAAAAGAAAGAGCCCCCTCTGGTTCCCCAGCACCCTTTTTCCTCCAGCTTCCCACCATCCCACCTCTCCTCTTCACCTGTGACTCCACCAGACACGCTCATACACGCACACACACACACACACACACACGCACGCACACACACACACATGCATGGCAGATGCCAGCCTCCCTGTCACCAGTCGTCACAGCAGTGAGGGCACAAGATGAGTGGGGAAAAGCGAATGGCAAAGCTGCAACCAAAAGGCATGGCAAAAAGGTGCAGGGTGCTCACCCACCCACCCGTGCTCTTGTGCCTTGGGAAAATGGTCACCACTGATGATTAGAGAGCCAAGCAAGCTAAAGCCACCTTCCCTGAGGTGCCCTTAGTGCCAGAGTGGTGCCACCACCAGCAATGCCCCTGCAGGATCTGCAGCCCACCAGTGACTGGGAAGGGAGGGTGAGATTTTGAGTAAGCAGCAAGCAGGCAGTTTGGTTTGGGGACAGGGAGGGAAGAGTCTACAAGCAGAGGACACAAACGTACAAGCTGAGTGGTTTGTACCGGCCTTTCTTGCGCTTTCTCTTTTGACCCTTCCCCTTTCCTCGCTTTGATTTTCTGGAAGAAAAACAAAAAAAACAGAGAAAGAGAGAGAGAGAGAAGGAAAGAAAAGGAGAGAGGGAGAGAAAACGGAAGAAAATGCAAGGAAGGAAAGAAAAATAAAAAAAACCCAGCCATGTGCTTTGCTGGGAGGGAGTAAGCACATGAGGCAGGACTGGAGGGCAAGTCCCAGGGCTGATGCACAGATCTCCACCTTGCACACACATTCACCAGCCCTCGTGCCAGCACTGCAACCACCCTGCCCACAGCCAAGCCAACACCAGTGGACTCATCAGAGACCACCCTCTGCAGGGCTGCTGTCAGCAGAAGTGGATCTGCCAGAACCTCAGAGAGGCAACTGTGCCCTCTCCAGAGAGAGGCAGTGGGAAAGGGACAGGGAGTGAGAGGGAAGAACAGAAAGCTTGGTGAGAGCATCACGCAGCCGCAGTGAGTGCAGACAACTGCTGCAGGTGACAAGCACAGGCGCACGCTGACTGACAAGAGGCAACCTGAGTGGAGGGGCTCTCCGAGGGAAAAGGAAACCTCTCTGACCTGACACATTGCCCAGCATCATGCCTAGGATGGGGGCAGCCAAGCTCCAACAACTCCTGACAGACTGGTGGTAATCCTGCCTTGGGATGGGAGCAAAGGGGCCCCGGCCTCAGCACCCCACAGAAAATGGGAGAGACCTGGTCCACACAGCAGCGCTGCATGAGAGAGGGCTGCTTAGCCCCAAGGCTCTCCTTAACCACCCCACCTCCTGCCTGTGGGGCAGAGGACTCCTGGAGACCTTGCTGGATGTCTGCTAACACCCTCTCTGGCAGCCTCCATCCTGAGAACCAAAGGGGAAAGAGGGAGACCTGGTCTTGTTATGGCACCCAGGATATAACCAACAAGCAGCTTTCAAATCTTCCCTCCTTTCCTCCCCTCGCTCCCTCCCCTCACCTTCCATGTGGACCTCCCAGAGAGATGAGTGGATGGAGCCAAGGCACTGACTCTGCTGAAAAATACACCAGTTGCTTCTGACTCTTGGGCAGGGGCTGGGACAGGAAGGGGCTAGGATGTGCAGGTCTGGACACTAACTATGGATCCCTACAAGACACTGAGAACACAGGGAGGGAGGAGGGAAGGGAGGCTGGAGCCTGCGCTGCTCCTTGAGCCACATTAGCACAGGACCAAGGGAGAAACATGCAAGGAAAAGCACCCAGGCTTGTCAGGCAAGTGAGCCCCAGCACTGTGGCAGTTCAGCAAAGGCTCCCTCCTTCCCTGGTGCAGCCCACTTCAGGAGGGAGCTGTCAAGGGGACACAGGGAGGATAAAAGGGAAAGATCCACAGGTGTTTCTTAGGCCCTGTCCAAGTCGTCTCACTGGAAGGAGTGTCAGCATCAGCTCACTCCCAGCCTCTGCCCTACAAGTCAGGAGTCACAGGGAGGCGGTGAGGGGAAGAAAATCAACCTGAAGGGAGGAGAGGGGCACCAATATAACAGGACTTTCAATTCAGCACAAATCAAAGTACACCAATCTCTCCTACCCCTCCCCTTCCTTCCCAGGGGAGTGCAGAACCAGTAAAGAGCAGGCAAGGTGCTGTTAGAAGAGGCAAGGGAATGCAACACAGTCTGGGCTGGCTGCTTCACCCACACCCCATCCTCACCAGAGTTCACACAGACCCAACTCTCGCACACCTCCAAACCACAGAGCCACGCAGACTGACCGTCCCCGACACGGCCCTGCACAAAGAAAAGTGTTGGCTGCATGCAGCTCAATGCAGCCAAGAGCAGATTTCCAGGGGGAGGAGAAGAGGCTGGAAGGCAGCTAGAAATATATAACTACCAGGACAGGAGTGAAAAAAGTTCTCTCACTCTCCCACTTGCTCTCTCTGTTTCCATTTCAGCCTCATTGCTCAGTATTCACCCCCTTCCTCTCCAGCTCTGCACCTCTTAATGGTTGAGTCACTATCCCAACCATGAGCAGTACACATGACCTTCTTGCCCAGAGAGGCCACACTTTCTTTTTGATGTTGCTCCACATTTTGTGATCGTCCCCGCAAATACTGCAGGATGAGAGCTTATTTCTCTACTTTCCACAACCTTTTTATTTTGGGGAGGAAGGAAATGGAAGGTTGTGACTTAACCTCCCTCAAGTCACCAGAGAAAATCCATCAGATTAAAAAAACCTCCATGAAAGCCTTCATCAAGACCCAGCTAGGATATCCAGCTCCCTTTACACCCTCCTGGGCCCCCACTCAAACAAAACCAGCATGACATCCCGCATGGCATCAGTCCTGCCTCCACCAGGCCTCTACTGCCACCTCTCCCTGTAGCCAGCAGACTTCCTACCCAAGCTGCTGTGAAAGAAGCCAGCAAGTACTCACTCAAGCAGCAAGAAAAAATTAATAATAAAGAAAGACAGCGATCTGCAGTAACCAGAAACACCCCAGGAAGAGGGAAGGGAGAACGGAGGCTGCACCTTGAATCCATTCTGGTAGGACACATACGGCGGGACTTCCCTGACTCAGGACAAAGCATTAGGAATGGCTGCCATGGCCATGGGTCATGCAAGCTCCAGGTCTGGGGTATGAAGGAAGGACCGTCAGATCTGGGTTTCTGTGCCCACCTGGAAGGGATTCAGAGTGTCGCCCCATGCACTACCATATGCCATTTCCAAGAACACCTTCTCAAAGTGAGTTTCTCCAACCAAAGAAAAGGGCAAGGGGCAGGGGGGAGAGAAAACACCAACCAACCACTAAAAGACAAAGGAGGAAAGGTTTGTCACTTACTTTTCTTGTTTGTTTTTGACATCTTTCTTTGGTCTGTGGAGGAAGAGAGAACAAAGGCTTCATTAGAAGGGAGCTTACCATTTAAATTTCCAGTATTATCCCCAGTTCCCAACAAGTCCAGGGAAGCACAGGTACAGCTGGCACTGCAGGATACCCATGTCACAGGCTAAGTGGTACTTCTCAAAGTATTTATTCTCCTGTTGCACCTCGCTGGCAGCCAGTGCCAAAAGACCCCAGGCTGCATGCTAGCATGGTCCACCTGTGATATATCTAGAGATGGAGAAGCCTTGCCAGCAAAGGACTTCTTTACCCAGCCTCAGCTATCCCAGTGCAAACCAGCTGGGGAGACTGCAGAAGCCTCTTGACAACAGCTCCAACCCAATCGCAATAAAAAAGGAAAGGCTCAGAATAAGTTCATTGCAAGAGGAACCAGTGCTGCTTCATTCTCACCTGCAGTCACATTTACTGTGCTGTAAGAAGCTCATGTGCGCTATGTGCTGACTCTGATGGGGTTTAATTCTCATGATCTGGAATGAAAGAAACAGAGAGGGTCACTGCCCATTCACTATTTATACTCACAACTCCAAATCAGCCCACTGCATGGCAAAGCATTTGCACCCCAGGTGCTCCTGGGAACAGCATGGCAGAGTTTGAGCTGGCTTTGAGGCCCCATTCTCCCAGTCAGGGAAAGCCTTTGATCACAAGCAAGCAGCAACACCAGATTGGTGCCAAAGCTCTGTTTGCTCATGCATGCAAGGTGCCAGCACTGGTGGACCGCCTCAGAGACAGCCATGGGAGAGGGAGTAAAAACACAGCAAGGTTTTCAATGAGTTGTCCCTGCTTGATGCTAAGGAGACAATAAGGAGCATCTGGCCAGCTCTCACATAGAAGCATGCTTCAGTTTAATGCAAAGACCCAAAGCAAAAAATCCGTATCTGACTCCTTTTCCCTAAGCCATCATTCCTTATCATTCCTTCACAGCTAACATCTCACCCTCTCAGTGACTCGACCCATAAAGTCAGTCTGGTGATCTGTGCTTAAAACAGCCCTGCAGAGCCAGATATTGCCCATCCCCAAGCCCCAGGTGCCTCCAGGGAAGTTATGTTAGAAGCTACGCATGTATTGTCACAGTCTCTCAACCCACAACGTGGCTGGACCACCAGCTCTAGTACTTTCACCAGAGATCTGCTGAAGTACCTCTGACCCTTCACAAGCATGCCAGCATACCAGCCAAAAACTGTAATTCAGCAAGGAATGGTAGGAAGAAAACCATCCCTAGCTACACCATGCTAGTATGCTCTGGCCTAGGCTGCAGCATGCAAGTGGAAAAGCATCATGGGGAGACATGGAAGGGAACAGACAGGTTGCCAGAGTTCAAATACAGTCCAGATGACAAGTAAAAAGAGATTGCTGGTTAATCACTTAACCCTCCAAGTCTCCCATCCATGTCAAAAAGTGATGGCAACATTTACTGTGACTGCTCAAGAGGCTGAGGGACAAAAGTAGGTGAGGGAGCTTTGGGGTAAGGGTTTTGGGCACAACCCGGGACTCAGGCTGGCAGACAAGCACAGCGACAAAGCTCACTAAAGCCGAGTTTGCATCTTCCCCATGTGCCCAGCCTTTGCTATCAGAGCCATCTCTGTCTCTTCCAAGGAATCAATTCAAGAGCCTCCAAACAAAGGAGGAGGATGCCCAGAGGCAGAAAGGCTTTTCCACTTGACACTGAAGCCCCATGTTCCTTAGAACCCCTTTCCACCCCTGCTGTGCCAATGTAGCTAATGACCCAAATCCCCTGCTCTGTTGGTAAAGGCTGGCCTCATATGCCCTCCTGGAGAGAGTATCGAGAGGATTTCCCCTTTTGCACTATGCAGCTGCCTTCAGAGCAACAGCTGTATGGACCAAACACAGAGTTAAGGTGGAGCAAGGGCCAAGGAGTATGTCTCCTTGGGGGCCTCAGAGATAACAGCATCAGAAATGCATCATTGCATTTTCTAGGCATGAAGCGCTCCTCTGCATGCTCCTAACTACTGTAGTACTGCACTAGTGAGGTCAGAGACAGAAACCAGATCCTCCTGTTAGCCTTGAATACAAATAAACAACTCATCTTTTAACCCTGCATGGTGTTAACACTGGGTACAAAAATCAGGAGAGAGATGAGCTCTCCTGATCCAATAGTCTCCAGTTCCCTGGGGTAGCCAGCCCTCCCTCTGAATTAGCGGGGAGCTAGGGCTTGGGGTGGCTGTGATGGATGAGTTGCCTCCTGCACCCAAGCATGCCAGCTTGCAAGCTGGGCCCTCACCTCCATCGTGACGTTGTACACATCCACAGGGACACATTCTAGGCCCTCATCGCCGCAGCAACCCGCACATCTCATCAGAGGCACACAGGATGGCTTGAATATGTACTCCACCTCATCAGGATACTCCTGAAAAATGTCCACCAGGGTCTCAATTGTCCTGCAGAAGCTGCGCTCGTAGACTTCCAGGAATTTGATAACTAAAAGGAGGAATGGAGGGAACAAGTTAATGCAAATTTAGCTCAAAGACTTCTAGTGCTTCACCCCTCAAAACAAGCCAGACAGTTGCAACACATCTACCCTATGCTCTTCACTAACAGTCTTGCAGGCCCAAACCCTTTGTCTCTGTCCTATATACACACACACACACAAATCAACTAGGGAGGAGAAAGAGACAGTCTCTTCCTACCGCTGCTTCAGGGCAGAGACAAGATAGACAAGAGAGCCTCACTTTTTCCCTCCCTGGAACCACGATGTGTTCAACAGGTGTCTCCTCCCCAGATCACTTCCCCTCTGTCCCTCCTACTCTCAGATTAAGGCACTTGACCAGTTTGCCTTTTTACCCACTTTCAAAACAGCCAGTGGATGTCCCAGGGAGTTTTAGAAGGCAAGTGGATAAGCCAGAAGCATCCTTCCTACAGACCTTGGCACAGACACACTTCCAAGAACAACCAGAGAGTTCTGAACCATGCATCCGTGTGTCTTCACTCTTCCTGTCAGCAACCTCTTTTGCCCAGGCAAAAGAACATCCACCTCAACTGGCCACCTCAGAACCATGACAGCACCTGCTACAAGTCACATCCTCTGTACCTCCACATGAACCACTTTCACAGACCGAGGAATCAAGCCACCCACTGAAAGAGTCAAAGCAAGCCCACAGCACCTCCAGGATTACATCGACCATATACCTGGCTACTGAACCACAATGAGGCCGTGTGGGAGGGGTAACAGGGTGGATCTGCCATCATCCCCTGCCTTCCCTCCGAATGGGGCAAACACTAACTGCCTGTGATCTGCACTGATTTCACAAGCATTTCTCAATGTTTCCCAGTTGCTTGCCAAAGCTTTATTTTGCTGCTTGGTCAAGGGTTGAAGGGATTTAAAGAGATGAGAGATAGGATAGACACACAAAACCCAGCTGCTAGTACAATTCTGCAAATGGTGAGTACCTGGAGCCCTCCAGGCCACCTAGGTCTACCAGCATGCAGGCAAAGGAGGATGTCTCAAGTGGAGCAGAGGATAGTACACACAGAGACAGTACCTGCCCCATGCTGTTATGCACTATAATGATCCACCTGTACAGTATGCGGAGTCCTCCAGCACCAAGGTTGATAACTCTTAATGATAAGGGCAAACTGCTTGCATCATGGAAAAACATGGTCTCCAGTAAGCATTTCTAAAGTGCCCTGAACTTGTGACAAGCTGGCATAAAGGTTACTTTGCCACAAAAATGCAAAAGCTGCAGGGCTTGAAGCTCACAGCCCGCAGTTAATTGTTGAAAGTTAATTCTAGGTCATGCAGAGCAGACAGTGCCATAGTGCTGAGAATGGGTACAAGGGGGGAGGAGCTTCCAGCCAGGGAGTCTGAAGTGTCAGAGAGCTCGAGCAGCGATTAAAAGAGAAAGTGGCTTGAGAAAGGGAAATGTAGCCCGGCAGCCATGGACTGCTTGTTGGTATTCCTCATCTAGAAGACAGCATGTTTCTGTTCCTTGCCCCTTCCCTTCCTCTTCCTTCCTTCCCTGCTTTATGCCTCCTGTTCTACTATCTTCTCTGTGGCTACCTCCCGCTTCCCGTTCCCCTTCAGAGTGACCTTAGTCACCACCTAAGTTCCAACAAGTTGAACAATTTAATACGTGGGAAATTCTGCAGGCACAATGACAGACTGAACTGCACTGTTGATTATTCACACTGTGCCAGCAGAAAGGATCTGGGAACTCTGGCAGTAAAGGCACAGTTCTGGAGAAAAGTGCTTACAAACCTACGTCAACAGGAGGGAGGGCACAAGGGAGAGAAGAAAGGAGGGAGAGAAAGCAGCAGTTACCTGTGCAGATCAAATAAAAGCTGTACACTGCAGCAGTCCGGGGCATAAGAAGGCAGAAACCGAAACAGAGGAGAAAACTGAAGTGAAACTTATTCACATCTGCCACACTTTCTAACACAAGCAGCTGGACTACACCAGAGAATCTGGACTACAGATTGGCCACAGAACAACACATTCAAATGCTTTTGCAGAGGGTTTACTTTTACAGCTGAAACTTCTGACTATGTTTGAGATCTGGGAGACCTGACAGGACCAAATCCTTCCCATAAAGAATTTGGAAGTTTCTGCCTTTGCTTCAACATGGGATGGTTTTCCAAAAACTGAATCAGCCTCTGAAAAGGGAACGGGGAATCTTTCTTCAGCTGCCAGTCAGAACATCCTGCCATCAAGGCGTGTTGCCTTAATTTGACAGGACACAGAGCATTCCCATATACACCATGCAATGCTTCATGGTTCATCTGCACAGTTAGCACCCAAACCAGAGCACATGACTGAGGTACAGTCATCCTCACAGCTAAGCCCTGCCCCTGCTACAATACCTACACCTACTGACATGTACCAGGAGTCATATTCCACACTTTGCTGGGCTGATTCAGTTTGTGCTTCCTTTCCATTGGTTGTGTCAGGGACGGAAGAAGGTCTGTCTTTCATGGGGAAACATAGGAAGGTCACTGAAGGACTAACCACTTGACCTGCTCCCTTCCTGTAATTTGGGCTTCAGCCCACGTTAAAATTTAATCCTACATCTAACCCACACCCCTACCCTGCAAAACACCTCCAGATTTGAGTCAGAGGTTCTTCTTTGTGAATGGAGGGATAAGTAAGCTTAAAACCCAGTCAGGGCCCACATTAACTCTTCAAGGCAGACCGAACCACTGCAGGCAGGATTAAGTCCAAATTTGGAGCAGTCAAGTGGGAACATGCTAGACAAGAAAAGGAACAAGCCTGTGATCATTTTGCCTCCCTCCCCATCAATGGCTTAGCAGCAATACAGACACACTGTTCTTTTAAAAATAAAAGTACAGCCGTAAGTGCTGGTGGTTTCCTTTATTTATACCAGAAAACCTTTTCTCATGGAACAAAGAGTGCTTGTTTGACTTCTCTACAACTTTCAGTGCCACAAAACATGTGGAAAGCTCTCTTGAGCACAAAAGGGTAGGGGCTGAAGCTAAAACTATGGTCTCCAACCAGAGTTAAGTCCATCTCAGATAAAAACCTGGCCCAACTCAGCATCTCAGGGCAAGCACAAAATGGCCAAAGACACAAAATCACCTTTCATCCCAGCCCTAAAGCCCTCAGGAGCTCAGGTGGAAAGAACAACAGGGTGTCCTTGTGGAACAGAGACACAGCATCATCTATCTCCTCATCACAGAGGTGAAACCAAGGTATTGAGAGAGGACCTTCAAGGTCACATAGTAGAACAGAAGTAGAGCCAAAAAAGTAATGCCAAGAGTCCCAGTTTCTAGCTCACAGATATATGTGCACCACAGAATCAGAAATAGCACCAAAGCAGTAGCACCGAAGTCCCACTGCTCACACTGCCAGACCAGCTTCTCATACAATCCCATTAGCCTCCTTGTGACAGGGAATTAAATTCTGTTCAACTCTTCCCCTCCCTGGGAATGTAGTTAGCCACAAAAAGCATAATAGATGAGGACACTACTTCTCTACAAGAGCAGGGAAGGACCAGTAATGAAAATAAGCCTCACAGCAGGCTCCATCTTGATCCTTCTGGAGTCACTGAACCTTCTTCTGTTGACTCCAGCAGGAGCAAGGGTCAAGCGTCACAAGCAACAGCCTGCCAGGAAATCAGAAGTTTTGCCCATGCAAAATGGACACCTATACCAAACACAGCCTGCTACAAACTTCTGGCAATGGACATGCAGCCTGTCAAACCAATAAAGTTATAGAAATTGAAATCAAGTATGACCAAAAAAAAAGCCAATCTAGGCCCACACCGCTAGAGCCCTCTGCTGACCTCCAGCTGGAATAACGCTGGAGGTCACAACCCATGGGGACCCTGCAAAAATTTCACCAGACCCTGCCATGCAGCTAGTGGTCTGCACTGCTATGAAGGTACAGGGAAAACACGGATGGTCAGGATGGACTTAAAAGTGCTGATGATCAACCTCAGCCTGAAGACTCTAAAGTCCACAGCCCTTCTACCCCACTTCCGAACTGAGGACTGCAGACAGAAAGCCTCCGGCAACACACAGGGCTTCACCAGACAGGGCACTTCCAGGAGGTGTCTCTGGCTAACCTGCGGGCTTGACTGCTCTTGTGCTCTAGGTTTACCTGTACAAACCAACGAGGCAGAGAACATTGCCACAGCCTGGCCTTCGGGCAGCTGGTACACCAGAAAATTACAACTGCTGCAGAGGCACCAGCTCATTTCCTCACCGGGCTCCATCCGCAATGGAGCGCCAGCAGTGAATTAAATGGAACCTATAGGATCACAGTGCTCTCCCCTGATCCTGCTAAGCCTGTTATCTCAGACAGCAATTTAGGGTGCATTTTTTGAGACTGGCTTTGTACAGCACTTAGAAGTATCTTGACTGGGGGGGTTCCCAGGACCATCGAGAGGCACGCCGACATAAAATCATCCTGGGGTGCCCTTTTTGCATTCTCTTGCCTTCTCTCCCCCGGAGAGCTGCCACCCAGCCGTATGGGCAGAGTCGGGGCGCTGCTTTGGCCTTTGTTCAGGGATCAGCCCTGGCCACCCAGCCGGGCAGCGCCAGGACCGCCGGGGAAGAGGCTGTCGGTAAAGATGACAAATCCCTTCCTAGGGCACTGTGGCGAATCCCCAGCAAACTGTTCGTCGCTACTCAGCTCTTTGTGAGCGCGCGCGTGAGTGTATATATATATTTATATACGCATAAAAAAAATGAGTGTGTGTATGTGCCCGAGCGCACGCACGCAGTTTTCCTCAGAGCTGTGGGAAGCGAGCGCCGGGCTGGGCCGGCCCTGCTGCCTACACCGGCCCCGCCGTCGCCCTGGGACCCGGCCCAGCGGCCGACCCGGCCCCACGGCCCTGCCCCGCGGCCGCCCCGGGCCCGCAGGGGGAGTGCGGGGGGCGGCGCCGCCGCCGCGAAAGGGTTAATGGCGGCGGCGCCTCCCGCCCGCAGCCCCCCGCTCCCGCCGCCGCCGCTCCCCGGGAGGTGGCGGTGTTGGCCGCTGGCGGGTCCCGGGGCTCGGGCCTCCTTCCCCTGAGCCCCTGGCCGCCCCCACCCGCCGGGAAGCCGCCCAGCGCTTACCTTCATTGGGTTTCCGCTCCCCATCCCCCAGGGCAGGAGCAGCCTTCGACAACTGCAAAGACAACAGAAAATCAGTCACAACACGGAGCCGTTACGCGGTCCCGGGGCGCGGGAGGGCTCCCCTGGCGGGAGGGGGCACCCCCTGGCAGAGGCCGTTCCCCCCCAGCCGGCCTGGCAGGCACCGAGGGTCCTTTTGTTCCCCTCCTCCCCTTCCCCCGTTCCCAGAGGAGCAGAGAAGGGCACGGGCGGAGCGGGTGGGACGACCAGGGCTGAGGGGAGGGAGGCGGCCGGGCCTTCAGCGCGGCAGGCCCGGGAGAGGCCCCAAGGGGAGAAAGGGGTCCCTCGAGGAGCGCTTTCCGCTGAAAAAAACTACGGTCAAAACCCAGAGAGCAAACCTAGGCCCAGGAGAGAAAAATCACCGTTTCCCCCTATAACGGTGAATTCGGCCGGGTAGGGAAACAGGGAAGGCAGAGGAGGAAGAAGGGTGGCCAAGCACAAAAGGGCATCGCTCTCCTCTCAATGTCACCGATGTCTGTCATGGAGTGGTAGTGACCACTCCTGCTGGGTGTCAGGGCGATTAACTGTTACAGCACCACCTCACCGACTAAGGCCACCAAACCACCTGGGCTTTCCTCCTTTCCTCTAGCACTGTCCACCCTCACCTAATGGGGGGCCCTGTCCCCAGCGCCTGCTCGGCTCAGTGGCAGCACGGCTCCCATCTCTGTGTTCCCGCTGCTTCCCCCCCGGACAAAAACCAAAAAAGCCCCAAGGTCTGTATTCACTCCTGCTGCCTTTTTTGGGACATGGGGCATTTCCACACCACTGATTCATGCAGGAGTGGCAACAGGTAACCCACCCCCAGATCAGGATGGAGAAGTGTTACACTGCTTTACTAAGGAAGTCTTTTTAATTCCAGATGAAACAAAAACTCCACTCTTCCTGCTCTGCGTGAGTGTTTTAGGTCTGACCTAACTTTCCAGACAAGTCAGGTTTCCCCCTGCTGTTCTGTTTTGAAACAAAACTGAAAAATGTTCGGCTTTCTTCACTTCTCCCAGGTATGTTGCCACCTGTGTGACACCATCTGCCCCAGAACCTGCTCCTTTTCAAGTGGAGGCCCGAAAACAACCTGGCAATACATACACACTGTTTCATCAGCAATATGCTGCATTTAGGCTTAGGAAAAGGCCCTCTGATCTAATAGCCAGAGACAGGACCAAACTGAACAGGCAAAGTCCATCACAAGCTCACTACAGGACACCTGTGGTCTTCTAGGCACAGGGAAGCAACACTATCTGAGCAATCCAAAATATCAGTTTTTAAAAGCAGAGAGCAGGAGAGGCAGCAGAGCTCTAGAAGCCACTCTCCCAGCCACTCCTTTGTGTCTCTGCACAGTTCCCTTTGTCTAATGTCCCCTTGACTGAACTTTTTGCTTCTCATTTCCATCAAAGTCTTTCTATATCTCAGCATAACTCATCAGCCCAGACCTGAGCCACCCCATGCCTGGATCTATTTCTTCTCTGGGAGGAGAGGGCGGCCTGTCCAATCCCAATGCTCTGACAACAGTTTAAAAAGCAGGTTCCTAGAAACAGTTTCATTCCTGAAGTGTGAAGGTCACTGCAACAGCACAAACAAAATGGAGGCAGTGGAGGTTGCAGTGGCCTTCCAAAGCCAGTCAGCACCTGACAATCTATGGGTCAAAAGAAAATCGTATCAAAGGCAGAAAAGCCTCAATCTGTGTAGTAGCACAGGAAGAGGATCACAAGTCAGTTTATCCAAGTCACAACACCCCCAAGACCTTTCACAGAGAGCTTTATGGTTCACACTCAGAATGCCCATGACGGACTGTGCAGAAATTAGTGCATAAGCATCTTGAGAGGCGTTCTGCTCGTTCTTTATGCGAAGCTGCCCAGCAAGCTGCCAAGCCTACCACCTCCCCACATGCAAACACAACTGGTACACAGGTGATGAGAAGCAGAAGCAAGCCACACACTTTCACTGATCAACCACTGATCTGGCCATCACCTTGCCCTGCCCCAACGTACTGGAGCATGAGCCAGAACACTCTCCCAGTGCTCACCTAGACCTGGGTTGCAAACCCAGCCCGAGGATGAAAAACCAGATAGGTACAAAGCCTGCAGAAAGCTTCTGCGCATTTCCAGAGGAGCTTTCTTCAGAAGTATTGAAAGGTTTCCCGTAACTACCAGTAATATGCCCTCTGCTCACAATATCAAGAAACTTTTCTGCCCTCCCAGCAGTGCCTTTCACCTGTGGCTAGTTCACTCAAACAAACAGCAGGCAAGCCAGGCACTTTTGCCTCACTTAAAACCAGACTGCTATATATTAGACAGGGCAAAGGGAACCAAAAGCCTTCCAAAGAACAAGCAGGCCCAGCATGCCCTTTGGTGGGAGCCTGAAGGTCACACTCTCCTTTGCTGGCTTTTGGCATTACCCAACAGCTCTGTAACACAGTTTTCTTCCAATAGATTTTCAACATTTCACAGAGGTGTGGAAGCAACCACTGAGCTCAAGATGCCATGAATGGGGCTGACCAAGGGGAAGCTTCTTTCTGTGCCCTTTACAGGGCACAGAAAAAACATGTCCTGCATTTGGGATATTAGGGAGTAAAGCCCTCCCTAACAACTAAACTCACTTTGTATCATCTGTGTGCACCTTCCCTGTCCCCTTCTCCCTCAGACCCTGTCCAAAGCCAATTATTCTCTGAAGGGAGAGAAAAGGTTAATCAAGTCATTCCTTACCAACCATCACCCCCCTCACCACCACCACCAGCACTCTTTCTCTCCCTTCCCCTCCCCCTAATCTGTGCAGCCTCATTAAAAGAGCTTTGTAACTGTTTAGGACTGGAACAAACAATCCATCCACTTTGAGAGGGACTCTGGGACAGGAGTTAAGGCACTTTTCGTCTTAGGCGCTAGAAATTCTTCTCAGCGGTTTCTACTTAAGGGGAGTGGGGGAGGACAGGACTCACTGCACTCCTTCTCCATTGTACATGCAGAGAGAGGTCAGTAATCCCACAAGCTGCCAGCACAGCCAAGGCACCTCTGACACAAAGCAGGATGGACAGAAGATTTTGGGTTGCACAGGAATCATCAAGTTCCTCTGAGATGTCAGCACGGGTTTCCCTCTCCCTTCCTCCCAAATAAGCACTTCTCCTCCCAGCCTGCCCTGGGAGCATGGGCCTAGACTGGCTTTTGGGAAGGTGACCTGCTGCATCCCAGCTGCCTATGGGCTGGGGAAGCAGCTTCTGGTGGCTCCCCATCGTGGCCTGGTGCAGAGGCACACCAAAGGCAGGGAGCCTGGTGGGTGTGCAATCATTAGCAGTCTAGTCACAGGCTCTCTCTCCCTCCCTCAGTGTCTGATTGCTGCCTGTTCCCTATGGCAATACAGCTGGTGTGTATCTAGGTCCTTCCACAGCTCAGGGCAGGAAAGGAAGAGTTCCCAAATCCTCACTGGGGGTGACCTGCCACTGAGACTCTCAAACAAAGGAAGATGGGGAATGACTCGTTCTGCCCAGTTCTCTAGGAAAGAGTAGACTGGAAGGGAACAACAATACAGGTCTTCTCCCCAGTAGGCCATGAGGGCTGTGCATCACAGCTTGGCAGGAGCAAACAGCTGGGAGGGTGGCAATGCAAAAACACCTTTTCCTCTCTCTCCTGCATGGAAAGGCTATTGCCACCAGTGTAGGCAGCCACCTGTGGCATGATGACCATGGTATGATCTCCCACAGTCCCAGCCCTGCTGCTGGAGCAAGTGTAACAACACCCTCACTACGGGGGGCATCCCCCTGCCACCTTCACTGTGATTCCCGTGTTCCTCCTCCTTTGCGTTCGGAAAAGCCTGACAGGCGCTGGTCCCCCAACTCAGCCTCTGTCAGGGCTTTTATTTAATTCTCCCCAACATGCCTGGCTAGCTAGATAGGTTTTATTCAGCACAACAGTCAGATTAACAGTACAGATAAATATTATCATCAAAGCACAAAACCCTAGTCCCGGCGTGAAGAGTCATGCCTTCTGCCATGCCCACAGTCATCGTCAAGCTGCCTACGTGAGATCTGCTGGCATTTCTAACGTTCCCATCACTGTGGTGCCCAGACGATCAACAGACAAATAAGGACAGAACCGGAGGGCAGATCTCACCATCGATCTCCCTGAGCACTTATATGGACCGCATCACCCGGCTATCTGGACATCTTGCAATCTCTCATGCATCTTTCCCCACATTTCGCCCCAATTCCATTGCCAGACCGCGTGTCCTCCCTACATTTTTTCCCACTGTTATCCTTTTCCTTTTCACTGGCACCATCCTTCTGCCTAGGAGAAAAGGCACTACGAGGCTTCTACATAACTCCTGAGGACAGACAGACCCGGACTATACCTGATCCGCCGTTTCCTCCTCTGGAGAAAAGGAAGGGGAGGGGAAAAGGAGTAAGGGGAGGGTTAAAGGGTATTATCACTAGACACTAATACAGAGCTGTCTAACCTATAGCTGGGGAACAGATTCTACTGTACATGTTTACTGAGGAGATAGAGGCAAAGAAACACACGTTTTAGGTGATGGTGGAAAAACTCTTGGTGAAAAGAAAGAATTGTCCCAGAAGCCAAATCTGGCAGGCTGCAGAGCTGCTCTGTGCTACACTCACATGAGAGCTGCACCTCGATTCCCATCAAGCACAGCCTAATGTGTGGCTGTCACTGGAGAAAGTATAAATATAACAGGCTAGAAACAAAGCGTGCAGTGCCTGCATGACTTCAGTTACAGCTGAAATGGCTCCTAATTGGGGAGTTACCTTCCAGCATCGATGCTGAACAAACAATGTGAATAACTGATTAGTTTGCAAGTGACGTTTATTTTCATGACTGTGAGAGATGATCTGGCCCGTATTCTCTCCAAACGAGGAGAAATGGCAGGAGAGAACTAACCTGCTATAGCCTTTAAAACATAATCCATGCTTGTCTAGCAAACCACCACTTTCACGTGGGCACTCTGTCTAAACCCCTTAATATCTCTTGGCAACACAGCCCTCTTGACTCTTCAGAAAACAGATTTATATGATGAATTTGCACAGAAAGCTGCCTCTCTTTTCTCTCTCTCTCTCTCGAAAAAAAAAAAAAAAAAAAAAAAAAGAAACAAGAAAAAGGAGAAAGAGTTGGTTTCTAAATCCTTAGAAATGACAGTAAGGCAAAAGTAACTGAGGAGGAAGAGAAGAGAAAAAAGCACGGTTTTGTAATCTCGGTGCAGAAGATATGGGGGGTTTTTTAATCAATCTGGAAGAAACTCAGGATCCATTTTGTCCTCTTTGATCTCTATTTGTTTTTCCAGCTAGGTATTTTGAACTCCACTCGGCGGCACGAACCCGAGCCGGGACCCAAGGCAAATACCGCCGAAACACCCTTTTGCAATGTCAGGAGACCCGAGGACGGGAGGCGAGGCTGATGCAAGAAGCCAGCGCGCTGCCTCCCTGCCTTGCGCCGCGCCGGGCCCCGGCTTAGGGCCCGGCCCCGCCGGTACTCCTTGGGGACCCCGCCGGGACCCCCCAGCGGCGGCGGCCCCACGGCAGGGCCGTGCAACGCGCGTACATGTCCGCGGACACTCCGCACAAGTGCTGCCGGCTGCTCCGGGGGCCCGCCAAGCGCCGGGCAGCGCTTTCACCCCGCGCTGCAGCACTGCACGCCCGCACACACACGTGTGTGCGCTGCGGGCACCCACCCGCACCCGCTGCCAGCAGCTCGGCAGCACCGAACCGGGCAGGTGGGAGGTGAGGGGGGGAAGAAGGTAAAAAAAAAAAAAAAAAAAAAAAAAAAGAAAAGAAAAGGGGGGGAGGAAAAAAGTCTCTTTTACCGCCCCACTCTCCGTACGCGGGGCACAAAGCCCCCGTCCCGCCGCCGTCCCCGTCGCTTACCTCCGCGCTCTGCAGATAGAGCAGCGCCGCCAGCCCCCAGTGGATCCAAGTGAGCAGAAAGTTCATGGTTGCCGGCGCACGTCGCGGAGCGGGGCTCGCCGCTCCCCGCCTCGTCGCCGCCCCGCCGCCGCAGCCGCCCCTCCGCGCTCTTGCCCGCGCTTCCTCCGTGCCCACCGCCGCCTCCTCGGGTACTGCCGACCGACGGCTTCCAGGAGCTCCGGGGAAAGTGAGGTTCCTCTTCAGGGTCTCCGGTTTCACCCCTCCATAAGGCCGGCTCCCCGCCAGCCCCGGCTGTTGCTGCTGCTGCTTTCGGTGGTCGCTCCTCCGGGCCGAGCGCAGGCTTCCCGGCCGCCCCGCCGCCGCCCGGCCCCCGCCGCCGGACAGTCCGAGCTCCACAGCGGCGCCCGTCCGTCCGCCGCCGCTTCTCCCCGCGCCGGGGCAGGAAGGCACCCGCGCCGCGCTCGCTCGGTTTCGCGCACTCACGCCAAAGTTTGGGCGGAAAGTTTCAATGCATCTCTTTTACTGATCCCCCTCTTCGCGGCGGCTGCCTCCGGCGGCTTCCCGGGGTCTCCTCCCCGGGGGTAAAGAGCTGATCCTGCCGCCGCTCGGCCCGACCCCTCTCCGCAAGTCGGGGTGGTGGTGGCGGAGAGGACGAACAGAGCGTTCCTCCTCTCTCTGCCTGTCTGCCCACCGCTTAAAAAAAAAAAAAAAATCAGAATAGTAATATAAAAAAAAAAATCCAAACTGGCTAGAGAGGGAGGGAACTGGGGCGGGGGGAGGCTCTGCAGGGGGGAAAAAAATCCCAGCGGATCAAAGTATAGGTGGGGAAAAATAAATTAAACGAGAGGATAAAGCAAGGCGGCAAGCCAACAGCAGGTCCCGGTGCCCGGGAAAGGCTGCTCCCGCGGCGCTCTGTCCCCCGCCGGCGCGGCGTGCGCTCCTGGACCCCGGCGCGGCGGCAGCCCGCTCCGCGTTCTCCAGCGGTGGCTCCGCACTGCGCCCGCTCCCCGCGCAGCGCCCGCCCCACAGCCCGCTCGCCGGCGCTCTTCAACTGCTCAGCGCGGCCGCGGGGAGAGACGCTCCGGCAAAGTCCCACCCTCCTCAGCGATTCTCCTCCCTCCTCCCCTCCCATCCCTTTCGGCGCTGGGCGAAAAGGCCAGGGAGGTAAAGGGGTGCGCGCCCCCTTCGTCCCCCTCTCCGCGCCCCCCTCCCGGGGCCGCAGCCCCTCGCCGCTCACACATTTCACCCCCGACTTCCCTGCCCTGCCTTCCCCCTGGCCGCCCCACGGGCCGCGCTTCCTCCACCCTTCCTGCCTTGCCGATGGATACACGTTCGGGTCAAAATTCACCTTACCCGTGGGAATTGCTCCAAAGTCCAGCAGAGCCATTTGGGGGGAAGGGGCAGCAGGGGACAAATTGTGATCACGGTCATCAGCCGTCCCACCCAAGGCCTTTGCTTTTCAGATACAGGGATTTCTTAGCACTTACGTGCTAAAGGGTGGAGGGGAAGGTCGAGGGGGTCGTCGTCAGTTGTGTTTTATTTTTCTTTATCCAGTGCCAACCGCTCTGGGCTCAGGGGCCCTGCCTGCACTGGCTGAGCCATACCCCAGGGTTCAGGAGGGTGCTGTAGTGAAGGGGTGAAGATTTTGCCAGCCAAAGCCCACCCTGCTGGGAAGGTATTTGAAGGGCAAAAAGGCAGCTTTGTCTCACTGGGGTTACCACAGGCATTCCCCAACTGAGCTTCTCCGCTCCTGTCACAGGCAAAATATCTTCATATGGGATATATAGTAACAACATGCCTGCCTCAACATATACAGATCTCTTTCCCACAGATGTCCTCCAGGGACCTTGGTTGTCAGATGGGGTAGGAAGTCCAGGCTGGCAGATTCCATGGGCTGGAGGGAAGGGGAAAAAGGCACTGAAGAAAGAAAAGGCCATATTATCACTCGAAAGCAGGTATTCGAGTGCTGCCATAGACTCCCACTGATAGAAGCAAAGCATTGGCTCTACAGAGGCACCTGCTGGCTGAGGGAAACACACGAAACAACAACAAAAAAAATCTTTTCTTTGGTAGATCTCGGAACTGTTCTTCTCTTTGTTTATTTTTTTAAAGATTTTGTGTTACCCCTTGGTGCAGTGTGTGGGAATGTCACCCAGGTCACACTGATCCCGCAGAAGGCTGTGATATGAGAGACAGATCTGTCTGAGCAAGGAGTGACTCCACCTCCCGTTCAGCCTCTCTGCTACCCCGGCTGCAGGGTCGCACCCCACACCTCTGGTGCCCACGGCCTTCCTTCTGGGTGAGGGGAAAAATCCAGCCGAGCCAAATGCCTGGAGGAAATATAATCCCTTTCCCCTGAGGGATCACGTTTCTACAGAGGAGTAGTGGGTGTTGTTCAAACATTGCAAAAGAATCCCTTTTTCTTAGCTCTCTCCCTTTTTTTTTTTTTTTTTTTTTTTTTTTTTTGGGTTTTGGTGGTTTTTTTTTTTACTAATTGTTGCAGAGGGTTTCTGAGGAAACAAATATCCATCCAAAACAACTGGAATTTCCCGTATTCAGAATGCAATTGCCAAAAATGTCTTCCAAGAGATAGGGAGACTTCAAGCCCCGCCTGGGAAAAAAAGGGGATATTTCACTAACTGAAGGTGAAGCCAAATTAAAGTTCCCAGAGGCAGGAACCACTTCTGTCTGTCACAATTCACTGTGAGCTGCTCCCTCATCATGCCAGGCCTCTGCCCTTCAGATCAGCAGCAGCTGATCTTCAGATCTGATAGCTCACTCGGTACTTTTTTTCTCTTTATTTGGTAGAAGGTCCTTCTACCAAAGGTGAACATTTTATGAATGAAGGTAGCTTTACTGCAAATAACTTGCAATTTTAGCACTCCTCTGGATGGAGGAAATCCCTCTGGCTGCTGCACTAATGAAAGTTTCTCACAAAATCTCACAGAAAAGCTTAAATCCACAAGTGGCAAGGGGGAGCCCTATCCCCTTAAAGCTACAATGTACTGTAAATAATGTACAGAACCCAGCTTCTAAAATTACCACTACAGGATTGCTCATCTCGTCTTACATTTCATCTGGATCCTGTGATCTTCCCACCTGCCAACATCCTGTTACCAGGAGAGCAGTGTATGTGAAGTTTGTGCACTTGCCTGAATTTCTGGCACCAGCAAGGACATTCATGTGCCTTCCATGTTAACGTTACAGCGTAATAAATACTGATATTGCTACATAATCCACAATGTCCATGCAAAGCACTGCTCACCAAAAAAGCAAATCAATACATGTCCAGTAGCTTTGTAGATTTGTTTCCCATGTCAAAGGCTCCTTAGACAGAAAGCATCAAGAGGCAGGATTTTAAATTAAGAATACCTAAAAGCATGAGCTCCATGTATAGGCTCTCAAGGGAAGACGTGTGATTTGCAAAGAGACTGAGTGATGACTTATTTGGAGCTGTGAGACGCTGAGAACTTTTAAGAACCTGACCATAATTTAGGACTTCATCTTGCAGACTGAATTCAGTGGAAGCTTTGGCATTTACTTCAAAGGGCACCCTTATTTAGGGTCTCAAAATACAAAATTAGGAGCCTAAATTTAGGCATCCATTTTTTAATACTTTGACTCATGTTAGTAATACCCTTTGTCTAATCCCTCTATTTGACCTGAAAAGACAGGAGTGTCAGTAACTCCTTACTATCTCATCTAAAGGAACCTGTGGCTGGCAAGGGGGAAATGCAAAAAATGCATTCCCCACACTTTGTTTGCTTTTTTTCCCCCCTTTCTCAGATCTCAAAAATAACAGCTGGGGCACTGTTAGCAAGGAACTCAGGCCCACCTTGAAACTGAAAGAGGAAATGTGAGAAATGTGGATGTTAAAAAACAAATTAACCAAAACAGTATTATATTAGAATTCCATCTTGTGGGCAAGTCTGGGGGGAATCTGGGTTTGGATAATCTAAATTAGGAGAGAAGTCAGGGAAACAAAGAGTAATTTTAAACATTTTAGTGCCAGAGATATTTCTTAACACACAGCTCACTCTCTGATTTCAAATATAGTCCCTCAGCGCTAAGCTTTGAGAACAGCACCAGGAAAATCAACATCTTGATCTGGTCTTCTAGCAGACATGGAAAAAAGGCCAGAATGGAGTGAGCTGTTGAGAGAAGCAGCCAGGTGAATGGATCTTAAACTTCCTGAGGTATTTCAGGTGCTTCCTTTCCTATAAGAAATCAGAGGGACACACAATATAGTAACCAGGTTGTGTCTGAGTTGGCTGCAGCACTTTCACAAGGCAGCAAATTTATTAAACCCACAATCCTTATTATTGTGATTATTTTTCTGCCAGTTGCACTAAGAGGCAATGAGCAAATGTAGGTATAACAAAAGGTTGCTCCTCTGAGATGCTTTGCCAACGCTCCCTCTGCTGTGCTATAAATGGAATACATGCAGCGGGCACGAGCAGTGCTAGGCTTATATTAGAGATGCCCATGCACCACCCACTGGCAGTTTCACTTGCCTCTGTCACTCAGGAGTTTCTTCAAAGACCTGCAGCTCCTGGAAAGAGAAAAAAACGCTCACCAAGAAGCAGCAGCAGCACTCCTACTGTTTCCCTGAGTTGATTTTGTACCACGGGAGCTTCTCCCATAGCCAACAATTTCAGCAGGTTCTGAAGGACTGTTCTTCTTTCATTCTCTCCATCTATATTTTCCTGTCTCTCACTGGATCTTCATATGATCCTATTGCAGCAGGCAGCAGAAACAGTGGCAAGTGAGTGCAGGTAACACAACAGGTCTTAGTCATCAGCAGGTTTGTTTTAATATCAAGAGACTCAAACAGCTTTTTTCCTGACAAAACATGTGGTGCCAGCCTAAAGGTACAGACATCTTGACCCTGACTTACATGTCCCCACCTAGTAAAGCTGGTAGGAATATACACACCCAGTTATTGTGATAGTACTTCACCTTACACTTACATCACAGTCCCTGGAGAAGCATCTGATGGGGCAGCCTTTCATATTAAACCATTTCCTGGAGGGGATAATTAATTTGGGCTCATTTATTTTTGTTTGTCCTGGAGCTTGAATTTTACACTCCCAGCATAGGGAGTGCGTGTTATTCATGGCTATGGGTCTAAGAACCAAAGGCTAGTTTTAGAAAAGCTCTTTTGTTGTTTGAGATTGATCACTTGACATTTGTTCCAGGTGCTGGACACATGTTGCTTGCTGAAGGAGGTATGACTTGACCTCAGATTTCAACATTTTTGGTAATTACCAAACAAAAATAAAACTAAACCCAAGCATGCTGAACTAAACCCTGAACATCAAGTGGTCATTAGCAAGACTGACTTGAACAATAAATAAATCTATACAACAATCAAATCAGAATCACATCAACGATGGTAGCAGAGGCACACAGAAGTTGAGTAGTGAAGACGTGCAGTCATCTGCAAAGACAAGCAAATGGGACTTCAGCCCAGGAGAACCCAGAAAGCATGTATCCTACATGCTATGGACCACAAAGTCCCTCCCATCACCTCACACTACACTTCAGAACTGTAGCAAAGGATAAATGCCACAAACATAATGTGATGCAAAAGAAAGGAGAGGGCAAGGCTGTCTCCAAGCTTTGGCAGTGGAAGGCTGTGTTTTGTACCAGTGCCCCACACAAACATCAGGAACTGTCAGTGCTAAAAGCAAAGGTAGCAAACCCCAACCAGTGGTGTCTCTCTGACCAAGGAAAAACTCCCTCCTGCCCACAGATCTGGCAGTCAGATTGAATGTTGGGGACATGGAGATGGGAACATGGGGATGGGAATGCAAAGAGAGCCACAGATGCATTTTGCCACAAATCCTGTCTTTTTCTCTTACCGCTTACTCACCAGAGCTCCCATAGAAGGTAGAAGCTGCAGCAGAAAGCCTAGTGACTCCTTCTCCTACAAGAAGCCCTTCCTGTCTCCCTCCAGAAAGTGTGGCATTATTGCTGTGCAGGCAAGGTGCCAAAAAGCGCTGACCCAACCTCCTCTCAGACCTACTTGGTAAGCCTTGACTGCCTCTCTGCAATGAAGGGGAAAGATCCGCGAGTTACAACTTTCTCAGGTTGAAAAGCTGGTCAGTTGCTTCTGGTTCCTCACCTCAGGGTACTGGAGAGGCCTGATATGTATCTGCACCAAAGCAACACCTGTGTCTCTTTGTATTAGGGTCTGGGGTAAGGAACCTCCCCATCCCCAAGCACCACTTCCCCACAGGTGACTCCACACTTTCTTGCACCAGTTTCATTTCTTGCTCCCTTCCCCACAAGTAACTTGTGATAGTCTGAGAATGACTTCCACAAATAACCTAGGGCTTGATCCCTCCAGGAAACCCTGCCCACTGAATTGTGCAGGCTATAAGCCCAAACAAAAGATGCTCCAACCAAATCTACAATTGGATGCCAGTTAAATATTTCCATACTGATACTAGATTATTATCTGGTGTGTAAACCACAAACCATACATACAGTTGTAAAGCTGCCATCTCAGAGGTATACTAATGTCTGTCTCTACACTCCAAAACCACACATTTCTTTTTTTTACTAGGACATTTCAACAAATTGTTTTGGATAAATGAAAATGTGATAACTTCTGAATCACAGTTTACACAAGAAAGTATTTCAGTCTCATCTGAAGCTTAGGTGGAGCATATTGAATGCAGTTCCGTGAACAATTTAATGAGTGCACATTGGGTTGCTCAAAGCAGGGGAGTTTTCTTAAATTTCTTCTGTGTCTGGACTCTACAGGTGCCCACACATCTTGGTGGTTGTCTGCCCACAGCCACACCTTCCCACTCAGAAAGGCTGAGCAATACCCCAACTAATTAAAGCTTTAAACAGGTGCAAATAGGCTGTTAAGAGGTTCTGAAATTCTCTAGCTCTCAGTCTCCTGGGGGAGTACTTCTCAGCCCTGAAAATGAAACGTAGCCCATTGAGCATGTCTTGAGAACAGAATTTAGGGGAGAGCCTTCCTCATCCTTGTCCAAGTTCATCAGCCTCCTTCATGCTAGTTACAATTTCCTACATTCCTTTTTCCTCCCAGCATTTCAAAATAGAATTCTTACAGCAAATCCTGAAGGAAGGAACTTTGGTCCAAACAGCTTCAGCTTGAGACAACATGTCACTAGTGTCAGTTCTGGGAAAACACCATTGACACCAGTAGGACAAAACATACCCAAGGCTTAGGATGCCTGAGATGCCAGAAATGTGCCTTTTCTTACAAATACGATATTCATAAATAAAAATACTTTTGAAGAAGACTGGCAAAATCTGAATTGGGTAATAGGTTTTCTGATGTCACTAATTCACAGAAAGGTCAATATTAAAAGCCCAGATGACTTAAAACAAAAACTGTAGAAGCAGCTACTCATACAAATGCCATTCAGCAACAAATTTAAAGTTCAAACATATGATCAGTTTCATCATTTCCAGCTTATTTTCTGCTAATCTGAAAAGAAGTGGTTTTTCTGGAACTAAGCTATAGGTCAAAGAGCTTAGCATCTGTCATCTGTAGTTTGACAGAGAGGTTGTTCTTTGATATTCAAAGAATATCATTCTCCATTCTTGTATATGATTTTTTTTTTTCCAAGAGGCAATATTAGGCCTTCCAAACGACAATGGACAGAGGAAGGGATCTGAGATTGCAAACCTCCAGAAAACCTAAAATACAGTCTCTATCCTGGTAGCAAAAAATACAGAGTAGCTTTACTCCATCCCTGTCTTGGCTGTTTTCTTTAAAAAATAACAGAATGCCACTTCTTTCCATCTTCCTTTCTCATTTACCCCCCAGGAGTTTAAAAAACCCCAAAACAAAAAAAACCCTCTCTACCCAGAACTAAATGCTTAAGCCACTTTACCTGTTAATGCTCATAATGCTGAAGCTTGGATGGGAAAAAGCCCCTCCTGCCCTTTCAAAATGCAGTTATGCCACTGGAGCTGCATGCCATGAGTTTTGGGGAGATTGGTTTATGTGTCTCCCAGTTGCTATGCTCAGTGCTGTGCCAGGGCCCCAGGACACACCTGATATGGAGACAAGACAATCATTCTCTGAGGCCACATCCTGAGCACATGTCACTGGCTGGGGACCAGGGCTGTCAACAAAACAGCTTTTGCTTCACTCAGCATCAGCCCAGTTAGGTGAAATAACGTGAGCTGAATCCCATTTTCAAAGAAATGATTGCACAACCCAGTGCTATCTGTGAAAACAAACAATTAAGCAAAGGAAGCCAGGCAGCAAACTCAATGCAAAAATAAGTGTGTTTCATGCAGGACCATACCTGCCTAGCTAGTCCTGATCTGGAGGCCAGCAGTCCCATCTCGGACACTTCTGCTCACCCTCCCCCTTGCCCACTGGACCATTTCACTGCATTTCACTTGGGGAATTTTCTTTGATCCTTTGAGGTTCTAGCATACTCAGCCAGAGGGCCCTACAGTGGTGAATATCTCCAGACACAAACGTTGAAGCAGCATTTGGGCCTGGGGTTTAGCTGGTCATTTCTGTCCAAGAGGAAGCTGGCTGCAGTCTTTAAAGGGAAAAGGTAACATCCAGAACAATGTTTACTCACTTTGTACTTCAGTTCTTCCACTGATTTACAATTCTGCTGTGAAAGCACACATCTTCTTGCCCTGCCCAGGTCTCAGGAGAGGTCTGAGCACAGGAGGGTGTGCTGTGCAGAGTGCATGGTGAGAAGGACCAGAGGCTGTAAGAGGAGTGGCTGCTGGCCCTTAATTCAAGGGACTGTGCCTGGAGGATATAATGGGAAGAGGACAGCCTGTCAGTTCACAGTATGTACCCAGCATCTCTGACACACTGGACACATTGAGAGGCCCAAGGCTCCACCTTGGGGAATGAAGTGGTTGCCAAGGGAGTTGCCTTCTTTAATAACATACACCCCTGACCCAGGTGCAGACCATGTGCAGAGTGGCCTTGCTGCTGGACAGTATCCTGTGGTGCAGAGATACGAGGCCGGTGACTGGGGGCTCATGCAAGGTTTCAGTTGAAAGCAATTGGCTTTCTTTTTGCTCTGGACCGAGCAGTGGGAATGGCAACAGCCAACACCAATTTCATCTGGTCAAATGCTTGGCGTACACAGATGAGTCAAAACCCATTAGGCAGATGGAGAGGTTGCCTGAGACAGCTTCATTTTCTCCAACAACACGTGCCTATGCTTCAGAGAGCAGCTATTGGGCTGGACACCTGATCTCCTCCCAGGTCTGCAGGTCATCCTGGCTCTGGGAGAACTAGGAGAACCATACTGGCACTTCTCTTCTGGCATCCCACCTGCACATACCTGGCCACCTGGGAGAACTATGGTCTCTGATGGGGTTACCACTGAGGCAGGCCCCAAATGCAGGAGCAATTTCCTCCACCAGACATGTCCAGGTAACAGAAACCAGGCAATAATCAGAATGCGGGCCACATGGAGGTCCCTGTATGCTGCTGCTGGACAACAGTTAGCCAGAGGCACCCAAGGACATAGCTGAGCCTGGCCAGCACAGCACCTTACACAAGGTGGCCTGTGCTCTATCATTGCAGACACCTTGAGGACAGTCACCTGCCAGCAAACAGGAAAAAAATTATCCAGGGCATTTTATTATTGGTTGGTCCTGTGCCAAAGGCACCAAAGCACATCTGACTCCAAAGCACCACAGGATTGAGAGTGAATCAGCCAGTTGGATCTCACTATATTTGTGATTCAAGCACTTTAGTCTGACAAGCACTAGTGGCACCTAGGCTAATGTGGGAGGTGATCCCACAACAGGTAGCACACATCTGCAGGCAGAACGGAGGCAGAGCAGGGTAGGAGTGGTCAGGCTGGACCTTCCAAAACACCTTCCTTTGGAGGAAACTCACTCCCTATCTGTATATTGCACTTAATGAAGACTACTAACTACAGAACTAAAAATGAATTGTTGATTAGTTAAGAGTCAAATGAGTGTGACTCAACGTGATTTGTTAGAGGCAAACAGAATAAAGTCCAAACTGCTAATGTGCAAACCTGGAGTTTTAAAAGGGCCAGTTTCCAAAGCTGAAAACAATTCAGCTTTGAGCTAAATCAGCTGGGAGAGAAATGCAAACAGAACAAATGCAATAGTTGGGAAACTGAATATTTTCATTGGTGCTGAAATATCACAATTGAGAAAGAAGGCTGGTTTGGAGGGAAAATAAAGCAGTGGCAAAAATAAACACACAGATGCTGCACTCTCTGTATGTGTTTGCATGTACATAGATATGAGGGGGAAGAGAGAAGCTGGTAGCAAGTATTAACTTGACTGATAATTTAACTGATTGCAACTGTAGAAAAATTATAAGGGAAAGAAAAGAACAGAAAGATATTTGTGCACAGTAGTTAAGGGCAGTTAAGACAGCTTTTTTTCAAGCAGAGTCAAAACAAAGGATATCGTAAAACAATTCCGGTCCATTTCTACATGGATATAGTTGTGAAATAATTATCCAATAATGATACAGAAAACAGATGTAGCCAACAAATATGACTGTTGTAGACTTTGGACAGTGACAACATATTTCCTTCCCAATAGGGACTATGGAGATTTTTTAAAATTTAAGAGGAGTGTAAGTAAACCAAGGGGAGCGATTTAGATTTAATACACACCAAAACCCAACACCAACAACAAATGCCTGAAAAGCATTAAAAAGGGTTGGCAGAAAAAAGACACCGAGGGGCTTCAACACGCTTTTAGAGGCTAAGAAACAAGGTGGCATTGTACCAGTATCACAATGAGTAAACCGAGCAGGTCGTGAGGCACTGCAGCAAGACACAGAGGGAGCTGTTGGGGCCTCCATTCCTGAGCTTTTCAGTTTGTAATAATGAATTAAAGGAGAAAGCATAATTCACACCAATGAGCCTAGAGATGTAGAAAAAGGATCTAGGTAGAATAGCAACAGCTTTTACCAGTGAGATTGAGTTTGCTTGACAGAGGTAACAAGGTTGATGTCAATTACTTGGACTTCTTCAGGCCATTTTAGTTGATGCCATTGAATGATATAAAATAAGTATGGATCTGATTAATTTAATAAAAACTGGATAAGTAGTAGGCTTGAGGAAGTGATACTGTAAGTGAAGAGTCATCATTTGGCACGTGGTGCTTTTGGCCCTGCTCCCTCAAATCCAACTCAGAAACAAATATGAAATAATTTATGTTGAAGTCTGAAGATGGCATGGAAAGAACCGTTAAGTAATGTAGAGGATATGTCTTGGGTGCAGAACAATAACAATTGCCCAGGCTCATGCAAACACAATGCATTTTTATGCAGAAATCTATGACTCACAGCTGTGGAAGAAAGCAGGAGACCTCCTACCAAAAGGAAATTTCTACCCAAGCAAACCAGAAATTTGGAGAGGGGTTGGAGGTCATGGATGTATCTGCCAGGGTGAAATATGGTGTTAAGACCCTGGGCTGCAAAAAAGGAAATATTAAACAGGAAAAGGGAGGTTGCATTATCCCAGCCTTCAGCACCAAGACAACTGCTGCTGGGATCACTGCATGGGTGGGGAGGAGTCGGGATGGTGCTGAGAAGAGCCAGAGGATGACTGCAGCACTGGAAAAGATGCCATGGAGCAGAGCTGCCAGGACACTGTCTGTTTGTTGGATGAAAGAGAAGGTCATGGGTGATTTGATCATGGCGTATAACAGTCTTACACTGGAGATAGCAATGCAGTAATAAATGGTCCTCTTTGGTTTAGCAGTAACAAATATTTTAAAAAGCCAATGGGGGGAAAATGATGCAAGGCAATCTTGGAGTTTAGGAGTGAGGCAAAAATACAGATGAGGAAAATTAAAGAAGCTCTGTTGGATTTATTGAAAACCATAAATCCTTCAGTCATTTATTTTCTAGAAAAAAGCTGTAATGTTTCTCCTTAAGTCAAACAGGAATGAACTCAGGAAGAGGCTTTGGCAGGTGATGCATAGACCTGATGATATGGTCACCAAAGTCCCTTCTGCCCTATGTTTTTGAATCTGTGACAAAGGTTGATGGGTTCTGTGCCTATATTTATTGCTTGCTCTCGTTGCAATAGGGATTCATGACTTCCCACTGGTCAGTTAGTGCTGTTTCTCCACACTGAGCTGCAATTCCCCTCTTAAGGGCCTCTTTTCTTTCTTCATCTCTGTAGCCAGAGCAGACTGCTTAATTACCTTTCTGTTTTCCACAAGGCTCAAACTCTCACAGGCCACTCCTGGCTCCCCCCCAGCTCCATTCCTGTACCACTGTGCCCAAGTCCCCATGTTTCTCCAGCCCTGCTCCTACTGTTCAATCCCAAGAGATGTCTCTGCAGAAAGACCTCATGGATTCCCTGAAAGATGCTCATGTCTCTCTACATGTGACATAAGGAGAGCAGCTATGCAACTGCCTCAGGCTTGAGTCAGAACCAGATTTTGGAGGCACCTGAAGGCAACTTTTGAGCAGGTTAATCATAGAATCATAGACTGGTTTGGGCTAGAAAGAATCTTTAAAATCATTTAGCTCCAATGTCCCTGCATAGGCAGGAACACCTCCCAGCAGACCAAGTTGCTCAAAGCGCTGTGCAACCCAGCCCTGAACATTTCCAAGGGTGGGACATCAACAACTTCGCTGGGCAACCAGTGGCTCAGCATCCTCATAGTGAAGAATTTCTTCCTAATGTCTAAACTAAACCTGTCTTCCTTCAGTTTAAAGCCATCACCCCTTGTCCTGTTGCTACATGCCTTCGTAAAAAGTCTCTTCCCAGCTTTCCTGTAGACTCCTTCAGGTACTGGAAGGCCGCTATAAGGTCTCCCCAGAGCCTCCTCTTCCACAGGTTGAACAATCCCAGATCTCTCAGCCTGTCCTTATTGGAGAGGTGCTCCCATCCACTCATCATCTTTGTGGCCCTCCTCTAGACTCACTCCAACAGCTTCATATCCTTCCTGTGTTGGGGGCTCCAGAATTGGGCACAGTACTCCAAGTGGGGTCCCACAAGTGTGAACTAGAGGGGAAAAATCACCTCCTTTGACCTGCTGGCCGTGCTGCTGGTGATGCAGCCCAGGATACAGTTGACTTTCTGGGCTGCAAGCACACGCTGCCAGCTCATGATGAGCTTCTCATCAACCAATACCCCCAGCTCCTTTTCCTTAAGCCTGAGCTCAATCCATTCCCTACCCAACCTGTATTTGTGCTTGGGACTACAAGGAATTGCTAAGGCAACCCCCACAACAGGCAGCTTGCCCCGGTCATACCCCAACTTCGTGGAAGAGAGGAAAAGAGACACAGAGATGTCTCCCATCTCCTGCACCAACTGTCCAAGCCCTTGGACCACAGCTGGTTGGTCAGTCAGTCTGTCTTTTGATTGGTCAGTCTTCAGTCAGTGTGTTGGTCAGTCCGTGTCAGTCAGTTGGCTGGTCAGTCTTTCAGTCGGTTTGTCAGTCAGTCAGTCATTTGGTCTGTTGGTTGGTCAGTTTGTCAGTTGATCGGTCTGTTGGTCAGTTGCTCTTCCAATCAGCCTGTCGGTTGGACTGTCTGTTGGTTGGCTGGACTGTGTCAATCAGTGGGTCTGTCAGTGTGTCCGTCTGTCAGTCAGTGTGTCTGTCAGTCGGTGTGTCAGTCAGTCGGTGTGTCAGTCAGTCGGTGGGTCCATCAGTGTCCCTCTGTCAGTCTGTGTCTCCCCTCAGGGCAGACCCGCAGGCCCGGACCGCTGGTGCCGCCCACAGCGCCCCCTACGGGCCGCAGTCCTCCCCGCAGCCCGGCCCGGACCCGGTTCGGCGCTTCTGACGGCAGCTGCCTCCTGGGTCTGGGGGTGAGGCACCGTGGCACCTGGTGCTGTGCCTGCAGGTTTAATATCCCTCATTCAGGACATGAATTCCAGCCGGGATGAGGGGAGCGGTGCCGAACGCCTCCTTCCCACCTCCTCATTCAGCTGATGCGAGAAATAACCCAAAGCCCAGGTAATCCCAGCACCGGAGCCTGCGAGCACCTCTGTAGGAAAGGCTCAGCTGCACCAAAGAGCTACGGAGGCTGCTGGGCAGGAGTGTGAACAGGAATGTCATTAGCTCGAATATTACCCAACGCTTTGCATGACTCACTGCTGGAAGTGGAAGCACAATCCCATTACCTGCGCCCTCTGACAGTATGGTCATAACCCCAGCAGAAATAGATTGCTAAAAATTAACTTATTTGTATTGTTGTTGTTGTTGTTATTACTAAGAAGTCAGATATGGGTGTACAAACTCAAAGGAATGGTCTGACTCCTCCTACCAGCCACTCTCTGAAGACAGGGCTTTTCTGCTGAAGATAGGGATTAAGGAGAAAAATGAGTGAAGATTTCCGTTTCTGAGATAGCTGGTAATAATTAACATGCAGCTAATGGAGGGGCATGTTAGTTGGGCTTTCCAGGGAATGTATTCTAGCTGCTAGAAGATGGAAAAATTCCAGAGTGAAATGCAATTGGCCTTGCACCTCATATTTCTTGTGCTCCCCAGATCCCATCAGGCCATTAGAGGCCTGACCCTGAGCACGCTGAAGCTAATCTGAGCATTTTCTTTCAGGACTTTCAGGCAAGGCTACTATTCCTTAAAGAAGAAAACCAGGATTATACTTCTGTTGGAGAGAGCTGAGGCTCAAGAAGACCATGGGATATGTCCATCTCTTTGGCAACATCTTTCTGCCAAAATAACCCTGACATCTCTTGCTGAAGCTCCCCTTCCACCCCAACCCATTGTCTCTTTCAGATTCTGGTTCATCAGGGAAAACAGCCCAGGCTTTTGTACAAAGGGACTCCAGTATGCCTACCAACACAACAGGCCCATGTGTGGTCCGGTCTATGGGCTGTGCACCACCACCAAACCACTCTGAATAAAACAGTCAGGGAGCACAGACCTTGCTGTAACAGGGACAGCACAGCCCCACTAGTGATAAGTTAAATTTTTTGGTATATCTCTGGCCTATCTAGTGAGGAATCCAGCACTGATTCCCTCTGTGGTAGGACACAGCTCACACTGTTATCCCATACAACACTACCAGTTTTTAAGCAGGGAAGCAAAGATCTTCTTCCAACAACAACTAGGATTAGACACATTTATATACAAAGAGTAAAGAACGCCATCAGTTTGTGCTATCATTGTTTACTATTGCATATGCAGCAGGAATAGCTCAAGATAGTGTAAGAAAAATAGTTGAAGTCATACAAACATATAGATTCTGGGGTATTTATGGGACAAGATAGCACAGTGAGGAAGGACAGATAAGGTGGGGTAGGAAGAAAAGAAAACGAGAAATTTTGCCCAGGGCAGTTGACACGTTGAGGAAGATACAAATTTGAATGAGAAAGTTTTAAAATGAGATGATCTCCAAAGAATGTTTGTGTTTTTCCTCTCTTTTGTAAACACAGAAGCAGAATAAACAGGGGGAAGGAAAAAACACATTGAAATCTCAACTCACATTCATAGCATACAAAAAAAGAAGGTCTCACTCCATGTGATTTCTTGCAGCCCTGTACCGGAGAAGACTCACATGGGAAAGGAGAGTGAAGGACAATTAGTAATCACAAAACCCAATCTCCTGTGATTACCAACCAACCTTTAAACAAAAAGTCTTCACAATTTGCCAACCGTAACTGTAATTCTATTGTCTTTGCTACTGAGTCTCTCAACTCACAATTACAAGACCACTCATGCAGAACTCCAGGTTATAATTCTGATAGCTGCTGGAGACAAAGAGAAAGTCCACCAGGGAAAGATAAATATTGTTCTGTAAAGATCACCAACCAAATCTACTCAAATTCCGGAAGATAAGAATCGTTAATAATTTCCTGCTCAAAGTGGTCAGCCCTGGCCTCTCCTGCAACCTCTTGTTCCCATGAAGATAACATTTTTGAGTAATAATTAAAAAAAAAAAAGAAACAAAAAACACCAACAACCTAAATTACCCAAAACTAAAGACATTTTCCCCTGAGTAAAAGTTCTGTCCTTAATTTAGCCAATGTTGGCTTTAGGCCACCACACTTCTTTCTTCTCTAGCGCGTTGTATGGTGCATTTGGAGAAATGCAGCTACATCTGAAATGCTGAAATGCTCGGGCACTTCACTTTAAGCAAAACACAGCTTCCATTCACCTCCAAAAACATAAGTATTTCAGTGAGTAAGCACTATCCATTGACCTTACCAAGTCACAAACTCTTTTGGCTGTCCCCAGAGAACAAAATTACAATAAGTACATTTTGAAGTGAATTCTGTCTTTTAAGGGCTGATTATACTCTTTGCAATTACACAGCACCACTCTCTGAAGCTGTTATCTACCAGTGGTCTCCAGCATATTCAGACTCTCTCACACACTCCAATAGCTGAGGGTTTATAATCTTGGTGTTGTTTTCAAGCATTTCCAAGGCATTTTGGGGGACACGTTCACTTCAGTTAGAGAAAACGTTTTGCAGGAGCTGCTCTCTGGCTCTTCTGGCTCTGAAAGGTCCCCATAGCAGAGCAGCTGCAGAAGTGATTTGCCTCATAAGAAGAACTGTAAACTGTCTGCATCCCAGGACAGGGAGAACAAGACCAATCGTTACATGAGAAACAACATACTGTGGTCTGCAAAATATCTGTAGCTATGGACACTCCTTATGGCAGAGCTCAGCTCTATGTGCCTGCTTTGTGCTGCTTACTCTTGAAATTCCCACCCAGGACATATCGCCTCTGTGCCAGCCCCACAGGAGCCGTCCAGCTATGAGAGACAAAACTGGTTCTGCTCACTAGAAATGTGGCATTTTGCTTACTGCCATGCACCAGGGAGAACCACTTTTGGGAGCCAGATCCAGGGGCGGGGTTGCGCGGTGAGCATCGGAGGTCAGAAAGTTATCGCCTTATTTGTAAACATGAGAAAACTTCATCTGGAGTCAATAAAAACAGAGTCCCATGGGGCGGTCTTCCTGAGTCAAAGGCAATAAATTCAAAGAGCTCATCCTCACAGGGAAGGGAAATTGGCAAAGAAGAGCAGCATAATAATATGTTATATTGTATATCTACAGGCCCTTTGATCCCTGGATATTTACAAATATTAATGAGTCATGTTTCTCAAGCACCTTTTCTGAAGGTATCATTAGACCATTTTCCAGATGGGGAAACCCATGGGAAGAGAAGTGATCCTTCCAGAGTCACACAGAGCGTCTGTGACACAGCCAAAAGCAGAAACCAGATATTCTTGCTTTCAGTCTTTTGTTTTTAATTATAGCAACATTCTTCTTCTCATATTTTGTGTTGTATTTTATACTAAGTCATCTATGAATACATCTACATAGGACATTTCTTGTTGGTTTACTTTCTACCAGTCATACTGGTATTTTATTCCTTACACTACAGGAATTTTAACTGACTTCATTGCAGCAGAAAACTCAGTAATAAATATACATTGCAGTCACACAAAAAGTGTTCCTCACACAAAATAGTATTGCCTTTACAAGCAGTAACAAGACACTGAAAATTTAAGAACAGATGCCTGTTTAATGTTTGAAAGGGAAATTTTAGAAGCAGCAGAAGAAAAATGCATTTATATATATTTATTTTTATATATATAAAAGTGAAAGCCAAATAATGTGTTGCGCTGTCCTGGTCAAGTTCAGCAGCTCTACAGCTACAATATCTCGAGGGATCAAATTCAGGAGATGGAATTTGGTGTCTGTTGGTTTGATGTAAGAGGAGAGGTAGAAAAGAAAGAAATGAAAAAATCGTGAAGTATTCTCAAGTATGTGAGAAAGCAGCTATCTATAGGCTTCTTTGTTCTGGGGGAGCTGATAAAAGAAGCTGTCTTTTTTGGTGACACACCACCTAGCACTGCTCTTTCGCTCCCGCTGTGGATAAGCAGGACAGTTGTCACTGGATGACTGGGTGACCTAACCCAGAGCAGCTCTCTGTTCTCCTTAGGAACACCATGGCATTTGCCTTTTTTTTAAATTTTTTTTAAATTATTTTTTTTAAAAAAGCCCAAACCAATGTGCACATCCTTTGTGTATAACAGCTCATGCTTTAAAGCCAGAACACTATCACAGAGTTTAGGTTAATGGGATAACCTCATTTACATACAGAGCCAGTACTTATTAGCTTATTTCTACAGACTATATCAAAACATTCAGATCCTTCCACCTCCTCCCTCTGAAATCTATAAATTCTTCCCACAAAATCCATAGATAAGAGGATGACCCAGGCCTTTGCACTGATTCTGTTCTTTACCAGCATTGAAGTGGTGCAGGAATTTGATCATTTTATCATTTTCTCCCTGGCTTTCTCTTCAGTTTCACTCCTTGCTGCTCTCACCCTTGATTTAGCTTTGTCCTTTCAAGAGAACAAAGTAATTGCTCTGGATTTTACCAGGGGACATTTTGCTGGTGGGATAAACCTGTCCAGATGTTGGCATTTACATCAGAACTAGACGTCTAGACTTACTTTAACAGTCAGGAGAGAGAAACAGGCATTCTGGGGCATGGGTAATCTCATTTTAAGGTAGATGTTGAAAAGCGCTCAGATGAACCAAGTCCTGGAAGCGCCTATCTCTCTCCATTGCCTATAAAGATTGCCTGGAGCAGAAGCTCAAACATAAACATCAAAAGTTAAGAGAGATGAAAGTGTATAGTCCTCAAAGTGCCTAATACAAAGTCACTTGAAGTCACCAGGCTTTGGGGCTTCTGTAGTGCATGAAGTAACATCTATGTATTTTCTATGATATGATCAAATAGTAACAGAAAACAAAGAAGAGGATTTTCTGTGAAGGAATCATAACTTTATACTGCTTGTCTGTGACTGGCATCCGTTCACATGTCAGGCTTGTGAAAGCAAGGCTTAAGCCTCAGCCTCAAACACAATCAAGTATTTCTGCTGCCACCAGTGGAGTTTGGTTGCCCTGTCTCACCAAGAGAAAGAATGTCTTCACAGCAAACTACATCAGAGGGAAGAGCTGCTTGTTTGGTGTCATTGAGCAGATACTAGTAAGATTCAGTCTGCCATGATGCTAACTCATGCTTACCCAAAGTAATGTGAGAAAAGATATTAAATAGCAGACTTTTAATCAAGCTTGTAATCACAAAATACTCCCCTACTTAGATATCTGAGTAATTGTAATGTCAGTATTATGACAGGCAGTAGAATAAACTCAAAAGCTTCACCACCACCTTCCTTCCCCAAACCACCATTTATTCATGTTCTTTACACAAGAAGACAAGAATCACTTGTGCATATTCCTGTTTTCATATGTTCTTTAATAGCAGGGCTGTTATTTTATCCATATTCTTTTTCGAATTCAGATACATTTGCACAACATCATAATCTCAACAAGGTTCATAAAGACAGCAATATCACCACATAACTGAAAAGCCTGGTTTGCTGGGAGGACTCTTGCTCCCCAAAAGGAAATTTTCCAAAGATGCCTGAACAAAGTGGGAGTTTTTTTGTGTGCTTGCTCTAAACTACACTTCTAATAATGTGGAAGTGTCTAGGAGATTTTGCACCTGGAATGACCTTCTCTCTGCTTTTCCAGTATTCAACACTGCTTTAATTTACCTCCGGGGAAAGGCCTAGTGGAATCCAAAAAGCTATCCACAATGATAGTTGTTCCTCCTTTCAGACTGGGAGTCATCTCCAAACACTCCCTCTTTGCATTATGAACTAAGACTGTTTTTCTCAGTTTTCTCTTTCTTGTTCTCTAGGAACACTTATTGGCAGAAGTGTCTTTGTTTCTTAGAAGTTCATCGTCTCTCACCATCTGTTTCTCCCATGATGTCACTGCTCTCACTTTTGCCTCATTGCTATTTCCACAGCAATCAATCAGAACTAGATGCCTCAAATGTCTGACCTACACAGGGAAGTAAAAAACAGAACAGAAAGAATATGAAGGGGAAAAAGGACAATGGGAACCAAAACTAGGGGGAAACAACTGCTCGAAGTCTCTGATAGTCTCTAAATTATTCTTCTCCTAAATGTCTGTACTACAGCATCATCTTTTAAGAATATTTTAAAGCTGTCCCACAAAGAAAAGCTGTTCAAATTCATAGAATTTAAGAGGTAAATGTTTAATAATGTTTTCCTAACTTTTAAAAAGAGCAATTTCTCTTCATTCTCATACTCAAACTTCTATAACCTGGATATCAAGAAATGATGTGAGAACTATTAATAGTTCTTACATCACAAGAGAATAGCATGTAAATGTTTTAAGTTGAAGGATTCATTTTCTTAAGATTGGCACCTAGTAAACATAGGAAAATAATAATATCCTTGTTAGTAATCTTTCTTTAAATTTATACATGAGACATCTGTTGGTTCTGAAATATACCTCAAAATCAAGGAAGAACCCAATGCAAAAACTTTGCTGTTTCTAGCTGAGAAACAAGGAGACCCTCTTCCTATTTTTCTTTTTTGAAAAAGATCACACAATGTCAACAAACAAACAAGGCCATAAACTCTGTTGTATTCTGACTTGGCAGGACACCTATAGCATGTGCTGGCTTTTACAAAAAACAGAGCTTTTTAGCTGGTTTTTATTGCTCTCTCAAGTATCAAGGTGCCCGCAACATTCCAGCCAGGAGCGCTCTGCTGCTTCTGGGGCTGTAACCATGCCAGAAATACCACTGCAAAAAGGAAGGCCTCCTTTCCATACACCAGAAATAATATTTTCCCCAGATCCCCAGCTTGCACAGGTTAGTGTGACCACAGGCTTCTTCCTCAGCCCCCTGTAGTGTCTATCATGATGAAAGCATTTGAAAGCGCTTTGTACGCTAAACTTCCTGGAGCCGACGGGTGGGCTCAGTATGGAGTTTTGCAATCTGAGCATCTATCTAAGCAGCCGTGTTTCTCATGAAGTCCCAGCACTGCCTATGCTGCATATCTGCACTAGCAATTACTGCAAAGGGGTGCAGATGAGCCTGATCTCAACACAGCTGAAGCTCAAGAGCTGCCAAGAACAGTGTGATCAGCACTGTTTTAAGAAGTATGGTTTGTCTTTGTATGCAGGAGCTCTCCTTGTTCTCATTACCTCTCTTGAGTGCCAGAATCTTCGAGGTACACAAGAGAGTCATCTTCCTTGCTCACAGTGAAAACTACTTTCCTCAGTTTGGAACCTCATTTAATTTGAAATTGTCCCCTCTCGATGTTTCTCTGTCATCACTGGACATGACATCTGAAAGAATATATCCGTGGGTGTCCACCCAATAATCTCCAGGAAGAACTTTTCCTCTGTACTTCATACTGAAGACATCTCTCACTGTATGCCCAGTTGCATCTTCAGATTGTTTCCTGGGTGTTTGATTTTATCCTTTCACCTCCACAGAAGGAGATTCCTTTTCTCCACACCTCACACTTGGGAATGGAAAAGAATGAGTACAAAACTTTTGACCTGGATGATGTCTGTCTCAGTAGTAGCATATACCTGTTGTGGGGTTTTTTGTTTTTTGTTTGTTTGCTTGTTTGTTTGTTTGTTTGTTTGTTTTGTGGGAAAGTGAGGATGTGGTGGAACAATTTTTGTGCTTGGTGTTTGGCTAGTGAAAGCCAAGCAGAAGAAAAGTAGAATTTACGCTCCCCAGAAAATGGTGTTTGGGTTCATTCTGGAATGTGGATTGATAAAATGCTCATTGAAAAATATAAAGGGGAGATGCCTGCATTACTGTGTGGCTACCATACCTCCAGATTGCCCTTCACAGCTGTCCAGTGTTCCCCTTGTAAGGTCTCAAGTAAGACACCCATCAGTGTCACCACCCTTTTCAAACTTTACATGAGCATAACTGATCCTTTTCAGTAGTTATGGATGAACACATTGTTTCTGAAGGTTGAATCAAAGAGAGCCTCAATAATCTCAGAATGCAATTGCATCATTTGTATGCACCCATACATACTCAGACTCTCCTCCACTTCTCTCTGTCATTTGTTCTTTGTTTCAGCTGTCCTTTCCCACATCACTTATTCTCCATACCTCATTTTGCCCTGCAATACTCTCTATTCCCACTATTTACCTCTATATCCCCAGTCCAACAAAACTTAAAAGTTTAGGGCTCAGATTTTTCCTCACGAATGTGAACAACAATGGGTGGAGTGGCTGCTGAAATCTTACTGAATCTGTGATATGGGACATAGAGTCTGTATGCACTTAAAAATGATATCTTGAGGGAAATCCCAAGGCCAAGCAAAGATGTCATGATTTTGCTCAAGAGGCCAATAGAGATGTAGTTGAGAAAATTAACCCCTGGCACCAAAAAAGATAAGCAGGAGATCTTGAAAGTTAGGCCGTTTGCCAGGAAGTCCTTCATACTAATCCCTGGCTCTGACTTTGAGGGTGTCCTAGAGGCAGATTGTTAATTTGCCTCTAAATAGTGAGATGACTTTGGGAGGAGGAGCAAGGAAGACCTTTAGCATCTCATTTCTTTGCTTCACCTAGCCTGGAAGTGACTTCACTCACAGCTGCTCTGACCCAAGTGTCTGTTGCACCAAAAGAAAACCAGAGTTCAGCATCTATTCTGGGAAATACAGATGGGAGCAAAGGAAAGGAGGGGGGAGACCAGTTTCCATGGTTTCAAACTCCCTCTTTTTCAGTGTTGCTTCCCTCCTCTTCAGTAGCTAATTTCTCCAGTTTTAGGGCTCAAGCCCAGCTCTGCCTCCTGCAGCATGGCAGGGTCTTTTCACACTTTGGCAAGTCCTTTACACACAGCAGGGAAATAAGTTATCTACTCCTGTCATGCCAGGTCATCCACTGCCATGTGTTGCACCCCAGATTTTGTTGAGTTTTCAGGTTGCTGTGACCCATTGACTCCTCCTCTCCAAGTTGCCCCTCACACAAATGAAACCCAGATGTATGTCTGCCTGACTGCCCAGAACCATGAGGGCTGTAATACTTCTAGGATAAACCACAGCCCCCCCTCTGTTCCTCTTTCCCTAGGGCAGGAGGCTCTTCAAGCCCGATTTTCTTCTCTTAGCCCTGCCAAAAGGATGCCACAGAAACCCTGTCTATTCAAGGACAGCAGCCCATTGATCTAACACCCTTAATGACTGCATCCAAACAGGTCCTGCTGATAGGACATGCGGTGTCATCCTGGCAGAGGCTGAGCTCACCACATTGCAGTGCCCTCCATCCCTGTGAGAACTGTGGCAAAACCTCCTGTCACTTTCCTTCCAGCACTCCCTCGCTCTTTCCCCCTAAACCCTCCCCAGATCCTCCCCACAGACAAGAGGCAGGCTTTCCCCTAGAGACTCTTTAGAGGAAAAGAGCCAGCTCAGAGACATCTTCTGAATACCCCTAAGCCCAGGCTGAATTTTTCTGGGAACACCTCCCACCTTCTTTTTCTAGGAAGGGAGGAATGCAGAGAAGCTTCAAGTTAGGGTCTTGGCTACAAGTCCAAACACAAGAGAAAGCAGGACTGAAAAGCTACCTATCATTAAAATGTGAAAAGGATTAAGCTTATCTTCTTCTTAGGAAACAGAAGAGAAGTGGGAAGTGGCAGGGTAATGGGCCAACAGTTGGACAAGCTTTTTTTTGCAAGATAAGTGGCTTTTTCTCCTGGTGAGGAGAAGTAAGCTGTGTTTACAAATAATGCTGAAGGTCCAGCCCTGACTGTGCTCCAAAAATGCAGCATCCCTACTCCTGGATTGCCTCAGCACTGCATCCCCAGAGGCAGGGAGAAGCAATAAATCAGAGTAGCAATCCAAAACATGACACCACTTTTGAGCAATATTTTCTTGTGCCTTGTGGTACGTAGAGGGCTGCTGTCCCCACATCCCATTGGCAATTGCTCTGGAAACAAAAATATTATTGTCTGTGCTCTGATGGACAATAAAGACCCCTCAGGCTCATTGTTTTAGAGTCGGGATTTAGCCCAAGTATCCTTACCACGCCTCTGCCTCTAAATGCTGTGAGTCAGTAACTTGGCTGTGGTCTGGAGAATTGCTCCCTCCCATCTGCTGCATGGGTCAGCCCTGTACATGGGACAGAGGTGATGTGAGGGCCTGGGGCCAGCCTGCAAGACAGGGGTAAGTTACATCCCCGTGGAATATAGTGTTTCAGAGCCCTTTGGGTGAGACTTGTTGAGAGGTGACCAGTGTGTCTCCTCCTCTCTCTTTCCCAACTCTTGCTTGTCTGTGGACTCCATCCTACATCCATGAGTTCCCAGGTCCTGTGTCTTCTGAACCCTAGAGGGTACTAGAGAGCAATATTCAGCTCTTGACAAGCAGTCTACTTGCCTGTGGTCTGGAGGTGTCTTTTGTGAAACTATGAAGCAGCCCCGTGTACTTCAGAGACTCCTTGGAGGCACCAGGGCCTAGGTATGTGTCTCATTCACCATCATTCTCTGAAGAACCCATGACCACACCGTTCAGTGCAGGGAACATGCAAAGCCTAGGAAAGGACGTACTTCCCTCTGGAGTTTCAGGATAGGTGCCTCTGCGCCCTAGGCGATGACAAAAGGATGTAACACAGACTTGTCAGAACCACCCTGACTTTAATAACTAGGGATCATGTCGTTACTACCTCCTCTGCTTTAGAAGATGTGTTGCTCAGATACTCTGGTGATGGGTACCATGTAACAAGACACAAGTAGATTACACAACGTATACTACATTATTTAAGCCCTCTAAGCAGAGATTCCACATATCCCAGCATGGAGGAGAGCATGCAGTGTGAGCACATACTCTGCCCTGCCCGGAATCGTAATGCAGAATGGGATCATCCCGAACCCACCCCATCTAGGCCTTCATCCAAACTTTAAATGTTCTGCGAGTTCAGACACAAGAGAAACATTTCTGCCCTTTCTGCTTTGCCCTGTGATGAGAGCAGAAGAGCAGCAGAGACTGAGTGGGAAGTAAGTCAAGAGGACCCCGCTAAATAATGTCCTTGAAAATAATGACCAGTTTTGGTGAATTGTTTCTCCCTCCTGGACTAGGCAGAGTCCTGATGTCAGTAAAGCCTTTCCGTTTCTGGAGAAAGAAACATCTCTGATTCCCAACTAGCCAGGGTGACAGATGTTAGCAGTACCATGAAGCATGTTGGCCATTTGCCAGCTTCTTGAGGTTGGCATGTTAATTGCACCTGAATATACAGAAGATTTCAATCAGATCTAACAACTCACAGTTAAGATTTTCCACTTAGGCAGCAAAAGCACAGTTTCACAAAGCATGGGTTAAAAAAAGGTATGCTTCCAGAGCAGCAGGAGACAGAACCTAAAGAGCATCCTAAAAAATGAATGAAAAAAGATGTGCCCTATTTATTTCTTAGCCCTTTTAAGTTAAAAAGGGCTTGGTGGAACTGACAGACGTGCTGTACTGCACAGATGAGACTGTCCTGGAATCTCTTTTTGGAAATCACTTCTTGGACGTAAGATTTTTTTGTTCATAACTTCCTTACTAGCATTGCAGAGCCATATTTCAGTGATCCTTGAAGCTGTTCCCACAGCTCAGAGACAGACAAAAGTGCAGTATTAGGAAGAAAAGAGGGGTTTCATCTGAGAGCACTTCATGCCATCCCTTTATCCCTTCTGGGTCTAAGATTCTCCTTTTCCACCAGATGCAGGTCTTAATCTCCTCTTTATCATGACATTACTTTCACCAACAGCCTGTTAAAAGAAATGGAGGAAAGCACAGGCTGAAGTGGGATGATTAGTTGTGGAGTAGGTGTGTAAAAAGCTTTTAGAAAGAGCTTGGCACAAAAATTTCACTAAGGAGGAAGGACAGGTCTCCTGACTGAAGGCAGGAGATGTCTCCTGATACTGATTCAGAAGTTCTAAGTGTTTGCATTTGTTACTGGTTTTGCTGTTCAAATGAATTAAGGAAATAGGGAGTCCCTAAATATGTTCACAAACCATTTCAAAGAATGCCAGGCAAACATGAGCCCTCCTATGGTCCCACATGGCAGCCCAGCACAGTGGTGGACTTACCATCCCTGGATGTTTGCAAAAGCCATGTAGATGTGGTGTTGAGGGACATGGTTTAAGGGTGGCCTTGGAAGTGCTGGGTTAATGGCTGGACTTGATGATCTTGAAGGTCTTTTCTGATGAAAACAATTCCATGATTCTTTGATTCTACTTCTGTCAGTCAACAGGCATTGATAATGATGCACAATGGGGTTCTTTGGAAAACCTCAGGCAAGGTGAACTTTTTGTGTCCCTGAGCAGCTCTAAACAGTCCAGCAAAGCAGTCTCAATATTTCCTGTGCCTTTCAGCATAACTACTGCTGTCACCTTAGTATTGTCTGAGAAAAATGAAAGACATTATCTTGCAGATGACATTTCTGAAAAAGCCACAATGGTTTTCCTTCATCTTGCAATCAAGAAAAGAAAGAACTCGTTCTTTGGCCTTAAAATCTGAAAATTTAATATAAAGGACAATTCAAGTTCCTGTGAAACAACAGGTCACAACTGGCCTTGCCATCTTCAGGTATATTCTTTCATCATTATAAGTGTCTTTTTTTTGTTTCAGAAGCACCACAATTCTACCAAAAATCTGGTAAGTTCAAGTCAATCGTTGACCATGACATTTACCTACAAAAGTTTAAGACTGCCATGATGAGCTCTCTGCTATCTCACAATCTTTCTTTTCTCACATACATTTAAATATGTAAAATATTATACCTGCCTAAAATACGTGGGTTTTGCCACTTGGATTAATTTTGTTTGCATTCACAGAACTCAAGGGAGGCCCTGGCAGGAAGTGGTCTAAACCCCAGCAAGCTCCTGAGCCCTGCTCCATACAGCCAACCCCATCCATAGGTGCAGAGCACCTGTAGGGCAGCACATGCATGGTCACACCCAGAACACCCCATAGCCACAGAAACCATACTGTGGGCATTAGGAAAACCAGGTGGACAACAGACATAAGTGCAGGCCCAGGCACAAAGTCAGGGAACACATCCCCTAGGAAACTGTGGAAGAGGCAGCAGCTATCTTGACAGCAGCAATCAAAAGCCTCAGTTTCTAGCAGGCTTTTTAAATAGTCAGATCTTCTGCACTAGCTCAGAGACTAAGACATAGTCAGAAGTTACTTCTTGCACTTTAGGTTCTGCTTTAATTTCATAATGAAAATAAATGTTTCGGCCATTAACACAGTAAGCTGTTTGGCTTTTGCTATGCAGATGCAGATAAATTTTCTAGTAACATCTTGCACTGTCATCAAATACCATGAATTTGTTCCTTTCCACTGAGATAGGCTCAGGCTAGAATTCCCAATTCATAGACCTTGAACTTGACCTAGGGTAACATAGTTTTAGCTGGGGTTCACAGCCTCTTAAGGCCATAGAGGGCCAGCCATAACATCTTCTCTGCCCTTAGGCCACAGACATCAGCAGTTCAAGAGCTCTCCTTGGTTTCATTAAATCTCTGCTAGCAGTACCAAGAAGACCCCCAAAGTTTTGCCTTTTTGGTGAAAAGAAGACAAGATGCTTATTAGGTGCCTTTTCTAATGCAGCTTTGATAGAAGGAGCCATACAAAGATAGAAGCATGACAAAATCCACATCATTCCAGTCCTCAGACCTTATCTGGGAGAGGACAGACCAGATAATTTCCAGTTGTTCTCCTGGGTCTCAATATAGGAGTCAGGACAAGGCCTCTCAATCCAAAATTCCCTCACTTCTCGTGCAGTCACTGGAACACTTCCCTGCCCCTCACCCCTACTCTCTCCACACCATCCTTCCTTGCAAGAAATGACACCTGATAAGACAGTATTTCTGAAGGCCAGTTATCCACCCCTAATAAAAAAGGCTGAGATCTCTGTGTAATTGCAACCAAGAATCTGTGTTGTAAAAACTGAGATCATTCATAAAGAGGAACACAGAAGGAAGCTGTATGCAAGGAACAATTCATGTAGCACAGATCCATCAGCCCTTTGCTTAGGTACCCATTTACATGAGCTGTTCCTAGGAAACCTACATGGAAGAACAGAGAGAAAGACGAGATGATCTTCTCTGTTCACAGGCATGAAATAGAAATTACGTGAGGATTTATGAGATACTTCTCTCTTGCTTTCACCATCTTCAGAGATTCATACAAACTGTCTTGCTAGTATGAATACTCATGGCCAAATTCCTGTGGGAAAAATTCTTGCTGAGTCAAGCTGGTGGAAACACAGAAATTCTGCTTTGCGGGAAATTCCAGAACCTCTGTTTTCTCCCTAAATTAATTGAAAAAGTCATAATTCAAAACTTTCTGCAGAATGACATTTCCAAGTATTTTTTTCTTGAATATTTGGAAGAAAATATAGGCCAGTCTGACTTTTACAAGCAACAGCTCTGTTAGATGTGCGCCAAGTATAAAATCTTTTGGACATTTCTGTGCTGCAGTTCCAAAAGCCACACCACACTGTGGTAAACAAGTGCAGCATGAGAGATAGTGCTCCCAGCAGCACCAGACTGCCCTGAAGAAAATGCAGAGTTTGTGCAGGCAGTGTCTGTGATCTTCCCCTAGCAGTTACACCAGGTTGGAAGCAGATTCCCTTCTTTGCAGGGCCTTTTGTTGGGTTCTTTTCTGATATCTCTGCAAGGTGAAAGTATGTTTACATTGTGAGTACTTTCTCCATTCACTGTCATTACCTCTCCCATACACCATGTTCCAGTGACGTGCAAAGGAAGTTACAGCTGACACAGGAGAGGGACAGCCTTTTATGATGTTCCCCAGAGTCTTGAAACAAAGGCCTGACAAAGGTACTGTCTGTGCTACTTCCAGTGCAGAGTGCATTCACACCCACATGGCAGCCCCTGAAGTCTGAATTGTGCAATTCTGTGCAGCACCAGTGAGACTTTGAGTAAATACTCTCCTATAGCATGCGTTGAACTGAGCTCATGAGGCTGAGTAAGGGTGACTTCAACCCTGCATCCTTTCTCTGCATCAGGAAAAGTGAGTAATGGCCAGGAGCAGTGAGCTGTTTCATGAGGTGGTGCTCAGAGGATGGACCTTTTCCAGAGCAGTAGCATGTGGGACTTCCAGCCTCCAAAGCCCAGTCTGGAACTGCAGTGGGAAGAGGGGCAGGAATAGACCAAGACTCTGCTTCTCTGTGCCAGAGCTGCACAGACTTTCCCTAAGTCAAGCCAGAATCAAGAGGAGATTTTATTAAATAAGACAGTCTCGGGACAAGGTTTCTTCAGGAACCATGGACAAAAGGTCATTTAACAGAAGTGGGATGAAAGAATTGCTCTGTTAAATCCAACAAGCATCTCCTGCTTCCAGGATGCTCTGTGGCCTATTTGTAAGAGCAGCATGCCAGCAAGACTGCAAAAACAGACATTAGGAGTTGCACTATATGGTGCCGGAGAACTTATTTAGTTTGGGCAGTGAATTTACCAAGGACAGACTGCAGCACAAAGGAAGCGGTGTATAGGGGCTCTTCACTGGCAGGCACAAACAAAAAGCATAACAAATCACTGCAAACTCCTATTAGGAATTAGAGGACAGCAAGGCTGTGAGGCATTTACATGGAGCACATGAAAAGAGGAGGCAGAGCCTAGGAAACCAAGTAGCTGGATTATTTCTTCCTGAGTTGGAGCATGAAGTTCCTGTCTTGTAAAGGGGCTTCATACAGGAAAGCAAATCTGGGCTTCTTCAAAGGGGTAGAAGAGGAAGCAGAACAATTACAAGAGGGATTTCAAATTGTAGATACTGCTGTTGAAGTGCTGCAGGGTTATAAATGCAAGCCCTGATTCTACTATGTGTTTCTCACAGTGTCTTTCCCTGCTCCACATCCAGACCTGGCTAACTCACAGGTCCACTCACAAATTGCTCTTTGTTGGACCAGGACAAGAGTTGTACAAGCAAGTTTGGTTTGGATGAGTGACTTCCAGTGAGACTTAAAAAATATGTGAAAGAACAGGTATGAAACTTCCTGAAAGCTTCCATCAGTCTCACCAATTCCCCCAAACAGGAGAACCAAAGGCCGAATTACTCGATCACATGGTAACGAAAATCCCAGATCATGAAACAGCAACAACAGCATGAGATAGTGCTGAGAATGACCTCCTGTGAAAGGTTACAGGGAGTAACCCTGTACAGTGAGTACCCATGGAGCTTTCATAGAGCCATTGCTACAGATTTCTAGTGGCAATAGCCACTGAGGCCAGTAACGTATGAGGGAGTAATACATGAGAGTGAGAGTCACACAGTGTGCAAGGGGCTAACACTAGGCTAATTTGACATTCTATCTCCTTTTGAATACATTGGGAATAGTTTGAGGATAGGTAAGATTACAGTGGACTCCATCCAGCCTAATGCTACTTTCTCTGCATAGGACTGAATTCCTACCAATACCCCCGCCCCAATAAAGACAGTTATAAAAGTTTCCTAGCTCAACTACCAAACCCTGTAGTGAGGAGAAATGAGTAATAGCAGGGCTGGCAGCATACTGCAAGACTCCCCTCAGGTCTTCCACTGCAAGATTCAGCCTTTAGGATGAGCAGGGTTTACACCAGTAAGGGTTCATATGCATAGTGGAGTTAACTCGTGTGGTTTACAGTCCAGTCCCTCTGCCCAGTCAGCTGACTTCGCAAGAAAGTAGCTTTGCCTCACTGATTCCTCTCTGCTTTTAGGGGTTTATTCCACAGTCTCAAGGGCTGTGCAGGAAATGTCATGGCTCTACAGACCATTTTCCCAGAGAACTGGGAGAAGTGGCCCCTGTCTGACATAAGGCAAGGGGAAAATTATAGGAAAACCCTGGAGAACTTGGCAGCATAGGAGAGGGGCTAATCTGCACCCCTATTGCAGCTCAGTTATGTCAGCTGCGTTGGGGTTGTACTCTAGCCCATCTCCTTGGCTGGACAGCCAGTTCAAATTGAAAAGCTTTTCTGATTTATAGGGATGTGGGTGTGGACAAGACACAAGTTACCAGCAACACTGAAGTTATAATCTCATTAACTCTACAGTGAACACCCACCCCAAGCAGGGAGGCCAGGGAGGCAGGATGACTCCAAGAGAGAAACAAGGCAGCCGGGCTTGTAGTTATAGTCCATCTGTAGCCTTCCCACTCTCATTCCCTTCACCCCACACATGCAGCTACCCCGGTGCCACCTGCACTAAGTGGGGGCAGGACATGGCTTTCCTTTCATTCTCCTGCATGAGATCTTGGCAGCAAGAACCCCTCTTCCTGTCCTTATTGCAGCCACTTATCCCTCCTCCACCCCAAGACCCTGCAGCTGGGCCCAGAGCATGCAGCCAGAAATGGGAGCTGTCAGTGCAATCACTGTGGGTTTCACAATCTCCTATTACTGCAGCTTTACAGTTTATTTGCTCTGTGTGCCAACATACGTGGACACATGCTCTGTTCTGGTGGATAAATGTGCATCTATGTGTCACGCAACCCATCTCCTATAGCACAGAAGGGTATCAGGCCTATGAAAAGGTGATGTCCATGGTTTGGCAGCTTCATGTTTTGTGGTCACTCTGTGTATCAGATGGGCATGAGAAACTCCTGATGGACTCTGGCAACATGTTTCTCCCTTGGCTAATTTTTAATGGCGAAGGTTTTGTAATCACTATCCGAGCCTGAGGAGCAGAAATTCCTGAGGGGTAATTGGCTTTGTCGGTCTGCTGGGTGCACTCAGCCTTGATCTCTTCAATTACTGTACACATGTACCTACTCTCACACTGACACACCGGTGAGGACAAGCCTGCTGGCTCCATGGATGGGTGACGGTCTTCAAGCAGCTCAACCACCCTGGCAGCTAATGCAGCTCACAAGACATGGGGCAAGGCAAGCCAGGAGCATTGGCCTTAGCTTGGTGGCAGCCACCTCACAAACAAGATCACAGAGGAGACAAGAGGTGCAGGGACAGAGGGACAAATGAAGTGGGTCACCAGTTAGTCCTCTTCCACCAACTGACTCAGGCTGCTGACCACAAACTTCACTTCACACCACCACACAAGGCACCTTGCTCTCATTGCCAGCAAGGCCTTCTACACAGAAGACTGGTCAGACACTTCAGCAAACCCTCCCCATGGAGATTCAGCTTCCACTGGCAAAAAGTATGTGTTCCAGAGTGGTTTATCCCACATGAATTTGCTGCCAGCAAAGCAGCACACTGTTTGAAGACCCTTGCCAGCATATCTGTATTGATGGTAGGGACACTGATGACTTTTTCCTTCCTTAATTAATGGGGTTATGCGGGGAAAAAAATGTTGAGAATGGACCAGGCTGATGACCCCTTAATGCTGCCTCATCAGCATGCAGCCTTTAAAGGATGTGTATGACATCGTAGCATGCTTTGAAACCCCTCCATGGGGCCCAAGAGGGCTACACATAGGCACAAATCTTCAGGCCCAACATTCGTTACATCAGATTACACACTGGGGTCTTGGTCACACTAAATGAGATCAGGATACAAGTGCCCCATCCTACTCATGCACCCCATGCCTTCATCATGATCTGAGCAGCCTTCATCTCAATCTGACCAGCACATTCTTCCACACTGTCTCCCCTCCACCTCCATACCTCTCGTGTCCCACACACTGCTCCCATCCCACTTAGTCCTCCACACTGTCCCTGCAGCAAACTAGTACCACATATCCCCCCTCCAGCCCTCTGTTCTGACACCCTTTCCCAGCTTGTCCTGGGGCTGCTGCCCCTCAGCCAGCAGCCAGCGGGATGTCCCCCAGAGCTGCTGTCCCAGGAGTTCACCGCAGGCAACTTCCACTCCCTCATCTCCTCTAATTGCAGTCGGCACCCCCCAGGCTGGGGGGACTCGTAAATACCATGGCCCTGTGAGGGAGTCTTCCAGCCAGTAATTGACTAAACTTTCCAGATGCACTTCCAGCAAGAAATTAAAAAGCAATGTGACCCTTGTCAAGGGCACGGACACCCCCACAATGCAAACACCCTCTCCCAGGAAAGCCCTGTCTCCACAGACATGGGGCAGGAGCCATGGCAGACACAGGCGCCGAGAGTGGAGAGCTGTAAATCAGATCTCTGCCAGCCCACGTCCCCCCAGAGACCCTTATCAGAGCCTTTCAGCATTGTGGGTGCTTCAGGAGGGATGAGAATGGGGTGGGTGCTGCCCCTGGAGGAGATAAGACAGCCCTGCTCCCCTGGGACCCTCCAGGCCCCGCAGGCACGGAGGTGCAGCTGGCAGCTGCCCACCCAGCACCTTCCTGGTCCCTGGCAGAATCTGAGGTTGCACCAGGGGAAGTTTAGAATAGATAGTAGGAAGAGTTTCTTTACTGAGAGTAGTTAGGTGCTCGAGCAGGCTGCCCAGGGTGGTGGTGTAGTCACCATCCCTGGAGGTATTTACATAGTGTAGATGAGGCACTTCAGGACATGCTTTAGTGGGTATAGTGCTATAGATATAGATAAATATTTTATTTTATTGGGGGTGAGGCACTGACTGTTGGATGAGATGATCTTTTCCAACCATGTATTTCTGTTATTCTCAATCAGGGCCTGCGGCCTAATTCTCTGTCTCACCTCTCTGATGTGGCACCCTGATGCTCAGTAGTCCTGGCATCTTAACCCAGGCAGACTGTCTCTTCCCTGTCCCCTCTCCCCTTTGTCACAAGAAAAACATCCTCTGGGCTTAATGAAAAATAAACAACACAGGAACTTTACACTTGGAGAGAAACAGCAGCATTAACAAATGGGATGAAGGTGTGAGGCTCTGGCAAGGCACCCCCTGCCCCAACCTCAGCTTGTGGGAGTCACCCCATATCCCCTGGAGGGCCTGTCTTGCCATGGATCATCCCAGAAGCATCCCCTAAGCAACACAAAACAAGCATTCTGGTCCCTCCACCAACGCTGTGATGGGAGAGGGAGAGTAGCATAGTTTCTCTTCTGCTGAAAGCCTGAAAGCTCAGCTCAGGCTCCAAAGAAAGTGGCAGAGTTGATACCTTGCTGGGCTTTGCAAGAGTCCAGGGATTTTGGGACAGCACAGGGTGCAGGGCAGAGAAGTATAGGGCACAGGTTCCAGGCAGGGAAGAGCTGTGGAAGGCAGAGGTCCTTGGAATGACTGCCTGCAGCCAGTGGGGTGTGGAGCTGCTTGGGGCTGGGGCCAAGGGACTGGAGGAGGATTTGGGAGGGAAACATGCCCTGTCCTCCTCACTCCCCCAGCACAGTGACCACCAGGGCAGAAATGATGGTCTGCAGCTGGAGGGCTTGCAGGAAGAGGAGGGGGATCCAGTCTGAGGGGAGGGTGCCCTTCAGCAGAGGGGTGGGAAGGAGGCAGAACCCTGTGTGCTGCAGCTCACTCCTGGATGGCCATGGTTGGTGGTTGGAAGCAGAGGTCAGGGCTGGTGAGGGAAGAGCAGCAGAGAGGTCCCTGAAGGGCAGGACAGGGACCTCTGGACAGGGCATGGAGGGAATTGCCTGGAGAGTGCCAGTGATTCACAGCATCGCATGCAGACACAGATAAGTGGTTGAAAGGTCTCTTGCCCTGCTAATCCTGCTTCCCTCCGATAGCTTTAAATCCATCACTCAAAAATTCAGTGTTTCTCTGTTGGAGAGCTGGGTGGCCTAGAGGATGAATGGGAGCTCTTCACCCCTGGGGCAGCAGGGAGACTCCAGAAAACAGGGCCAGGAAGGTGCTAGCATGTTAGCACGTAGCTGGGTAATAATTTACATTCATATGCCATATGCTTACTCCCATTAGCATCTTGGCTTGGAAAGGACCCAGTCTCCTTCCACTCCTGAAGGAATCAACCTCATTAGAAAGCACTCAGAGGCCTGCTTGGCTACATTTGCCTGCAAAATAGAGTCACCTACACTGAGACCAAAGGCAGACCTTGAACATCAGGCTTGTCCCTCTTTGATGGAGTCAGAAAGATGGCACTTTTCATGGTGGGCAATCTGAAGCTGGCTGCTTTCCCTAAGGGGAACACAGTACACAAAGCCATCCCTGATGCAATTTCAGTTACCTCAGGTGGCATCCAATAGGGATCGTTTGGGTTTGCATATTTAAAATAACACCTATGAGAGATTGCCCAAGGGTCCAGAAAAGATCGAGTACCTTGTATGAGAGAAGTGGCTGCATGGCCAGTCTTCACAAGCCAGGACCTTAGGGGCACTAAAAATAGGATTAATTCCATGCTTATAGATGGTTTTGTTACTGTCACTAGCACCATCCAAATGCAACTATTTCAGAAGCCCCAAATAAGCTGCTGAGGTAGGTGAGGATCAAACTAGTGCTCCCAGCCTCACAATAGGTCTTTGCCTTCAGGTGGACCTGTCTCCAAGCAGTTTGCCCACTTTCCCACCCTACCCCTACCCTGACACAGCCCCCTACGTTCTCCTCCCGTCCTTTTCCACTGTATCTTTACCACCTCCATTTAATGAGTGCTGTAAAGCCAGCTCCCTGCAGGCAGGCCCAATACAGGGGCCCAGATGGAGAGCTGGAGGGAGGAGGGGTGCTGAGTTTGTATATTCTTCCAGATCTCCCCTCAGCACACTCCTCCACACAGAAATATCCCTGCTTCTATCAGCAGTTTTGGAACTGACGTCCTTCATGACGTGAGTAATATCCTGCAGGGGCCATGAGGAATGATCTCCCCCTGCGGGGATCCCAAACCCTGCCTGTCCCAGGAGGGGATACCTCACAATTTCCCCTTCTCTGATGTTCACAGGATAATGCCAGGTCACATTGGCTCCTGGGCCTGGTGACATGGTAGAGCAGCTCTGATTTAGACCTACCCAGAGAGTTGCCGTTTGAAATTCTGCTCCCTTGCTCCCAGCATTTTCCTTCCTTTGGGCTCTTAGAAGGATATCCTGACAAAAGCCCTTGCATGCCCTCTTGACCAGCATTTCCAAGCACTGAAACCAGGACTGCAAGTGTTGAAAGCTCTGGAGATCAAGCCCACTGGTGCTTCCATTGCGTTACCACAAGGAGAACTTGGATCACATACAGGAGCAACGGACTGTATGCAGTACAGCAAGACTGTATGTCTTGCTTCAGGCAAATAGCAAGACTCTCAAGGAATATGCTCAAAGGCAGCCTCACCGTCACAGCAATGTATACCTACTGTGCAAAGGTATTTCCAGAGACCCCATCTTGTTCCGTGTCCTGATATGACCACACAGGAACCTTTGCAGTAGAAGAGGCATGACCAGACACTGCAGGACAAGAACAAAGGGAATTCACATAGTGAATGCCTGAAGTGAGGTGCTGAAATCCTCTCATGCCTTGGTGCACAGGGTCAGATCTCTCTGACTAGCTGAAGAGCTAAATTCCCTCATCAGTGCCAAGCTATGGCCTCAGGTTGAATGCAACCTCCAACACAGTGACAGATGCAGACTCTGACCTTTCCTTCCTTCCTTCCTTCCTTCCTTCCTTCCTTCCTTCCTTCCTTCCTTCCTTCCTTCCTTCCTTCCTTCCTTCCTTCCTTCCTTCCTTCCTTCCTTCCTTCCTTCCTTCCTTCCTTCCTTCCTTCCTTCCTTCCTTCCTTCCTGCCTTCCTTCCTGCCTTCCTTCCTTCCTTCCTTCCTTCCTTCCTTCCTTCCCTCCCTCCCTCCCTCCCTCCCTCCTTCCTTCCTTCCTTCCTTCCTTCCTTCCTTCCTTCCTTCCTTCCTTCCTTCCTTCCTTCCTTCCTTCCTTCCTTCCTTCCTTCCTTCCTTCCTTCCTTCCTTCCTTCCTTCCTTCCCTCCCTCCCTCCCTCCCTCCTTCCTTCCTTCCTTCCTTCCTTCCTTCCTTCCTTCCTTCCTTCCTTCCTTCCTTCCTTCCTTCCTTCCTTCCTTCCTTCCTTCCTTCCTTCCTTCCTTCCTTCCTTCCTTCCTTCCTTCCTTTCTTCCCTCCTTCCTTCCTTCCTTTCTTCCCTCCTTCCTTCCCTCCTCCCTTCCTTCCTCCCTCCCTCCCTCCCTCCCTCCCTCTGGGGATGGGACACCTTCTGATTATCTCTTCCAGAAGGAATTTCTCACCTCCATTCCATTCTGCTCAGCTGCCCAGGAGGCAGCCCTGTCACCAGTGATAGTGTCTGGCCTGTTGTGTTGAAAAAGTCACAAGAGATGTGGAGTGCACATGGAGATCAAGGTAGGGCTGACACAGGCCTTAAACCCATTCCCACTGCTCTGTGCATCAGAGAAAGGAGGTGGGTGTTGTGGTGGGAAAAGAAGAGCTGTCTTCTGAAATGTGCCAAGAGTTAGGAGCAAACCTTGGCTCCTCTGCTCCCTAAGCCCAGCTGGTCTCAGCCACTCACACCTCACTGCCTGGTCCCAGCCAGAGTCATCACAGAGTTGACAGCTGGAAGCACCACTCCATGACCTTTGCAGAGAGGCAATCTTTTTTTTTTTCCTTACATCCAAGCAGTTCCTGTGTCAGCTACACCCAGTTTTACATTTTGGCTCCCAGACTCAACAGTGAAGCAGGATCTTCCAAACAGGCAGCCACCGAACACATTGTCTCTTTCCTTCTCATCTGCTCTCCTATTGCACGGTTCCACATCTGGATGATTCCTCATTCAGATGCTTATCTGCCAAGTCTGGCACAAACCCTCAGGATCTGAGTGCTCTGCCCACGATCCTGCTGCGCCCCTGTTTGCAAAGGATGATGATGATGTACACTGTAACTGTCTGGCAGAGGAGAGCAGGTCAGCATTTGCCTGGCAGTTTTCATGGACACCATACAACCCATTGCAAAGTGCTCACGCATGCCTCCTTTCATCAGGAATGTTGAAAGCCATGAGGGGTTTGCCTGTTTCCAGAGAATGGGACCAGAACCATGGTCATACTTCCCACAGCAAGAGCAAAGCCTTGCTCTGAGAGCCCCCTCCCTGCATCTTCCCAGACACACAGGCTCTGTTGCCTTCCCCTCATAGCCCCCCAGCTGCCCCACCACCGGCCCCCCTCCATTCCCCAGTCTGCCCATCCTGCTCGGTGCAGATAACTGGGGACCTTGGCTGTGTTAGGTATGTTCTGACAAAGCCCCTTGCACTGCACTGCTCCCAAGCACTTTGTGACTGAGACTGCTAAGAGGTCAGAAGAGGTCAGTTGTCGTCAGGGCTGGGTGCACATCCCCAACCCTAAATGACCCTACTGATAGCAAGGTAGGATCAGGCCCAGGATAGCCATCCCTCACAAAGCTCCCCATCAGGCCATGCAGAGGGTGCTGTGACCAGCGTGCAGGTGGGATGAGTTAGCAATAGGACTTCAGTGCTGGTGTTAAGAGGGGTCACACTTCCTAGTATAGAAATGCTGCTTTAAAAAAAAACCACAAAAACATCCCATACCCCCACGTCTCAATTCCACTGTGAAACTCACAATAATAAAGGCCATCTTAATCTGAAATTGCTGGATTTGTAATGCAGCGCAACTCCCACGGAGGACAATGGTGAATATCACACACATTCCCCCGAGGGGCAGAAGAAGTGGTGCTGAAAAGCTGGTGGGCAGTGCTGCTGCTGCCGAGAGCCCCAGGCACACAGCATGGGGCTGCAGGGTTCTTCTCTCAAAGCGAGAGAAGAACCAGTAGGACTTCCCTGGCGCTCCGTCTCCACCTTCATGTTGCAAAAACAAAGAGGTTTGGGTGTGATCCCGCTCTGCGCCCCACAGCAGCTTCGGTGGTTGCGTGCACAACGTGCCCACCCCTGGTGCAGCTCATGGAGGAGGAGGGTGGCTGTGCCGTGGGTACGTTCCTCGGCCCCTGAGGCATCATGCTTTTCCCTCTCCAAAATACACACGCCTGCACCACCTCCCCCTTGCCTGCAGCAGAATGGTTGCTGGAGACTTTTCCATGCTGGAAGCCAGGCTGGATGAGGAAGGCCGGGCTCTTCCCGAGGTGCCCGGCTGCCTCTTGGCATGAAATCACGGAGCTGATCGATGCAGATGAGCACGTAGAGCAGTGGGAGGGACAGTGTGTGCTGTCTCAGCTTGACTGAAAGAGCTTATAGTTTACAGCCAAACCTGTCTTGACCCAGGGAGCTGGGATCTTCTTCTCCAGCTTTTCTTTTCTCATTTTATTGCTTTGACCTTTATAGCAATTGCCAAGTAAGCCCCTCAGGCTAGAGATCAAGGGGCTGCAGTTTTCCTCAGTGGTCAGTGGAAGTCAAGAACAGGCATGTGCTAATTCACTCTGTTACTTAAAGCACCGCATACAGGGTCCAAGATCCCAGTCAAAAACTAGAGGGAGGGTCACATTTCTATGATGCAGGGCATTAGGTGTCAGAAGGGGAAAAAGGACCAGAGAAGAAGGAGAAAACCCGTGATGGTACACATGCAGGTGTACCTAACTAAAAGCTACTCCCAGAGCAAACTGTGAACACCCCAGGCAAGGAGGAACCAAGCTGCAGTAGCATCTCCATCCTATTTGGCTCCTATGCTGAGAAGGGGAGCCTGTGGTAAGCAAGCTGGCAGAGCTTGCCAGTGCCAAGCTGTAGAGTAACATTTGCTGTCAGGAGCACATCCTCTGGGATATTCTGTCTAGAATTTATTGTTGTTTTCTTGTGGGTTTTTTACGTATTTCTCTACTTTTTCCAAACTCCAGACTCTGGCAAGCATTCTGGACAGCCTGGTAACTGTGTGCTAAGTTTGGCCTAGAAGCACAATAATCCTAATGAGAATCAAAAGACCTGACTCCCTCTGGGAGCTCCTGCCAGGCTTCAAAGGACCCAGGACTCACCAAGCGGTTTTGAAACCCATCCATGACTTCTGGCCCACTTTCTGATCACTGCCGAGGACGGAAGGCCGCATGCACGCTTGGGATGGGACACGGGGCTAAAAGAGGAAAGCAGTGGATGTTCAAAGGGAGTGAGGTGGAAAAGATGGGTGGGTGTACGTGGAGTAGGGGATGGACTTGGAGAGATTTTGTACCAAGAGGCACCCAGGAAGCGCAGGAAGAATGTGCACTAATTTTGTTCCTGTTGCTGAAAAGGGTGCAAATGACATGATGAAGATGAGGGTGTAGAAGGAGAAGGCAAAATATCCACTGGTGTCCAAGGAGGAGGGCAGGGCAACAAATAGAGATGCAGAGCTGGAGAAACAGGGATAGGTTTCAAGGGAAGGGTACAGACAGCCTGTTACCCTGCATGAATGCTCACATGTATGCTGGGTTAGGGCTTCCACTTCTTCATCTGCCCACTTTGCACCAATCCCCTGGACCCTGTAGTACTGTAAACAACTGCCTCAAAGGAAAGTGCTTTCTAAGGCTGAAGTGGCTCCAAGAAAGCAGGCTCTCTCATCCCAAACACTATCCACCTTACGCTAGCTTTGCTGCATATGTCAGAGGAGAGTAAATATGCGTTTGTTTCAGCAGGGATACTGCTGTGTGCAGTAGGGGATGAAAATGTCCACCGCCTCTACCAGCACAACACAGGGACCCTTACAATTTTTAGAGGGTTCCCCTCCAATACCACCCTGGCAGGAAAGAGAAATGCCATGTGTTTTAGCAGAGATATTTGAGACTAAGAAGCTCACAGAGGCAGAGAGGCCATGAACAATATAAAATAACTACTACACAGGTATTAGTACCAGCTCAGGCTATCACATGAATTGAAGCAAAGGGGAAACAGGAGAGTCAGGAATGCAAGTCCAATCTAGCCACTGGAGAGAAAGCAATGGAGCCCCTCTGTGTATCCCCTCCTCTCTTGTCAGATCTAATATTTCCCAAGTTAGGCTTGCACAGAGACGTGCTGCTGATGGATCACCATGCAGGCAGAAGCCTGCTCCTACACCAAAGAGCATGTGTGCCACATTGTTAAAGTGAAGGGGAGCTATCACCCCCATAGGCACCAATGACTCTTCACTAGCTGATTTCTCATGGATTTATATACATCTTATATACATCTGGCCATCCCACTGCAGGAATGGTGGAAAGCCAACTGCAATGCATTTAGCAGACATAAGAGATACTCACCTGCCCGCCAGCTGCTTCCTGCTGCTCTGCCAACTTGCTTCATCACTTCTTCTTTGTGACCATCAGGCTTTTCAACACCAGACAGCAGAGCTCATAGCTGTTACTTAATGACTTGCTCTACAGGAACTGCTTGCTCAGAAATCTAGAGGCAACAACTTGTCTTCCCTGCTCTCCATGGGTCCCAGGCTGCATACTCAGGAAGGACCCAGGCCCATTTCTCACTCTCCCACTCCTGGCAGCAGTGAAGTGGGTGGCAGCATCTCATGCCACACACAAGTGCTGCTTCACTTGGCGCTCAGAGCTCATGAGGTCAGGGCATACCATCAGTCTACACCCAGATCTTAATGCCCCGGCCCTCCTAGCAGCCCCAGGAGTACACACACACACACAAACCATTCCTGCTCTTATCCTCCTCAAGCAGAACCTCACATGCAGATGTGCTCTCCTATCCAGCACTCATAGACAATGGAAACGTTCTTATTAAAAAAGCTGTAGACAGAATGAATCACAGCCTCCTGCAAGCCTTGTTTCTGGGCCCTTCCCAGCAAAGCAACCAGCCCATCACTCAGAGCTGCCTGTTAGCTTTACGCAACACTGAGAGGAAACACCCTGCTCTCCACTCTTGGATTAGGGTCACCCTTGGGAAGGAGTGGAAAGGAAAAGTGCTCCAGAGAGATGGAGCCCCAGATCCATAGCAGGACCTGCTGGGCAACAGCACTCTTGGAATCACAATCCTCATGCAAGGAGGCACAAATGTCAAGGGATGCAGGCAAAGGTAATATTGTATCAGTGAGAGAAAACAGAACTGAAGCAAGGAAAGCAGCCCCTGGGAGGTGGAGGTGACTGTGTTTGGCTCTGTGCTGCTCTGCTCTGTCCTAGAGAACATAAGAACTAGCACCTATTTGACTTGTCTTTCCCAGTCCTGGTTTCAATTGCTTGTAACTTGCCACTTTCATCACTTAAGCTGACATTTTCCAGAGCAGGCATCTGCCTTAGCCTGTTAAAAGAAAAGGAATGGAGAAAAAAAAAAAAAAGACCCACACACATTTAGAGATTTTGACCATTTTCTGAATACAAGAAGGAAAAGGAGGTTATTCTATCCATGCTAAAAAAATCAGTGCTTACAACTGGTTAACTGAGAGTTTACAATTTAAAGCAAGAACATTAAATTAGGCAAGGGCAGTACTTAGCTGCCAAGAATATGTCTCTGCTGTCCCCAAGAAAAATATCCCTAAATTCTGATCCAGTTATGAGCTTGATACTCACACAGAACAGATATAGCAGAGTTGGCAGGTCCATGCTGCAGTTTCTGCCGAAAGTGAGTTTGCTGTTTGTCCACATGTACCTCCCAAGTGCCGAACCGAACCGGTCCTACCCTGGAACATCTACAGCTCTCCATGACATTGTGTTTGGGGTGGAGGGCATCAATGGAAATTTTACTTAACATAAAACAGAACATAAGCATTTGCCTTGCAAATTCTTGCTGAATCACCTAGTCCTAGTTGCCAAACATTAGCAGAAAACACTTTCCAGGCCTACCCTAACTTCATTCACTTCACACACCTTTTGATTTCTGCCATGACTGAGGTTGTGTCCTACAAACAGCTCTGGTTTCCTTCCCTAGAGATGCCTATAATTCACATCCACCAATTCTGAGATCCATGCAAGTCAGAAAAAAACCCAGAAAAAATACAACATACTATAGTTATAGTATCTGATCTTCTTATGCATCAGAGAGTTAAATACAAGATTCAAAGACAACCTTAATTCCATTACTTCCTCACTGGGGAGGTTTAAGAACATTTTGAACCTCTACTGGTATGTAGGCACTTACAGCACCTTCATCTCTGATAGTCCTAAGCCATATTGATCCTGCCTCTGAGACCTGGGCCTTTGATTCTTTCAAGATTCACCCAGGAGATGAATCAGGGCATTTTGAAGCCTCCTCTTTCAGGAATTATGCTTTTGGATAGATTTGGCAGAGCAGGGAGCATGGCTGGCAGAAGTCCTCTTCCAGAAAGAGCTGGCTATAGCATGGCAAGCCCAGACATCCACAGACCCTTGGCTCTCTCTGGAGAGGAAAGCTGGCTAAAGGAAGACTCTTTTTGCTAAGGGCTACTGAGCTGCATCTTTGAGGGTATTTGGTACTCCAGTTTTTGAGAGTCAGTTTTCACACCAGGAATCCAGAAAGCAGACTATTCCACAGGGTTACTGTACACAGCACCCATCATACCAGGACCCCTAGGCACGTTGTGAGAATCTGTTTCACCTCTCAGCAGACCAGAGAGACTGAATAATAATTATTACTTTTTCCTTTTGCAGAGAATAAAACAGACACTGAACATGAGGCAAATTTCCCACAGACAACAGAAAAGCTGTATGCAGATTTATGAGAGGAACCCAGGTGTCCTGACTCCCTTCTCCCTGCTCTGGCTGTGAGTGTGAGCTGGAACAGCAAATGCCACATACAGAAAATAGTAACACAGGGCTGTTGTCCTACAGACATGCTGCACCCTATGATTTTAGCCACGATGTTTGCCTCCACATGTTTCTTGTCTTGCTAAATATTTAATCTTAGCTATGCCTGGCCACACTAATAGTGATGGATATAGCAAAGCAAGAGGTAAGGGAAAAGAATCATGATCCAGAATTAAAGGGGTGGGAGATGAAATAGGAGTGTTTTCCTCTCCTATTGTCTTTATCTGCACAGCAAGGTTTGTAAGGAGAGTAGTGGGGTTTTCTAATTAGACCAACTGGTGAATCTGGGAAAAGACAAGCAAGCTGTCAGTAGCTTGAGCTTTTCTTTTTGATGTGTCTCAGGTCTGAATGAGACACATCAAACCTCAAGCTAAGCACAGATTGCAAACAAGCATTCCAAGTTTAACTTCAGTGTGTCAATCAATTAGCTGTTTTGAAGAAAAGGGAATTGTTAGTGCATCCACAGCAGTAGGAAATCTTAGCAAGGGAGAGGGGTAAAGGCTGTTAGCTTCCATGTAGCTGATGTTCTGGAGAGGTAGAAATAGCAAGGTGTTAGTGGAAAAGTGGGAAGATGGGCAAAATTTGAAAGCCATTGTCAGTGCTGCATCTTTTGTTTCTGGAATCCATTAAAGCCACATATTTTAATTCCCTACTCATCCTTTGAGGGTGACTCCTTGGTTTACCATAGGGAGCAGGATGAAATCTGTGACAGTGTGACTGTCTCCTGCCTGTGTCATTCTGATCTTGTCATGTCCCAGTGCTCCGTGGTGGTTCATTTGCCCAGGGAGGTGACAGAATCACCATCCCTGGAAGTATTTAAAAAATATGGAGATGAGGCGCTTCAGGACATGTTCTAGAGGGCATGGTGATACAGATATTGATAAATATGTGGTTTTTATTTTATTGGATGGGATGCAATGAGGTCTTTTCCAACCATGACAGTTCTGTGATTTATGACACAGAGGTAGTGTGGCCTCCCCCCAGTTTCCTTGAGGACACAGGACATGCTGGAGGACATATGACATGTTTTTTATGCCACTGCAGTGGCTTCGGGATGCCTCAGCAATTTTATTTTCCGTTGCTCAGAGTCTGACTCCGGTGTGACAGTGCCTTGTTATGCCATGTAAAATCAGTACAGGCTTCTTCCTCACCTGAGTTATTGCTAGCACCACCCAGTGCTTCATCCCTGTCTTTTGATGACTCCTTTTCCTTGTCTAGATCTTCCTCTGAGACCTGGAAGCTCCCTGCAATGTAATCCTTGCACTCTGCAGGCTGTCCAGCCTCTCCACAGAGGTTACAAATGGTTATCCTGACCCAGACGAGACCACACTCATCCTGAGCCTGCCCTGAGTACCACCACAGAGACCACACTTTGTTACAGTGTCTGCTTTAAAGTTGGATGACTACGTAACAGGCATGGAACAACCTCCGAGGATCAGAGGTGGGACCAGAGGGCCTTCCCTCGAGCCTGGCGGGCAGGGACTGAATAGTATTCTTTGCTGAGTCCCCACAACATAATTCATTGCAGAGTTGTTTCTTCCTGCTGCAACTCACCCTGTATCAGACATCTCTCTTTCTGACTCTTGTTCCCCTCTCTCTTTCAATCTGTGCATTTTGTTCTATGAAACTATTCATCAAATAATTGACAGCTTCCACAGACAGCTTCCCAGCATCAGTCCACTCATGAGTCTGCTGGAAATACCAGGTGCACTGAGTGGATCTTTCTGATCCAACCTGCCATGAGGAGAGTCCTTTGGACGGTACAGATTTGCTCAATTGCACATTCCAAAGGGGTTTCCTGAGGCCAGTCTCTCATTCCCGATGAGAGATGTTCGTGTCCCTTCAGAGCACAGAGAATGCTCAAGGTGGAACCACCATGTCCAAAAGGAGTTTGCTACGTGAATAGCTATGGATCAGTGTATCCAGAGATGCAAACATCTCTGGGCAGATTTTATAGGAGGGACAGCAACAGCTGACTCTCCAGCAGGCTTTTGAAAAGTTTCTGTTCCCTTGCTAGATTAAAGAAGTTCAGTGGCACATAAATCAGTATCCACTGTTTGCTCCATCCTTTTTCCATGCTTTCTTCAGTGAGCACAAACCAACCAAAGTCTCTGCCTAGACCCATCCCCAACACCACATCTGAACTCAGCTCCAGATGAGATCACATTGGAAGACATTTCTCAGAGTGATGGGCCTGCTTTCCTCTGCAGAGCAACTTAAAACAGAACAACCAAAGCCACTCAATTAGAGCTTGGGGCTTAGAAGGCTCTTTATCTCATGGAAAAAGAGATTAAAGCCCTCTGATCATTTATAAAGCACTTAAAAGTTTAAAGGGGAATTGGGCTTTTATCTGAACTATCAGATAGCATGAGGCACGCAAAGGCCACGCACAAGGCAGCCCCAGGGTGCAGTCACTTCATTGCAGAGAGCTCATGCTTCCAACCATGGATCTAATCCCAGTCCCTGAAATTAGTAGCCACACTCTCAGGCTCTCATGGACTAGTAGCCAGGCCAGTCTGACATGTCCCTGTGGCTCAGACGTGCAGCACGTAACTCCCATGTAGAAAGTCCTTGGGTGTCCTCACTTAGTGGTGCCTAAGAGCTCCTGTGGTGAGATGGACTGGATTGTCCTGGATGCCTTTGAGTGAACATCCTGGCATTGAGGGCTTCTCCCACCACAATGATGGCCAGTGCTTACTTAACGAAGGTGTGTGGTGTGCTAAGCATGCCCTAAGCAATGTATAGTTGGCCTGAGTCTTCTCAGAAGCTTGTCCAACCTGTTTTCATTTGAGTTGGTATTTCAGACAGCCAGTTATTATTTGAGTGGTTGAAGCTATCATTCATTACTCTCCTGGAAGACTTCTGCTGTCTTCCCAGCTCTTTCTGCTCATTATCTGCTTTGGCCACTGCTGACAATGGTATCCTGGCAGACTGAGACCACCATCAAACAATGGAGGGAGGAACATGTGTGGGACACAGAGCATGCCCTGGAGCTGGCCCTGGATGTTGGAAATCACTCCCACAGGAGATGGGGACTCCCAGGCTAGTGGCAAAATGCCAAGCTCAGCTATTCGTTAGCATTGCCCACACATAAAGGAAGCACATTCCTGTTGAGAAACAAGGGCTATATAGCAAACCCCAGGATTTCTGGGGAAAAAGGGGTGTCCTTAGTCCTCAGACACCTTCTTCTCACCCACTATGTTAACCCTTGCCACACAAAATGCAAGACACAATAGCAGTGTGCATAATCTCTAGCTAGATACCTGCCGGTGGGTAGGCCATGTTCACATGTGGTGATAGTGTGGCTGGCTGATCTCCAACAGAATCACAGAATTATCAGAACTTGAAGGGACCTCTAGAGATCATCTAGTTCAACTCTCCCACTAAATGAGGATCACCTAGAGCACATTACACAGGACTGCATTCAGGCAGGTTTTTAATATCTCCAGACAAGGGGACTCCCCAACCTCCCTGGGCAACCTGTTCCGCAGCACCCTCATAGTAAGGAAGTTTTTTCTTATGTTTAAATGGAACTTCCTATGTTCCATTTCCCCTTGTCCTGTCACTGGGAACTACTGAGAAGAGTCTGGCTCCATCTTCCTTGCATCTACCCTTTAGACACTTGTAGACATTAATAAGGTCTCCCCTCAGCCTTCTCCACTCCAGGCTAAAGAGTTTCAGCTCTCTCAGCCTTCTCTCATGGGATATGTTCCAATCCACCAGTCATCTATGTTGCCCTCCTCTGGACTCTTTCCAGTAGATCCCAGTCTCTCTTGAACTGGGGAGTCCACAACTGGACGCAGGATTCCGGCTGGGGCCTCACCAGGGCAGAGTAGAGAGGGAAATGTACAACCACTGGGTTCTCCCTCTCTTTCCTTCAGAAATCACTGGTTTGCATCATTTCATGTACTCTGACAGCCACAAAGTTAATATTTTTGAAACTTCTGCTGCTCTTTCAGATGTGGTTGAAACTGTCTCACTTGTTGCAGAACCATGTGAAGAGGGAAGGATGGACAGCTAAATAAACATTGCTTCCTTTTTAAAAATGAGTTTGAAAAATACACTGCATATAAACCAGTCTTTCTTCCTTTGTGCTGACTCTCAGTTACAGTGTGTACTTCACCCAGTAGAAAGTCTTCAATCACCTAACATGCAGCCATAGCCACCTAGCCAGGCCGATGCTCACTTGACCAAAATCTTTCCTCTCTCATGAGTGAATGCATCAAAAACCCCACCTTGCATCTGCTTTGCTGGCAGTCTGTAAGAGGATCATAATGTTCCCAAGCAGATGCATTATGAAAATTGTTGGCCAAATACTCAATTGTTTTGTAGGGCCTCTTTGCACGCTTTCAAGTTCATGTGGATGATGAAGGTTACCTCTGGAGATTTTGGTGGATCACTCAAGGACACAGGGCTATGTCAAGTATCTAAAGCTCTGGTTTGAGGGTCAGGAGACTCAAGTCCCCCTCCCAGCTCTCCAGTACCTTCTGCATGATCTAAGACAAACAACTCCCTTTTGTATTTTCTCTCTCAGGTTCTGTTCATCTACTTCAGTTGAACTGTTTTCTCTTTAGGGAGGAGACTGGTGTTATTGAAGATTTGCTCGGCATTTCCAGAATGGGACCCTGAACCTGACATATGGGCCACTGCAACACTAATAGCACAAGATGATAGATGATATATCTATATATAGATATAGATATATACACACATATATAATGCTCATATAATAAGACCCCAATAAAAAGGGTGGGAACTTATTTATTTAAACCTTAAGAAAGCACTGTTTCAAAATGTTTGGAAGTGTTTGGTTAGGTCACTGGTACTGAGAATGTGCATAGGACATGGGAAACTGCTATCAATTAGTGAGATACACTGCATAGCTAGACCTGTTTGACACCTTCCATGTAGCCAGGCTCACTCCAGGTGCTACCAAGAGTCAGAAGTCATCAGGGTCTCATCTGCTGGAGAGTTTTTTGGGTGTTTGTCAGCCACCAGGACTGCACAGTGCCAAGCGTGGAAGCCACTTTGAGATGGAGGCATTCAAAACACCTCAGGACTTGTGAAGCATTAGAACATTTTTGAGGGTTTTGCTGTGGTTTGTCCTTTGGTTTAGGACACCACCAGAACCAGCCAAGAATACTTTTGCATGCCAGAGTTCTTGTTCACATGGCCGGCATGCTAACATCCTCATTCTTACCTTGCATGTCTGTCAAGTGTAAGCAAAGTATCTATTAATTGTGTCTGACTGAATTTCAGCTGCTCTTTTAAAAGGTCATTGACATAAGTTTAGACAATAAGCCAAGAATAGGCTGGATCCCTGCAGAGAACACACAAGGCACTCTCCTGTGTTCCTAATTTAATAAGGAAGAGTTCAATACACTCCTGTTAAGAAATGCCCAAATACTTTGACGGTTTCTGCTTGAATGGAAATTGGAATTCACCTTGGCTGTGCTCTCACCCTCTGTGAGCTCACCTCCCCACACTGCCAAGGACTTTCAGTGTGAGCAATATTAGCAAGAATAGCAAGGGATGCTGCTAGCTTTTTGAGGGCAGTCCTGTTTCCAGTAGGTACCCCTTTCCAAATATAAAGCTCATCTTCCAAGGCCAGCAACAAGAGGTGATGCATAAGACTCAGTATCCAAGATTATAGATGAGGTGATCAAAATGTCCAAAGAAAATGATGTTAACTCCTATTTTGACAGACTGGGAATTTCCAAGACAAAAACTGCTGAGAGTTCATCAGGAGGCAAGACATAAATGTATCACTTGAGATGAGAAATAATTGATTATAAATTCATGCACTGCTTAAAAATATGATCAGGGATGAAATGCCCCAGATGCGTGATTGGAAGTGTTACTCACTTGCAGACATGACTCTTCAGGTCCACATGCTTACCAGCAACTCAGCCAAGACTTCACCAAGTTGGCCTTGCTGCCAACTCTGAGGCCCCTTCACTTAGTCAAGTTCTCTGTGCAACACACACTTCCTGCTCTATCCCTTGCCAATGTCCCACTCATCTGCAGGTCACCCCTGGCACCAGATGCAAAACATCCACAGCAAGAAACAATGGGAAAAACCAGCTCCAGTTGGCTCTTTACTCCTCTCAGCACCCTCCAAAATCAGTAAGCTGTGCTGGCTCCCTGTCCCAGAGAGCTCTGCCATCTTTCCCTTTCTATTTTAGCCACCTCACATAAGGAGTGGAAAATTCTGTGAGGGAATTAATCTGCCAACAACACTGGTAGGCACTGAGCTGTGAATAACCTCCTACTTGCCTGAGTCACAAAAAACACATTACTGAGGGAAGCCGGAGAGACCAGTGCCACTATGGGACATGGGCACGGATGCCCCATAGTAAACACTCTGTGCCTCAGATGCCAAAAAAACCAATACCCCGTGTATTATAGTTGTTATAGACCTTTATAAGAGCTGCAGGCTGCAACATGTGCCACAGTCCGCACTGCCTTTCAGCTTTACAGGACCTCCAGACACAAAGTACCAACCCGGGCACCACTCACTCCCTGCTAAAGTATCACAGAGGGGCAGACTAAAAATTTCCCAGGTGCTGTGTGTCCCCAGCACGTGAACAAACGCAGCGTGCCTAACGCACTCAAGTAGCGAGGCTGTGTGCTATTGCAATTGCCACAATCAGGGCTCCATATCTGCAGCGTGATAACAGGCAGACAGTTTCTGTTACGCAAACTGCACCAGGTAGGGCCGAGCAACCCGCAGCGCAGCATCGCTGGCATTCTAGGAATGGCTCTGCTCCTTTGCTGCCAAAACACACTGCCCACAGCACTTCCCAGCATGGTGGCATGCTGACAGAGAGCTACAGCCACAGGGAAATGTCTTTCTGTGGCAACTTGGGGTGCCTTTCAGGGCTGGCAGGGAGCATGTTTGGGGGTACACCATGAAGCCATGCTGGAGAAGGCCAGCAGCTGGGTGGCTGTAGAGCTTCTCAGCCAAGATGATCCAGCACCACCCAGGGTGCCTGTTGCTTACATAAAACAGCTAATAAAGCTGGTTATCATCCAGGCAGATCCTGCATTAGGTGTCAGTGGCCATGTGGAGGATTACCAGAAACAATGTACATACTAGCCTCGCTGCCCAAGGAGAGGAATGTAAAGTAGGAACTCAACAGTTGGGTTTTCTTGGTCCTTTAACAGACATAGAGCAACAAATGCAAAGCTATATTCAAAAGTCACTTAAGCACATGGGTATTAAAGTTAAGCACATGTTTGTCTCCTGTCCTAGATCAGTGCAATCTCAAGAGTCTGTGTCTGGAGAGATTTTGTTGTCAGAAGGCACCTTCTGATACAAAATGCCCCCTACTGAGAACAGTCCTCCATTGGGTCTCCATACATAATGGGAGAACATACCAAAACAATACGAGGAGGCAGGGAATGACCCTTGTATGTGTAGAGGCTTCAAGCATTTTTGCTCGTGCTTTCCAGCAAAAAACCCAAGTTCATACAGCTACATTGTGCCCCCAGATTTTTGTGAAAGAGCCTTGAAGGCACACAAAGAGGAGGAGACAGACTCACACCTCTGCTCAATGAGGACACATCCTTCCATTCCTTAGGGTAAGAATACACCACAGTATATTTATTTGCAACCAAAAGCTTGAGAGGCAGGTAGGCCTCAGTGAAAACCCATCCAAGGAAATTGTTAACATATATTACAAGATCCAGGGGCATCAAATTAAAGCAGAAAACAAAGCAAGCAGTAGAACTTGTCCGTTTACAAAACACAACAGGTAGTTACACCGTGGAATTCCTTCCCACAGGATGCTGCAGGTACTAGAAGGTTACAGGGTTCCAAAAACTGCAAGATAAAAAAAAAAAAAAAAAAAAGTTACTGGTTCTGCATAAGAAAGTCCCCAGAGTATAATTTGTGTGAGGCTAAGGAGAATTTTGGAGACATATTGCAATACATTTGCCTTCAAATTATGCTCTTTGTTGTGCAGACACTATCAGCCATGGTTAGAGACAGGCTGCTGGGCTCCAGGAACCTTTGGTCTGACACAGCCCAGCTGTTCGTGCACTTTTTGCTTGGTGGGGGCAGAAAGGAGCAGCAGGCTCCCAGCAGTCAGTGCCAGAGGAAACACCCAAGCCTTGGATCAGGCTCCATTCCATAGCTGATTACATATGACCAGGGATAGATATTTTGCTCAAAATAAGATTGGGCAGAGGCTTGAATCTCGGCGTCTCTCAGGCCGTTTCCCTAGGCACAAACACTAGCATGCATCCCTCATATTCCAGCTCTGAAAAATGTACATTTCAGTCTGAAAATCACATTTCACACACAAAAACTGGAAATGTGACACAACATTCTTTCTGCCAGAACTGTGGCTTTGTCCCAGCACAGACTGAGAGCTAATTAGGAAGCTCTAAAAGTCATTCCAAACAGAACTGCTTTCCTCTGGTTCTCTATGATGGCAGCCTTAGTCCAATACACAAATGGTTCAAAGAAAAAAAAAAAAGGCAATGATGTGTATCAGCAATTCATAAGTGTACCTGGAAAAGAAAGGCACAGTCTATTTCACACAAAAGTAGGAGCACAGGAGCATAGCTATGGTTAGAAGCTGAAACTCTAAAAAGTGCTCAAGTTCTCTTTTTTACCAGTGCAGTGATAGGAGATGTCAAAGGTCAGGCAGATGGGCAGTGCTGAGGGGAAGCTGGTGGGGGTCCATAGGTCCCCTCCCTATGTCAGAAGGAAACATCACTAACTTAGAAGCACACCATAAAGTTTTAAAGCACCTTTCTAACACAGTAATAGTAATCCCAGGCATCTAAAAACACAAACCAGGCTCAAAAAAACTTCATCAGTTTTGTTTAAAAATAAATAAAGTTAAAATCTAACACCGTAAGCTGAAGCTTTCGTACCCTCCACTGAGTCTTTAAACCATCAGAGTTCATAGTCCCAAGCTTTTCTTGGTGACCCTTTGAGCTGGAAAGGTGCTTAAAGAAAAGCAAAAAAATATGTGAAAAATAAACTGATTTAGGTTTGGTATTTTTTAGATTGAGTTTTTGCCATGACCATTTTGAAATCCTTGCTGTTATGTGCAGTGCAGCTCCTGCCTCTGTAAGAATTTGTCCTAAATATTTACCCTGAAAAAGACTTTCAAAAATAGCAAGGTCGAAAAAGAATAAGGCCAAGGATCCATCCATGACTATCAACACTGGAATAATTTTTTTAAAAAATAGAAGAGAAACTTTCTACATGTGTATTTTAAAAAAATATATCAGCAGTGGCATGAAACAGTGGGATCAAATTTTATGGATTAATTGGTGAGTAAATCCACAAAAGTCAAGTGGCTTATGAGCAGAATAGCCTCCAGAGTGTTAAGAAAAATAAAGAACAAAGATGTTAGCTGGTTTTGCAACACAGAAAAAGAGAAGGAAAAAAACACTTCAAAGTGGTTGCTGTTCTGTGTGGACAGTTCTTGACATTCAAAGTCATTACTGAATGATTAAATTACCAACTCATTAGGGGTTATTTACATTGTTTACAAGCATGTGACTAATTACACAATGAAGATATCGAAACATATCACCTAATAAACAGCATTTAGTTGTGGCATAGACTAATTGGGTGAGTGGGGAGATCCTGCCTAAGTGCTGCCAGCAAGCCCCAGCCTGCCCGGACCATGGGGTGCTCAGAGCACTCCTTCCCCACCTCCCATGAGCAGCAAGTCCAGAAGAGGCATAAAAAGTCTGCAGAGACACTTGCTTTAGAGGGGCCACAGTCCAGAGGGAAAGCAAGCAGAGCTGCATGTATATCTTTACAGGGAAACACCAGTGAGAGGCCCTATGCAGAGCCTCTCACCATCAGAGCACCAGTGCTACCAACATGGAGGGTGTAATCAGGAGGAGTGGTATTTGCAAGTGGTTCTCACTCTGTCCAGAAGCAAATTCTAACCCAAGAGAATTTTCTTCTGATGAAAGGTGCTTGACTGACAGCCTTGAAGACCAAAGGCTTCAATGTCTAAAGAAATGTCAACATCAGTGCAAATGGAGCAATTCCCTTTTGTCCAGAGCATAGCCCCCACACTGGCCATGCCGGGGGACTTTGAGGAATAAACTTATCTCCAAACACCCACTGAGCATCCTCTGCAGCATCAGATTTTCCTCAAGCAGAAACTTGTCCTCTTGGACCAAGACTTCAGCAATGCTGAATTTGACATGATGTATTACTATAGGGGCTTTGCATGTTTAGGGTTGCCTTAAATATCTCCCAGAAATATCGCGTCATTAGTGAGGCTTCTCAAGGAGGAGCTTGCTTCCTCTTACACAGCTTTTCTATTCAGGCTACACAGCTTAACTTACCAGGTAATATTTGTTGCATTAACAAATTAACTTCGTACAATATTATGTCTCCCATTTGTCTGGGCTTCCCCTAATCATTTCACCATTTAAAAGAAAAAATAAAGAAAGGCTGACGTGGACCTGACTTAATCAAAACTGATGTCTCAAGGTAAAGGTTGGGCTCAAGGATGGTAAGGAGAAAGAGTGACGCTGAAGGCTTAGCTCCAGGCTGGTACCAAGTCATGGCTCAGTAGTTCTGCAAATGCTATAAGCTGTTCCCTTTGTAGAAAAACCCTACAGTGGAGGAACATTCACTAACAGTTCACAATGGTATGAGCTCTTCAAGTCCATCTGGGCTGAATCTCCTGTGCATGGGACAATGCCCTGGGCACTCAGCCCTGGGGTCTGGTCAGGAGTCTCATGTGCATTGGACCTGCAGTTGTGCTGCAACAGGGACACCGACGCACGGCAGGTAAAGGGGTGTGTGGGGCTGGATGTGTACCCAGCCAATGGCAAGAAAGCCAGGCACCACAGGGAGCTGTTTGTTAACATCAAAGTCAACATGATCTTGGATGAGGTTCCTCCAGAAGAAAGTGCTTTTATGGGCAGTGACAAAAACAGTGAGACTTATGGTGACACTTATCAGTATACACCATCTCCTAGATGCTGCCTCATCTAATGCTATCACAGACCCTGTGCATATCAGAAAGCTGCCTGGTGTCCCCTGCAAGTCTCTGCAGATAGGCCACTCCTGGCTGCAGCACCCTCCCTCCCTCCTTCCAGTACTGGGAGCAAAGCTGTGATTCCTAACAAACCAATATGCCTCAGTCACACAGCAGTGAGGTGGCAGTGACAATGTCAAACCACAGCTATGGCTCTCAGAAGGTACCTGCAAGCAGCACAGTTTGCTGCCAGACTAATCTTGGGTTCTTGGAGGTGCTTTCTTCATTCCTCACCCAAATGATTTTGCTGCTGTTTGAAGGCACTGCAATGTGGAATGAAGGAGTACACTGCATCTAGGATGGAAACTGGAAGTCTGACAGCATTTCTGAATTTTTGGTACAGCATACCAAGGAAGGGCTCTGGATGTTCTGGATGGAAGTCACTCACTGCCTTACTGGAAGTTCTGGACAGTCATGCATTGAGCATGCTCAGCATGACACAGGTAAAGGCATAAGAAGAGTCTTGTCTAGGAATGCTTTGTTCCATGTCAGGGCTCAGAAAAGGAATTAATGTCTCCTTGATGGGGCAGACAGGCAAGAAGGACATGGATGAAGTCTGCAGGCAAGCCGGTGGTAGCACAACTGTGAATTACAGCTTCTTGAGCCTGCAGGTTCCCCAGTCAGTTCTTACTCCAACCAACCTAGCACTAAACATGGGCTCCAACTTCCCAGCTGCTGCCAGTTCTATCCCAAGGCTGCCAGGAATTTGTACCCTGAAGCCCTGAGACCAGTCACAGTCCCTGCTTCTTGGACTGCCTCTTTTGGCATAAATGCAAACCAAAACTCCAGCAGGAACTATGCTGCCTCTGAAATAATTGTTGGGAAATCCCAGCCTGACCCTGAACTCATAAGGGATAGGCAAAGGACCCAGATCTTTGAGTTACCCTCTTGTCTTCTCTCCCCTTCTGCCCTAAACAGGATGGTCAAGAGGGAACATGCTGATTTATTAAAGCAGTTCTTGTGCTGAAAAGAGGCCCTGGGTACAGGACTGCTGAGCTCAGCTGAAACTGGGCATCTCCCACAAGCAGAGGGACAGAGAAATTTGTGTCAGCTGAGGAGTGACCCTGCTGCAAGGCATCCAGCTGTTTCCCTTCCCGCCTGGGCCTGAGACAGCAAAGCCTGCCTGCTTCCCTCCCCCAAACCGACCGTCACATTTGTCACAGACTACATTGGCCTAAATAGTTAGGTGTCACGTAGCCGGCAGCCCATACGGGAAGATCTTACATAATTCAGATAAATGGGACAAGGTCAACACCAAGCCCAAGCTCCTCCTGCAGAAGACCCCACCTCGATCGGTCCTCCGAGCCCTCCCGCATCACAGGGGCTGCCACGGACTGGGAGAAGCAGGGGCTGCCCAGGAGCCCCGGCCTCTCTGTCTTTAGGCAAATCAAAGGGCACTGCTGATATGAACAGGAAGAAATTCCTGGTCGGATTTGCAGAGATGTAATTTGCCATTCAGTAACCAGTGGTGCCAGATCAGGCTTAGTGAAACCGCAGGTGTGGCCCTTTGTCTGAGCCCAGCGCCTGGTGTGGTGGAAAAGTTTTGCCCGGGTTGCCTCACATTCCCTGCGCCTGCTGATTCAGGCTACTCTCTCTATTTTTAAACAAGGTGTTTGGTGTCACCCAGTCAGGAAAATTACTCTGCATCTCCAGAAATAGATGCTACACCTTATGCCTCTTTGCCCCATCCCAGGGGAGTCCCTTATAGGTGATACTATTTAGCAGCTATCAGCACTGCTCCTTCATGCAAGGGGATTTCTGCAGCATCTGTGCAAAACCTGAGTTTGTGGAAAGCACCATGGAAAAAAGACAAAGGAGGATGTGCTGTAGGAGAGCACAGCACAGGGAGATGAGGGAGTGGGGATGCATGGCTTGTATTTTCACAGGAAAAAAAGGAGGGAGGATAAAAAACAGGCTGGAGAAGGGGGCCAGGGAGGCTGGATGATGCAGGCAGCACTAGTGGGGGTCAACAGCAGGCCAGTGCTGGGCCACTGTTTGGGAGCAGTGGCCTCAGAAACAGAGACAGACACCATCTGGGAAGGACAGATCTGCAGGGGGTGCCTGCCCTGTGCAACAGGAAGAGAAAAGCATGGGCAGGGGGCAGAGGCACCCAAATTAGGATGGGTTTTAAAATACCATGGGTTTTCCTTGAAGCCCTTCCTTTGTTGAGAGAAAAAAATTTTCAAGGCTTGTCTAAAACAGAAAGGCAGTTTCTAGTCTTGGTGGTTTCAGAGAAAAGCTTAGAGTTGTGTCCTGAGAGGAATTTTAAGGGTAAGCAGTTGGAAGTGGGGGAGGAGAGGAAGTGCTGTTAAATACAGATGCCTTTCTTTACTGTTATTTTTTCTTAATCTATCAATTTGTTGCATACTCCAGGCTGGCAGTGAGGGGTTTTAAGGACCAGTACTGAAGGTGGCTGCTCTCCTGTTACCCCTGCCTTGCTGGAAAAGTGCAACAGGGCTGCAGCACTGCTCGGGTTCCCTAACCCATGCTGCTGAGGGAGGGTCCAGCCTCTCAGCAACCCCAGTGCTGCCATCTCACTTCCCTCTCTTACATCTCTCTGTCTGTATCACATCAGGGAGCACTGGCTCCTTTATGCAGAGACCCTCCATGTATTGGCCTGTCATGCTTCACAGAATGAAGCACCAAAGCAAGGCTGCAGCATGGCTCTGGCTTCATGACCTGGTATCATCAATCCTGACCCGTCTGGAGACACAGGTCCAGCTACAGGTGTCCATCACCTGGAGAAGCAGCCATCGATCAGTATCTGTATCACATGCTGGAGAACAAAAAACACAGAGTCAGATGGAGGCCAAAAACAACAGTCAGGAGAGGAGGAATTCATTAAGAGGAAAAACAAGGGAAACAAAGCATGCTTGTGCAAGGGCAGAGCATCTTGCAACCCAAAGCCAAAGAGGGTTGGGGTTGGAGCCATGTCCACCCAGCAACCCCTGTATCAGAGAGAGGTATTCAGAGACCCTCCTGCCCCTTCCCAGCAGAGCCAGGGGGCTCTGGAAGAGGGTCTTCTCCAACCTAGACTCTTCTACCACCCCCCCAGAAGCATCAAATCATGCCTTTGGGGTGCTTGGGCAGCAGCAGTCCCTGGGGCTGGGGGGTGGTTTTCCAGAGCATGAAGCCCCACGGGGGGGGGCACGGGGTGGCTCCCTGGCTTAGCATCCCTTCTGGCATGCAGGCCAGAGAGTTTCCAGCAATAGAGCTGGAACCAACTTCAAAAGGATTTACAGTGAGCAGCCTTTCTATCTCTTGATCCTCTCAGCTGCACACTGGATTAGGGGTGGGCTGAGACCTGGAGCCCCCACTCTGTAGCTCGCTTCCCTTGCTCTCTGGGGATGCACCAGGAACCTCCTAATCCTCAAGTCCCAAACTCTGTTTTTTGGCCTGTCCTGGCAGTCTGCAAGAGGGAAGTTCTGTCTGACATCATTGGTGTCTCCTGGGCTACATTTAGTGGAGGCACAGGGGCCCTCCTAAAGACATAGGATGGGTTTGTCCACTACACCATCATCTGACAAAACTCAGTAGGGCCGCAGCCTTACATCTCCACATCAGGACTCTCATCAGGGCTGCCTCCAGCAGAGCTCTGTATCCATGAGGAGGGAAAACTGAATTAGCCCAAAGCCTGTATTCCCTAACTGCCTTTGCCAAGGCAGCCATCCCCAAAAACCTTGCATCACCTTGGGTCTGAGCCATTATGATTTTTAACTGGGCTGCCTCTCCTTAAGAAATATATTAGGCCTTTCCGTAGCACTCCCAGGCCATGGAGCTGATCCATCTCCTGTGGTTCCAGGGGGAGGGAATGGTGCTGGAGTAACACTTTGAGGACTAGGGGAAGGATAATTTCTCACCAAGGAGAAAAGAGTGGGTGAGGGGAGAAGAAATGCCAGAGAGCTGCAAAACTTAGTGAAATAACTTGTTTTTCAAAATGAAAAAGGAAAACTGAGAGTGTGCAGTTGTTTTTTGTCTTTCCAACTGACAAACAATGTGGCCTGCGTTTTTGAATCATGAAAACAGGGAAAATTTTTGAAAGGGAGAAAAATTATTCTGGCTCAGCTCAGAGCAGCAGAAGAGTAGTTTGAGCTCCTCATTACTGGCTTCAATTTATTCTGCAGGATGGGTCATTGTGAAGCAAAGTTTGTCTTTGAGAAGGGTGTCCAGACTTTTTCCAATATGTGGGAATGGGAGTAGAGGTAGAGTCACTTCATTGAGGACATGAGGATGGGAAACTGCTCAAGAAAAGTTCATGCTACAGAAGTGGAGATAGTTAGCAATTGCTAGAAAAAAACATAGGCAGCATAGTGGACTTCTACAGGGACGGCACCAGGGCTCCCCTCTGAAGCGGAGGAGAAATGCTGAGTAGTGACACTGGAGTGGCAGAGCAAGCCTTGGGACACCAGGGTCTGGTAGGAGAATTTCTGAGCTCAAAGCCTACTTTTGCCACTGACTCCAGACCTGACTCCCTTTGTGCCTCAGCTTACTGCTGTAAAACACGGGGAGAAAAACATGGGGTGACTCCCAAGAGGTAGTGGTCCTGTCAGCCACTATTGTCATTCATTTTGAGAGCCACTGAGAAAGGGAAAGGACCCCAGCCTGACAGCGTACGTGATGGATCCATCAGGGTCCACTGTGATGAGCTTGTTAAGCTCCCATCACACTCTCCAGGAGCTGCGGGGCAATCACAGTACAGAGCTTCTGCTGCTGCCAGTGCTGCTTCATCTTGTTTGTTTTCCTTAATCCCAAGAGGCAGCATCTCTGACATGGCAGCAGAGTGATTAAGATGATCCAGCATTGCTGTCACAAGCATGTAATTACGGGTTTCCTGTGTCACTCCTGCTGGGAGGTCAGTGACTTGCCCTCCCTCACTCCAGCAGAGGGAAGGGACAGCCGCCAGCTCCCGCCTGCCTCTTACCCCTGCATCCAGCTCCAGCCCCTGCAGCCCTGGCCGGGGTGGGCAGGTTGTGGTCCACAGCCAGTCTGGGGAGGGATGGCAGGCTAGAGGGGTCATGGAGGCCTAAAGCAAAGAGGGAGGGGCCAGAGAAGGCTGGAGAGATGGGGGCTTGAAAGGGAGACTGCTGAAGTTCCCCCCTTGCCAGCACTCAGTACCCTGAGGTTTGCCCATGAGTCTCTGCAGCAAGTGGCTCATGTTGGGGGAACTTCACAGCTGCCAAGAAGGGGCCTGGCTTTCAAGAGGGGGTGCCTGGTGGGTTTTAGGAAACTGTCCTTCAGGCTACAGAGGGGACCTAACTGTTCAAAGGTGAATAATATAAGACATGTCCATCCAGAGAGACTCGGGCAAGCTTTCCCATCCCCTTTACCCACAGATCTCTTCCTGCAAATACATGAAGAATGGAAGCTTTGCCACAGTCTTCCCAGGTTCTCCCAAAAGGCACTGCAGAATCATTTAGGAGGTCCCCAAGGAGTCATCCTCCTCCTCAACACCCGTGTTCCCTTTGCTTCCAGCAGGCTGGGAAGGGATGCACAGAGGGGCTGCTCTTGCCAGATCAGTTTCTGAAGCTGTTGCACATGGGATTAGCTGCAAATTGCAGTAGAGATGGATCCTGCTGCTGGCCTGTCAGAACAAGACATGGTTTTGTGCTGCATTTGCTCCTGGAGAAGGCAAAGTTTCCTTAAGCTCTGTTTGTTTAGTAACCCCCACATAAGGGTATCCATCACATAGCCTCCTTTATTAATGCTGGCAATCATCTGCAACCAGCTGTTGCCCAGCTGTCAGAGCTGGTATTGCATGGGAATCCTTGCACAGAGAGGCACATCTCCTGGTGCTTACAGACATAGGCTCCAAAAGGGACTTAGAGAAGACCCTGGGAGGATATGGCAGCAGCCTGCTTCATGCTTCATGCCTTGTACAGACAGATGCAATGGACCATAACTACTACTCACACAGCTCATCTGCACCCCAGGCTGGCCAGGCCCCCATCAAGCCCAGCAAAGGAGCAATGCACTTCTGTCTGTGAGGAGCTGACACATGGTCACTGATTGTCAGACCCAGCAAAGCTTAGCTTTTCAAAGTACCACATGACATTGTGTTAAGATGAAAAAAATGAAACCTTTTTACACTGAAAAAATTCTGCTTTCTTCCTTATTGGGATCTGGCTAGCATGAACTAAGAGGCAGGCAAACCATACATGAGTGGTGCTTACACCTAACAGTTACCTAGAGCTTCAGTCTTGAAGTGCTATATAAACCCACATGGGAGCAGAGAGCAGCAGGGAATTTTGCAGGTTTCCTCTTGTGTAAATTGTATTAGAAAATAACTGAGCCCCATCCATGAAGCATGCTGTAAGCAGGGGCACAATCTAGAACTCCACAGGCAGAGAGGGAGCATTTGCTAATCCATTCCAGCAGTCATCCCAGCCACATGCCATTGCTCAAACAATCAAGGTTTTCTCTGAAACAGAAACCAAAGGAGCATGGAGGTCCTTCAAGCAAAGGCTCCCAGGAGCAGCCTCACATCACAGAAAGCTCCAGCTAATACAGGGGCTTAGGGGTCACTGTGTGGTTTAGCTATAAAGAGATTTCTTGAAGGGGCAGTGCAAACTTAGCAGTGGGAGTGCACAGAAAAGCTGGAGGAGGCACGAGGCAGCTGTGTGGATCCTTCCAACCACCCTTCCCACTTCCTCCACAGGGAACAGAGGGGAATGCTGCAGCACTCTGGCCTGTGGTGAGGATTACTGCTGAAATACTCCATGCATGCCCCACGTAGCTAGCTGACCTGCACTCTGATACAGCCCTCTGCACAGATGAGAGTTTACCCTCTACTTTGTTCCTAGAGACCCTACCTGGAGCACCGTGCCCAGACCTGGACTCCTCAGCAGAAGAAAGACATGGAACTGCTGGAGTGAGTCCAGGAGAGGGCCTCAAAACCGATCAGAGGTCTAAAACATCTCTCCTATGAAGAAAGGATGAGACAGTTAGGGCTGTTAAGTCTGGAGAAGCGAAGACCTCATGGAGAACTTTCTACAGCCTTTCAGTACTGACAGGAGGCCTACAAGAAAGATGGGGACAAACTTTAGCAGAGCCTGTAGCAATAGGCAAGGAGTAATGGTTTTAAACTGAAAGAGGGTAGAATTAGACTAGATTTAATGAAGAAATTTTTTACAATTAGGGTGGTGAAACACTGGAAGAGGTTGCCCAGAAAGCTAGTAGAAGCCCCATCCCTGGAAACATTCAAGGTCAGGTTGGACAGGGCTCTGTGCAACCTGATCTAGCTGAAGATATCCCTGCTTACTGAAGGGATTTGGACTGGATGACCTTCAAAGTCCCTTTCCAACACTAAACATTCTATGATAGTAAGAAGCTGTCTTGCCCCTGACCACTTGCACATCCAGTCTCTGAAACTCCCCTGGTTTCTTCCTTACACCCCACTTCACATGACACAACATCCCTGTGTTTCTGAATGTACTCAAGGTGATTCATAGGCACACACAGTGGCCTGTTTTAGCACGAGGCCAGGGAGGAGCTCTGCCTGTCACGACAGAGATACTGCTGCTTTCTGAAGCATTTCCAGGAGGAAAACCCTTCACCCAGGGATGAGGGACCTAATCACTTCCCTTGACCTGCCACAGTGTCAAGGGTGGGAACATGTCCCAGAGTAGATTAGACCCAGGGTGCACTCCCAAAAGTGTTGCTTCTGGAGAGGAACGGGATACTGCTCTATATTGAACCAGTGAAGGGGACACCAAATTTACATGCAACTCTGGTAACTTTGGAGGAAAATTAAGCATCAAGCAAAGAAGAGGCAAGAAACTCTTTGTCACCTACAGGACTACTGGACAGGGTAGGACCATTGAGGTTGTCTCTCCAAATCTCTACAACTACAGGCTGATCCAAAAAGATCACAAGGACATTCACCCCCACCCCCTCCATCACCCACATCATGAAATACATAATTTTTCTTCTCTGTCCTCCTCCACAGGAACAGCTCCTGGTGCCCTGGGAAAGCAGACCATGCCATGCAATACAGAAGATTAAAAAATGGATCCTGCCAAACTGATTTGGATGAAACTATTTTCATGACCCCAAACCAGGCATTTTCTTAAGGCTAGAACTCATACGTTAGACATGTCAGGCAGGCCATGGAAGAGTTTCCCTAAAATCACCACAACAACTCACCACATCTTTTCTCTAGCCATAGCCAATGTCTGGTGCACCAGGACAAAAAACAGTAAACCTTTTGATTTTTTTTTTCCAGCATTCTTTCTAACCAAATTAAAAGGTAAAAAAACTTTGTTGTGGGTTTATGTTGGCAACCTGAGGTAGGGAGTTATTTTAGCAGAGTTAACGGTATTAACCACAGTTAATTAGTGCACTGCACCAAAATGAAGCGAGATCACTTTTCACATTCATTTTGGCAACAGCACCAACTGAACATCCAAAACTCAATATTGTGAACTTTATGCCTTCAGTCCAGAACCCCGTTATCCTGTCATCCGATCCCCTCCATAAATTCAGCACTCCTGCCAAGGAATTATTCAGCTGTCCCATGTCTTTTGCATCAGCTGCTATCCCCGTGTAAGACCAAGATCATGAGGAATGGGAAGAGGGACAAAAAGTAAGACAGTCTCCTTTCACTGCGGATAGAGAATGCCCTGTAGCACATCCCAGAAAAAGGGACAAAGCTCCCCAAAATGCTCATGCTCTTTTACCTAAGATGCAGAATGGCCACAGGAAAGGGCAAGAGATTCATACACTTGTTATGAATCTTGTATTAAGACTGTTTATTGAACTTGTACCATTTATTTAGAGCTCATAGTCACTGAGATTTCTACAGGACACAGTTTCTTTTTTTTTTTTTTTTTTTTTTCCTGTTTATCTAACTCACACATGTAACTGGCACGGGAAGTACTAACAGGATGTGACTCAGAAATACACAGCAGCATATCCCTCTACACTTGGGCAAGTAAATTCCAAAGGATTTGTTTCTGAGAATGGTTCTTCGCACTGAATGTAGCAGGTACAAAACACCCTCAGGGACCTCTGAGCTCATGTAAATGAGCCCACCTTGGACACCCTGATGGTCTTCTGCCACAATGGCAAACAGCCATACCTACTCATACCTACTCAGGCATTGGCCTGGGATGGAGGACACAACACCACAACTCCTACCACTTTCTGCTAATAAAAGCAAGGCACATTTTTCAGATGTTACTTCTCCACAAATGGGTGTACATCCCAAAGAAAACACCATCCTTCCATCAGAAAACAAGTATACCATAGATGACTGATGCTAGTCACTTTTCTCAACAGGCTGATGGAGGATGGTATGTTTTGGAGTGTGGGGAGACAAGATTATTATATGTTAACTGACCCTCTACCAAGGAGTCAAGCCCAGCCTCACCTGTGATGGCTTTGCTGATCTTTATCTTCTACAAATGTAAAGAACCTATTCAGAGCTGGATCTGGTGAAGAACCTGCAATAGGAGAAATCGCATCAAGGGGAAAGGAGAGGCAGATGAACAAGTGGTTGATCCTGCCAGAGAAGGGCCATCCCACAGCTGAAATAGACAGGGACTGAAACTGTGAGCTCTGCAGGAGAGCAGGGCAGAACTTAAAGTCATCCAAAGAAAAACAAAGCTCCTTTATACTCCTTTGGGACACTTCTTAAGAGTTCTCGACCAGCGTGCCCTGGCCAGCAGCTGAAAGAGACAGATCCCAAATTTCAACAAAGGCAGAGGTTCTGGGATTCTGTAAAAAAGAACTAAAGCTGTGCAAATATTGCTGCAAAGATGCAGGAATGGCACTGAAGAAACTGACTCTGCCACCAAGCTGTATAGAGCAGCAGCACCAAGTCATTTCTAAGGCCATTTCTAAGTGTAAATGTCATCCTTTCTTGAGGTCTGATTGCCAAGGTCAGAGCTCCAGAGAAAAGCAAAAGAACTTAAATACACCAGTTCAAAAGTGTGGTAGAGCAAGCATGAAGCAAACACTTGATTACAAAATATAACACCTCCATTAGGAATTCCAGAGAAGTCCGATGTCCTTCATGACAAGAACCAGTTAAACTTCACATCCTTGCAACAAAGGCATTCTCATTTTACTGACCAGAAAACTAAAGCACCAGGAGATTCCAACCAGCATTTCTAAATGTGGAAGCCTTGAGTTAGCTGTCTAAAAATCTTGGAGGTGTGTTAGAAAGGATCCTGATCTTCCCAAGATTCTTCATGTCCCTACTATTGCTAACCAAATAATTGGCAGTTGACCCACTTCAGCTTTCATGGTCACGAACCTCTCCATAAAGGTGGCAGATCATTATTATTACTGATAAGAAGGCCCAATTCAATCACTCCATTCTTCTAATTAATTTCAAGGCTCCCGATACCATTTCCACCTGATGTGACAGCAGGGAAGGCTGTCATATGATTTGTTAAGACATTTCCCCAGGTCTTTAGTTACCTCTTGCACAGATTTTATTTTTATTCACACTCTGAAGGCAGCAGAGTCATGCATGACTCTGTGGGGCCGTTTGATCTTATCGCTTTCAAACAAACGCCCCCCTGGAAATCAGGTGTTAGCAAGCCCAAGCAAGAAAAATCTGTCTCCCAAGACCATGGATGACTGTAGTAGAGATCTGTATGAACATGTCCTTCCCAGGCCAAAAGAGGATTCCCTGCTTTTTACTTTAAGCTAACTTGATTCAAACTTCTGGTTTGGATGACTGAATCGGATGTTTGAACTAATCTTCCCACAGCTCCTCTTATAGCAGGACAGCAAGGAGCTTATGTGACAGGGTTGATACTATTTTGTTAGATAAAAGCACACAGCTTTTTGGACATCAAAAAGTGACCCTTCATCACTTACAACGCAAGTAGGAATTCCTGTCCATGAAAATACTACTCTTAACACTTTCCCGGTCTGTGTTAAATTAGTAGCATTCATACACAGCACTTCAGGCCATTTACAAGGGGCATTTCCTGCAATCAAAAACATATGTCCCATAAATGGCCCAGCTCTGTCTGCGTTTGCTTTCCTAGACCAGCTGGCCATTCCTGAGAATACAAAGGAGAATATTTAAGCAAGTGTAGTGTTCGCTGATACCCATAGCTGGCTACGAAATAGAAATCCCTTCAAGTGAGAAAGAAAACAATAGTTTTTCTTTTTAAGAAAAATACTAGACTGAAGAATTAAAATGTTGCTTTCATTAGAAGTCCACAAAAAAACACACTTCACAGGAACCAAAATAAAAACTTCTGGCTTCCTGACTGTCCATCTGGTAGGGACTTATTTGATTTCTGATGCAGGTGAGCTGTCAAAAACTTACAGGGGCAACTTCCCATCTCCCAGCCTTCTTGCACCTCTGACTGCTCAGCTGCATCTCACATTTCTGGACATGAGAGGAAGACTGGATGGCTGAGACCAGCTTGGAAAGACAACTTCTGCTAGCTTGCCTAAAAAACTCTCGTCAATTTTATTTTCTCCTCGCAGAAAAAGAGCCAAGGATACTTCAGTTTGAATTTCCCACAGGAAATTTGCACTTTTCTTACAGAAACTGCTGAGTTAGTGAAAAGGGCATTTTCCATCAGAATCATTCCGATGGAAAATTTCCCAACTAGCTTTAAGAATACCCTTGACATTGTTTTGCCATTCCTCCTATTTGTGTATCAGTGTCTGGCCACTGAACCAAATTTCCAGCCAGGTCTTTCATAGTTATTATTCCCAGAGTACCACCATGTAATTCTTGGAGTACACTAGACCTGAGATTTATTACCATAGCTGCTCTGATGCCACACGTTAGGCAACCTGGACATGTATTTCAGTACTCTCTAGCCAAGAAGGCTTGAAGAGACTGTGTGCTAAGCCCATCTCCTCATCCTTTCATCAGATGCCTCGGCCAGGCCTGGCTCGCTCTCAGTTTCACATTGCATCAGGGTATCTATCACTCGCCAGATGCTTGCAGTACCAGTCACTACATATCCCTACCACACTACCAGAGCAGGGAGTACCCCAGCAAACCATCCCTCTCCCTAACCAAGCTGTTGCTGCTAACACTGAAGCCAGTGCTTGACATTTGCAACCAGAGTAAATTGTTTCCTCTTGAGATAAGCTGTGGTTAAACCGCTGACCTCCCAGGACGATGCATGGATCCTTTCTCTAGGTGTGAGCACAGTGCTGCAGACTGATGCCAGAGAGCCCCAGGTGTGGGTCTTTTCAGTGTCTTACGCTGATGGTGCCTTTCAGTGTCAGTGTTTCAGGCCCATGGGGAAGTGCTGAAAGCTAATTTTACCAGCAGAGTTCGACTTCATGATAACCCAAAGATCTTCGCTTCATCCGGAGCCTTGGTACATCATGTGGATCAACATTACTTCTGTCCTTTGTGCTCTGGTCTATTTAAGGAGTGTAATAGTGTCAAAGTATTGGGCAAGACCCCTTGGTAATAACTGCCTATCCCCAGAAAGGAAGATAATTGTGACATATCATGTAGTTGAGGTGCCTTGAGAATAGCCTCAGGCTTTAGTGGTGATTTATGAAAATCATCCGCAAGTCCCACAGCACACAGACAAGCCTCTGCAAAATTCACTTTTCCCTCATTTGCTGTCCAGTTTTTCTTGACAGCCTCCCCAGTACCCCTGCAGACATCCCTCATTGTCACTTCCATCAACCCATACATTGCCTGCAAAGCTCTGAATGTTAAAAATGTTTTGCAAGAGCTGGTCCATGGCCTTCCACCAGAAACATGGGTGTGGAAGCTATCCTAGTGCTATCCTGTTACACTGCAGTAGAACCTTGTGTGCATTATTCACAGAGTATTTTTTTGCATTAGCCAGAAACCCCATCTGGCTGGTTTTGCTCTGTCAAACATAGGCAAAGGATACTCCTCTTTGTTCAAGGTGACCAGGGAACCACCACTGAATGGAAAGCCCCCTCTTTTCTCCTTGCTGGCACCACATGCTCCCTCAGTAACCCCAAAGAGCACCCCAGGTCCTAACCATGTTGTTGTTCTGACCCTACGCAGGCTGTCATGCAGATTGGTCCTCAGGAGCACATCAGAATTAAAAGCACATTTCTCTTTCAGTCAAAGCTTTCTCTCAGGAATGTTTTCAGTTCTGATATTCTCCTTAAAGATTTTCACCCCAAAGGGGTGACCGTACCCAAAGAGGGAACAATAAAAGTTTTGTTTCAGGCTGTTTGATGCTGTTGCAACTCCCTGTCTTCTGGAGTAGCTGTATCCTTTGACACAGCAGTTCCTAGAGCACGTTTTAAGGGCAAATCAGCCTCAGTTAATAACCATTTTTGTATTGCTTCATTTTACATACCACACACTAACCGCTCCCTTGACGAAGCATTTAAACTCTCTCCAAACTGGCAATAGACTAGTAATTTCCTTAACCCCCCCCCCCAGCACATATTTAGAAATCATTTAATCTTCTTTTTTTTTTTTTTTAAATTGCATTTTTCAGGAGCTCAAATGCATCACTATCACAAGTGCCTTTATGGACAGAGGATTTGGGAAAACTTCCACTATCTCTCAAAGCATTTCACCCGCTGGTTCAACAGATGTCATTGTTCTGTGGTTTCCTCTTTAGCTTTTTAACAGTCACTGTATTCCTGGATTATAATCCTACTCTGGTCACCATTTCTTGTTTTTCTTTCCTTCGTAGACATAACACAAAGAGCTACACAGTCACGGATGAGTTCTTACCCAGTATACACAGCAGTTTCTCCCACTACAATTTGGTCATGAATAAATGTTTCTCCTTCAGCACTTACTTCAGCCTGTCTTCTTAACCATTTATTTTCTCCCTGGAGGATGTTTATCTTAGGGATGTAAAGAGCTGGTTTGATTATAGATCTTCCAAAAATATCTGTGAACTGATCTCAGGTACCTGATGATCTCCACATGAGGTGTTGCTCCCATGCTGGTGAATCCTCTCTGGGTGAAGACACCCGGATTGTTGTGTGTACATGGACAGTGGTGTTGAGGCCTCACCACAGCACACAAATAGCTCACCCCACTGCTAGCATGTGTCTCTGCTTGCAGCTTCAAGCCTTTGACCTCCTTTCTTCTCTCTTCTCCATAAGGAATGATGTGATGTTTTTGTTTTCTGGTTCAGGGTGCTGGGTAGCACAGGCTTGCTTGCACCTCCCTGCTCACACCTCCAGGAGCATCTGCTCTAACCCTGCCCCACCTCATCTCAGGGTCATCCCCCACCTTTCTTCAGCATCAGTGCAGTGACCACCTGGTGAAACCAGATATTTTCTCCCACCTTCAACCACTACATTTTTTTCCTTGATCCTCCCTCACTACCACCCCCCTAAACACCTCTAGTGCTAAAACCCCCGGAGCCTCTCTCCAGCACTCATTGCTGCCACCATCTCCCAGTGCATCTCACACCAGGCTGCACCATCTCCCCAGACCTCCACTGCCCTCACCAGCCCCTGGCAGGGCACTGGCCACAGACCCCAACATCTTCATCCAAAGCAGCTCAGCTTCAGGGGCATAGTGTGGCCCTGCAAGGGCAGGTACCTCTTTCCCCTGATCCCCATCTTGCTGATAGGGAAACCAACATTACACAGCACTGAAGGGGACTCATCTTTCCTGTGTGGACACAGCAAACAGCTGCCAGGGCAGATATGAGTGCACCATAATCCCTCTGCCATGGGGATCTTTGGCACAGAATAGGGGTGGGATGCCCTGCAGTACTTGCTTATTTTGCAGGCACTGTTCCTGCTACTGATCACCATGTGTTGTTTGATGAGAAAATGTCATCACTTTTGGGAGGCATGATGGGGAGGGGGCAAAGGGGGCCCATGTATCTTATGGGAGGGAGGGAGATAGAAGGACAGTCAACCAGTCCACAGGTACAATCCAGGCACCTGCATGGGGAAAAGTGCTTTTCACATCTCCCTCCCAGCACTGTGGTATATTCTGGCAGAGCTGTGGAAATTCACTTGTGGTGTTACATCATTGGGGCCTGGCATAAAAGCCTGAAAAGGAAGAGGCTTCACCAGGCACACAAGCACTGGCTGCAGGCACAACAATGTGGTTGGAAAGGTACTGAGACAGCCGTGAATCACAGGTACAGAGTCACGTCAGAAAGGGGATATCAGCTTGTGCCACTGTCCCCTCCCAGCTTGCAGAAGGATTTGCTGCCTGGCTCCTGCTAGTGGCATTTTCCATGCAAACTTGGCAGCACTGGCAATGCCCAGGATTAGCTTCCCTTGTGGGGGAAGAGAAAGACAGGTGATACTTGGGCTCCTGCCAACTTGATTCTCACAAAAAAAAAGACCTGGCTCTTTCCATTCTCTGCTGCTTTCTCCTGCCTGTATGGCAAACATGATCCCCAGTGAGGCTATGCCAGAAGGAAAAGCCTAAGGAAGTGACTGCTGTTTGTAGATATGCTACCTAGACTGGCCTGATGCTAGAGCAGTGATGGGCATTGCAGACACCTCCCAATGCAGAGAGGAATAAAACAGTGTTTTCAGGCACCATGCAGACACCAAACCTCTCAACAGCTGCAAACTCTCACTGCTTGTACAGAAAACAACAGGTCAGCAACACTCTATTTTAATTTAAATGTGACAAATGTCAAAGAAAAGATGAGGAATTGTTTTGACCTGAAGTTCAGGATGGACAATAGCAAATGTCAGGTCTTGGGCAGTTTCAAGGTGATTAAAATAGTCTTATATTATAAGATTGTATTATATATATATATATATATAGATATATTATATATAATAGATATATATATTCCCAAAGGCACCAGGCAAAGAATCAGCTCTGCAGAGTCAGAAGCAGCCTGTCTAACACAGCATGGAGCTCAAAGTCCTGATTTTGCATGACAAGAGGAAGCTATTCAGGAGCACATGGGGGGCAAGGGCTGTAAATGCTATCACAGGCACCAGGGAGCTTGCAGTACACTAACTGTCTGTGGGGCAGGAGTGAAGAAAGAAGCTTGGGGCTGCGTGAGCTGCAGATTGGAATGAAGGGCACGAGCAGAGCAACACAGGTGACGTTTCCGCAGGTGCTGTCTGCAATGCCCCTGGCTCCTGCCTCTGCCCTTGGTCTCTTCACCCTTCAGGAGCCACAGTTGTTTGTTTGCAGCAATTTCAAAGCCAAGAGTAAAGCTGGAGTTGCCTAGGGTGGTGCTACTGTCCTCACACTGGCTGACCTCACACATACATACACTGAGGAGATGTGTATGCCGTACAGTAAAGACCAGGACCTGCAGCTTTAAGCTCCAGCTATAGGTGTTGCGTCAGGTTATGTAAAGTTCAGTTGCATCACGCACTGTTGCACAATGCCTGACAGCAGCATGCCAGACTCTGCTTCATTAATCGATCTGGTCTTGTTGGACACAGCAAGCTGGTCAGGAGAGAGGTGTCTGTTCTGGGGGGGTACCCTGGTGAGAGAATGGATTCTCCCAGTTCTCAACACCCTCCTGAAAAATGCAGAGGGAGCTTCCACCCAGATCTCTGTTGTGTTTGGCACAATAGCAGTGTGAGAACCCAGTGAGAAAACAAGGCACAAGCTGCCTAGGTTGAAGAGCAGAGACCATGTCTCCTCAAGAGACCTTCTGTCAGTTCTGCTCCATGGGAAGCTCTGTCAGGTAAAATGTGCCATTTCAGAGCCCAGCACCCGCCTCTACAATGATGTCCCTGCAAGGCACCGCAATTGCCCAGCTTGAGCACTTCAAGACACGGGATAATGGAGAAGGTGGCAAGTGGCCTCCCAAGGACCAAAGGTGATGGGAATGGTCTGTTTAAAGCAGTTGGAAATCAGAGACCACCTGGACCACATCTGAAGCCCAAAGGCGATTTGCATCCATCTCCAGAGATCTCCCGGCCCCCACCCCTGCCAGGCTCCTGTGCAACACTCCTCCCTGAACGTGCCAGGCCACTCGTGGTGGCAGGCTCAGTGGCCTTCAGTGAATTCACAGCCATGGTGTGAAATGTGCCTTCTTGCCAAACGGCTCCCCTCCTCTGCTAAAAGCGCAATCCCGCGATGACCCACTCCAGGGCGCGGCATTGCAAGCAGTGGCCCATCCACCAGGCTGAACTGGATGAAAGCCCTACGGCAAGGGAGGGTCTCCTCTGGGAGGGGTGTGGGGGAGACCTACCTGTTCAAAGAGGTGCTCTGTCCCCCTCCAGTGGCAGAGACCTTCAGGCACCAGCTACCAGGCTTCACTCACACAGCTTGCCCGGCCACAGCCACCTCACACTTCCCACAGCAGAGAGTGGGTATTTGGAGCCATTAGGCAGTGCTACACATCATAACTATGGGGGGCAATCCAAAGATGCCATGGCCTCCTTTCTTGAAAGGCCCCTCCAGAACCTCATGCAAGAAGTTCAGTAGCCTTCAGAAAACTCAGTCAACAACAGCCTGATCCTTGCTCTCAGCACAGGCATACAGAGCTTCTGTGGCTCCTATATTCACATAAGAAAAACAGAGTTTCTGACTTCTGTTTCTTCCCTGACTAAGACAGCACTGCTAGAAGTAGAGTAAAGGAATCCCCAGTATCTCTGTATATAGAACTACATACACTATCTTACATATGTCATGCCTGCAGTTTCTTCATGGAACTGCAGTTGAGAAGAGACATTGATTGCCTGACTTTCAAGCCTGCCTGCCTCTACAGTACAGGTCCATCCATAGGGGAATGTCCTAGCTCTTGTGGAAGAACTTGAGAGAGCTCAGATCACTCGGATTATGGCATGGAGATGCTCAGGTGATTTTCTTAGAGCAGTTGCTGGTATGGAGATGTTACAGCACAGACAGAAGCAAACCCAAGTCCCCTGCAGATCCAATCACCTCCCAGCAGCAGAAACATCCTCTGGGCTGGGCATGAACTTGGCATGGGGAGGATGAAGGTGAGAGGTCTGGCAAGATAAGGGAAGCCAACAGCCTGGCACATCCACTGTTTTCCTTCTGTACAATGACAAGAAGAAAACACATCCACACCCACATGACTGATTTTACCACCAAGATATCGTACAGAAGCTGAAGCAGAGAAGAGAGTCGCAACCAAGTCACAGCTCAACTCTTCAGCAGCTAATTGCTCCCTTCAGGAAGGCACCCAGCAGCCACAAGTTGGCTTCACCAGTCTTGCTCAGGCTGTCAAGTATGAGGGCTTAATACCAAGCAGCCAGTGGTGAACTGTAAGATGTGAAGCTAGGCTGGACGAGGGCATGGGGAATTTGTTGGACCTACTGTGACCTCTACTGGCTTGGTCTGAAATTGGTGTGCTAGTTGGCCTGGTCTCACCAGAGCCTGGCAGGAGCTTATTACCCTATTGCAGGGCTTCCAGAGGAGATGCAAATGGTGCCCTGAACACCTGTGACCATGAGAGGTCATGACGAGTGCCTATTTGGGTCTCCTATGGATGAGCCTTGGAAAGGATACCCCAATGATGTGAGCATGACAGCTCACCCTTTCAGAGCTGCTATTTCAGGGTCTGAGTCTGCAGCCATTTTCTCCAAGAACAAAGCTGGTTTAAAAGTTTCCTGACTCTCCCAAGCCTGGCTACTTGTTCCTGAACTCATGCTGTGATGTTATACCCCCTCATAGCCATGGCAGCAAAGCTGCTTGTGAAGATCCTGTCCCAGACTTGTGTTTCTGACCCTGCATACCAACTTGTCCTTTCTCCTGCCCCTTTTCCCCAGTGGTGCCACTGCCTTGATGTTCATGACCACAAGGAGAGTTCATTCATTGAAATGGTTTGGTTTAAAAAAAAAAAAAAAATTGGGCTTCTAAAATCAAAGCAAATTTTGTGTCCCTTTGTAACCCACTCCATGGTCCAGCTTGTAGACAACAGCAGCAGAAAAAATGAAAGGCACAGTAAAACTCATTTCAGGGGCAGGAGCAAATGTTTTGGGACAGAAACCTCTGCCAATCTTTGCTGCCAGAGGAACTGAAACACTGAACTGCACCCTTGGGGTTTTGGGACCCGAGAAGAAGTTGTTGCATCACTTCTCTTTAGCTCAGGGTTCTGATCTTTTCTATGAAGGCAGAGTAGGAAGATTTCTTTTTTAAAGAAAATCTGAGGTTTAAGTTTAATCCTGTGTTTTTAGGAATGACCAGCTCTTAACCCAAGGCTGGAGTTTGGACTGTTCTAAGTAGATGTTGTGTGACATTTCAGAGCTAGTTGCATTTAATTAGTGATGAAGAGTCTGTTCCCAATGCTTGGTATGAAGTTTTAGGTTATAGTTTGATGAAAAGCACTAAAACACATTCACCCACATAGCTCTCTCCAGCTTCTACATAATAAAATGAAATACAGAGGGGGAAAGAGAGTGAGCCAAAATCATTTGCAAACCAGTAGGGTGCTGAACCTCACTTTGAAAATCAAAACCAGAAACTCACTGGTGGTGACATACTAAAGTGTCACAAGCTGCTCCTATAAAAGCTACTGCAGAACTAGTTTTTATCAAGTGTTTGTGCTTTTTCCTATGACAGCTACTGCATCTACAGAAACACAATTTTTTCTTGTAGGAGAACTTTTCCAGTAGTTTCATGTTTTAAGCACAATTCCTGCTGCAGCACTGAACAAGACTGAATGCTCTTACAGCTTCAATGGGATTTGCATTCATCTGACCTCTCGTGTAACCCAAATACTCTTCATCACAATGAGCACACCTTCCTCTGGGCTGTTTGTTCCTGCTAAACATGAGACAGATTCTCATCAATGCTGCATTATGTACTGAACAAACATTGTGTTGTGATTTAAAAATAAAATCTGGTGAAATAAAAAACTTAGACATTTCAAACCTCCTAGAAGACATTCCTGGGTTCCAGGGATGTCTTTGGAAAAGCTGAGACACAGGCAAATATCACAACGCATCCTTATCAGCCAACCTTTGTCCCAGCCCATCAGACTGCTTCTCTACCATATGATGTATGGTATGGACTTGTGGACTTGACCTTATTGTGATGCTTTAGTAAGAGCCCAGCCTTTCTTTAGCAAAGGGGATTGTCCACATAGATGAGAGGAAGTGGTTGGTACACCTCCCAATAGCTGACAATGTCACAGAAGAAAGTATTGACAGCAATGAATGAATGATACTGAAAACCACAAGGTGGAAGGCTATGTTTTACCCTTGCATTTTTGTAGTAAAGTGTCCTAGAAGAGTCAAACTGCCATTCAGTGCTGACATAAATATGTCAAAAGCTGAGGTCTCCCCCAAGCTGTGTCTGAACTGAGGCAGGCAGACAAATGAAAAGCACAGAGAGGGGCAAGAAAATTATAGACTTCCCAAATAGGCATTATGGAGCCTCTGAGTTATAGAAGTTGAGCCAGTATTGGCCTGAAAGGAAATTTGTACCATAGAAAGAATTACTATGATTATGACTGAGAGAAAAACTGCCCTGCGATATCAATCTTGACCTCACTGAAGCAAAGCCCTCTGAGTCCATGAGGCAGGGTGGAGTGAAGCAAGATAACTTAAGGAAAAAGAAACTCACGCACTCCCAAAACAAGAAACTCAATAACAAGCAGAATGACTGAACAGGAAGGCAGTTGTGGGCTCTGTCGTGGGCTGTAGGCTGAATCCCCAAAGCTGGAAAGTTCCTTTCGGTGTCCGTATAAATATTTCTGTAAGTTATTTTTAAGTGTGTGTTTTGAAACTGAAATATATTTAGACTAGTTAAATGAAAATGTGGTTTACAGAAGGCTGCTTCTTTAGAAATTTCCCACGCTGGGGAGTCCATGCTCAGTCCATGCCAGGGCTGCCTGGTCCTGCGGGCAGCTTCAGAAGCTGGTGCTATGCAGGGAGCAGGAGCTGTGAGGGGCTGAAGCAGGGGCACTCTCTCCAGGCAGGACAAGACAGCCATGCACCAGCCCCAGTGATGACACAGGAAGAAAGGCAGTCCATGTGATGTTTCCACATCACTTTCTGATCCTGGCGTGCAAGAGCAGCGTAAGATATGGTGCAGCACATGAGAGAGGGGAAGGGCCAAAGAGGAAATCCTGGATCTGGAGAAAGTGAGCTTTCTCCTTCCTGTGAGCCACAACTGAGTAACTTTCCCAGGGCGCAGCAGGGGTCACAACAATAGTCTCTTCCCAATGCAACACAAATCTGGGGTACTCGTCACGTGTACTCTGATCCCAGAGCACTTGCCACAGAATCAGGATGTTGTTTTGGCAAGGATCCAGCCCCACTAGAGTGGCCAGCACCCTTTCTCAGACACTAGGGATCAAAAAAGTTCATGAGATGGACAGCATGGTCCCTCTGCCTGGTCAGTGGAGACTGCCATTCAGGACATGGTATGCTGTGTTCTGCCTCTCTGTTTCCCTGAAGGAGTTTCAATGGATTCAGGGAATGAATTTCATTTCAATGTTTTTCCTTGCACCTCCCGAGCCATTCTGCAGCCCTGCTGTGTACACATGGACAGCCTTCTCTCCTATCCTAGGAAGAACTGCTTTGCAGTGGCTGCTAAAGTTCTCCTACTTGTGGTTATAGCTGAGGGAGAAACACAATTATTTAAGCAGTGGTTCATTTAAAAGCTAGGAGTGACACCATGAAGAAAAATGCTTTTTCTTCCATTTTGCTTGCTTGCATTATCTGTCCATCTCATAAGCAAAATTCTCACAAGCTTTCCCATGGATCTCAGTTGGGTGGGTTGATTTAGGAAAACCTTTGGAAGCTTCTCCACTCCGCTCTGCACAGTTGGATTGCTTTTCAGGGGAGTTCTGGGAAGTGCACATCCAAAAAAACCTCTTTCCAGAACTCTGACTTTCTTTTCCAGCTTTTATAGATAGTCCAGCTGGAACAGCAGCATCGTGTATGCTATAGTTTAGAAATCTGACCTAATTCATTTAATCCATGCTAGCCACAGGAGCTCTCAGAGGGCTCAGAAACAGTGCACAGCCTCGCCAGGTCACTTGCAGCACAGGTTTTAAAGAAACAGCTTCATCCAAGAGTAAAAACATCTTTTATAGATATCAAATTAATCAAAAATAGCAGGGGGGTGTGGACTTTGAGCTTAAGCAACAGCAGCTTCAAATGAGTCGGGTTTTCTGCAGATAAATGAAAGTTAAATTATCTGTGATGCACTCTGCATCCCCCATCAGAGCTCCTTGTGGGGGAATTCCAGAGTGAGATGTATCTGGTAAATACAAATACAAGATTAACAGCAATTGACCCAATGGCAGGACCTAAATCAAGCTGCTGAAAGGAAATATAAAACTTACAGCAAATCCCAGATTCCCTGTTTGCTGCACTGCATATCCTCGGGAGCAAGCTGGTTTCCCAGCTGGTAGGCTGCCATCTGTGGAAAGGATGCTGAGGGGCACAGCAAGATCACCAGACTATTATTCAATCCCAAATAAAAGCAATGTTGCTGCATTCTCCCCCCATATCCCCCACCTGGTGCTATCTATCCTTTGAGGTCCAGAAGTCACCTCTCTGAACATGATTTTTTCTCCCAAAGTCATTAACCAAGTGTTTTGATGTTCCTATTATTTTTCCCTAATATTAGGGTTTCTTTTTCTATTTTGTTTTTCTCCCAAGTGAGGGGTTATGCCTCGTAATAAAGGAAGGCTGGAAAAAAACCTTTAGGCAACTGTTTCTTCATAGAAGTAGAGGTTTTTATAAACTATATTCACAGTCTGTTTGCTGTCTGGTCTCTTCCTACAATGATAGGTGCTGTTTAAAAAGTCAGAGGAGCAGCAGACCTGCTCTCCTAGTCGAAGCCAACGACAACATTTCTTATCCTAAATCACCCTTGTCTTTTCCTTCTCTCATTACAGAAGTGCTTTTCCCAGGCTCCCAGCCTTTCTCAATAGCAGCACTCCGACCCCCTCTGTTTCTTTTTTACCAGAGCTGGAGACTATATTCCCTTCCCATGAGAAAATGCCATTATAATATTTGCTACTTTTTCTTTTTTTTTCCTTCCATCCCACTTTGACATTTGTTTTCTTTTGACCCCAATGGTGTACTTGGAAGAGCTTTCCACCCCGGTTTACCCACTGATACCCAACCTGCTAACCAAGAAGCTACAGTTCATTTAAAATATGGTCTTGTGAATGAATTGTTTGACCAGTCCCTTATTATGCACCTTCCCTCAGCTTGGTTTGCTTCTCTGGACTCAGGGTCCAGATGTGCCCACTGCCCTCCTCACGCCTCCTTTGGAACAGAGATAACTGTGTAAAATGCCACTCTGGGGAGGAAGCTTTGGGGCCTCATTTAGCGATGCTGAAAATGCACTTCGGAGGCAGGTTTCATCTTCCAAAGTATCCCAACAGCAGCAATGCATTTGTCTCACGGTTTTGATCAGGCCAGTAAAGGAGAATATCAAACGTACAAAAAAAGCACATTTGCTAAGATCAACGATGAAAATTTAAGAGGTGGCCACTGCCAGACCTGTGCCAAAATTCCTCTTCTAACTCTGATCAGGGAAACATTTGCAGGATCACTGGTGTTTTGTTTTGCTGGTTTTTAGGCAACAGGAATTCTGCTTTTGTTTCCCAGGATTCACATACAGCTAAAGGGCTTTTCTGAAACAAAACCCATCCTCCATTACAACCTGCAAAAAGATGGCTATTCTGACCACACAAAAGCAAGATTATTATAATAAAAGTAATAACTTGAATAATGAGAACATTCAGGGTGAGACAGCTAAGCAGGAAGAACTAAAGGTGAATTTTGGAAGGCTGTATAGACCCTGCTGCTCCAGAGCTGACTCTGCCTTTGGATATCCAGCATCAGGAGAAAACCACCCCTGGATACAAGTCCCCACACAGCCTCACTGTAGAGGTTCATACATCTCTACCTCTAAAACATCATAATTTGGCTGTGACGAAGGGGAACCCCAAGAACCCCTCGTAGGGCTGGACCCAGTAAAGGCAGTGAGCCTGTGGGGCCGGCTGGGTGCCCAGTGCACAATTTTCCCCACCTCCCTCTTTCTCAAAGGGTCTTTTCTTAGCATCCCCCGACCCCCCCATTTCCACACGTTACTGGCATTCAAGGCAAATATTTCTCCCAGCCCCTTCGGTCTGGTCCTCCCCCTCGGCTTTTAGGAGGCCCCTTTATCAGGCAAGATCACGGCGAGCCGGGCAAACATTACCTCAGGGGCACTGTGAATCGGGGCTGGGGGCGTGAATAGGCCCCACACATTCTCTCCAGCCTCTTCCCTTTCCTATAGCAACCAAGTTGGGAGCAGGCAGGTCACACAGCCCCTCCGTTGTGTGGAAAGCCCTGCTGGGGCCGGGGGGGATGGCCATTTGGCCACCCCGTCTGGGAGCGGGTCGCAGGGGGCCAGGGTTGGGAGCAGGGGGCTGGGGGGCAGTGCTCAGCCCTGCGCAAATATGGCGGGGGCTGCCCTGGCTCCCCGCACAGGGCCTGGCTGACGGCTGCATCCTGGCGGCACCAATCTCTCTTTTCCAAATTAACCAAAGTCATCTTTTCTGGCTTGAGAGGGAAGCCACTCTGCTCCATCCCTGCCTTTTCAGCAAGTATCAGAGAGGGGAAAGGAAAGTAGCATAAAAAACCTCCCTCTGAGTCAGCCATAGATGTGAAGGAGTGCACCAGGCACAGGGGGAGGAAGGAGCAGGAGGAGCCTGGCGGATCTTGCCACCAACAGAAGCTCCTCTTGGAAAAGGACCCTCTGCCAGCAGATCCAAGCCCCCACATGCTGAGCAGGGCAGTAACCACTGCTCAGAAGGGTCTCTCCAAGGTGACATCTCAAACCACAGTATTGTGTCTACCTCTCCATGCCAAGTCCCAGCTCTCCCTGATGGACTCATCTGGGGAAGCTCCTCATGAGGTGGGAGATGCCTTCCCATGCCACCTAGATCAGCATGTCAGCACCCAGGGGCTGGTGTCAGCTATACCTCTCACCAAACCTCACAGCATAATGTGGACTTTGTTTCAGCAGTCCCCTTGTCCTTCCCCTGGCATGAATAGCAGCTCCCTCACAGCACCCAGGCTTTCTGCAGCCCTGTGCACAGATTTCCCTACTCTTTTCCCTATCATAGGGCTCTGTGTATTTTCTGGAACTTGTGGTGCACAAATCACACAGTATTTAGCTATGGGACATCTGACCTCTCACTCTTGACATCCCGCAGGTCATGTCCTGCTGTCACGCTTGCCCCTGTGAGCACAGACGTAGGGATTAAACACGGCTGCACAAAAGCATTGGCTCTCACCTGGCCCCATGGAATTCCGTGTCTGGGTGAGGGACAGCAGACAAGCAGCATGAGCAGAGACAGCACTGTTTGACAGCCTGGGAATGAGAGGCAATCTGTGTTTTCACAGGGGAGAGGATGCATTTCTGTCCCTATGAAGCTTTCCTCTACAAAATATTTATGATCCGATGTGACAGGGCTATTTACAGGCAAAACTCTATATGCAACAGCAGCTTCCCTGTGGCTCAACACACAAGGAACAAGCACAGCTGGGTCAAAGCAAGCATCCAACTAGCCAAGTGCTCTGTCTCCAACACCAGCTGATAGCAGATGCCTGAGGGAGAAGAGAAGCAGACTAGCAGTGATATTACCTCTGTATGCTCTCCCAGGCTGATTTTAGCTCAGGAGCTCCTGGGCCAGAGGCTGTCTTCATATCTACCAATCATTGGGAGACTTTCTTCATGAGTCTGATTAGTCATCTTCAAGAGTCACAGATTTTTAATACCCACCACATCCTTATGCTTACTAAGGGTTGTATTAAGAAATAATCCCCTTCTTTTTTGTACTCTACATGCTGTTGTCTGCCTTCAGCATCTTAAATAAATTAAAAATAACATTAATTGGAAAATTTGCTTTCTTGGAAGCATGATGGTGTTTCAGGTGCCAGAGCAGATCCTTTGCCTCTAAGCTTCTGGTAAGACACGGGATACACCCACTCAGCATCAGGCTGCAGGTGAGCTCAGGCCAGTGTCCTTTTCATCATGCCCAGGTGTGATGAGACTTTCTGTCTTTCCATGCAAGAGCCACAGCCTCCTGGGGTTTGATATTGTGCCGAGCTATTTAGGACAGCTCCTGCATCTGCCACAAACCCAAGCAGGAACTTCTGCAGCATACAAGTGGAATCACAGCTTCAGCCACATTTTTGTCACTTTTACTCTGCTCTCCTGTTCTGTCTTCTGCAGCCCTTCCCCAGGAGCCACTAAAATCACTGACATGGCAAACCTCTAGCATAGGTCTGCCATGTGTGGTGCAGTCTCTTCCATAGGCTCAGCTCAGCCCATCAGAGAGTTCTCAATTCTAAAGCCAGAGACATTGAATGAGCCTTTGTTTTCCACAATAGAAACTAGGATAGGTCATAGAAGTGTAGACATGAAAAGGACCCTGCTCAGGCATCACTAGCCCTAGCTGGGAGATATTAGTCTAAGCCCCTCTGAAAACATCACAGAAAGGATCTTCCACTGCACCCTTGGGTTGCTTGCTCCAGCATTAACCAGCCTGACAGTTACTTTTTCCTAATATCCATGGACACTTAAGCAGGCTAAGCCTGATACCAGCTGGAGCTTTTTCAGAATCTGTGGCTTTACTTCTAAGTATAGAATGAAAATGTCAATTTGAATTCTCACATGTTTCCAAAATGAGTGTGCTGTCATTATTTTACTACCTTTTTTATGCCGCAGTAGAAGCCACAAGACACTATGATTTGTACAGATAGCAAGGGAAGTGTGGTCTTTCAAAATCCTATGTAATTCATGGCAAATTAGGACACTGACAAAAGGTGGGTAGCAGGAAGCAATCCACCAGGAAAGCAGTAGTGACAGTGACAAATATGCTCAAAGCCAAGAGCCATTTTGGCTCTGCTACCCACGTCTGAGACCCTCGGTCACTCTTGTGGTTTCACAGTCATATATTCCACTTTCTAAAAAAGCTTTCACTCTCCCCCAAGGGCTTGTGCAAGGCCCACCCAAACAACGGAAGAAACTCACTGACCAGACTAAAACTGATTGCACCCAAAGTGCTGACACATGCACCACACGTCCCAGCTGGGAGTCGAGAATGAGTGTTTTCCTCCACTCTTGGTCTCTTGGGAACTTCACAGCTCAGCAACAGGATGGAAACAACCATGTGAGAGAAGTGCACTTTTAAGTGGATAGCTCCCTCCAACAAGTTGCTGTGTCCTCTGCTGAGAGAAAACTGGCTCTATCCCAGGATCTTTTGGGAAGAAGACAAAACATCTGTCACCTTCTGTTGGTTCAAGTTTAGGGAAATCCCTCCTTGTCCTGACCTCTCCCTTGTTCTGTGACAAGAAGTCAGTCTCCATACCAACACCAGTGGCCATTCCTACCATATGGAGAAATTTGCATTCTCCAGGCAATGGAGAAATCCAGCCCTCTGATCACACACCAAAGATGCTGCTGGCCATGTCACAAGGAAGAGGCTGGGGGATAGCAAAGATCAAGCTGTTGGTTGCAGGAACATTTTGCAGAGCCCACGACCTGCTCCTCATGGACCGCTGAGGGCTTCAGGAAAGTGGGGATATAAGAAGGAGCAGGTTCTGTTCTAGACGGTGTATTCTGGATTGGGGACCACCATCCCAGCTCCACAGAATGAGGTAATGCAGTATGACAGCCCCATGTACACTGAAAGCTACCAGACATTACACCAATCAAGAGAGACACAAGCTGGCACAGAAATAACCTGCAGCATCACCTCAACATGCTCCAAAGTCAGGCAGTGCCCCAACCCAGGGTCACTGCTCTGTGCATCCAAGCCAGGACCACATCGCCCCCAAGGGAAGAGCTCATGCTGGTTCCCAAGCCCCATTGAGGCTGGCAGTCAGTGCCAAGAGGGGCTGACCACTAGCACGGCACCAATAGCCTTAGCACACAGAGCCACCCACATTCCTTCCTCTTGATTCTAGGGCACAAAACCAGGCACTGCCTGGTAACTGGCTGTGTTATTAGGGGTTAGGATTCTGGCCAAATTGGCTGATCTGGTCTGTTGGCCACACTGGAGGCAGGGGTGGCTGGGTTTGTAGCACAGCAGGGAGAACATGCCACTAACATGTCTCCAGCCTCAGCCCCATAGGGCTCTCGCCACTCTCTTTCCACCAAAAATACCCTATCCTTGAGGAAGGAGCCTGGTGGAGAAGAAAAAACCCAGCACTGTCCAAGAGGATCTAGTGGTGGGCTTTTTGCCTCCACCAAATTATTAGGAGCCCTGAAGTGTCAGATGATGCTCCATCCTAACACAGAGGTGGTACCAGTCACAACTTTTGCCCTGAGCCCCACAGAAACTTTGCATATCCCTGCATCATTCTGTTCACCAGGTATTCCCATGGAGGAGATTAAAGCCCTATGCTCAGGACTCCATCCTCTGCATGCAACCAGCAAGTTTCTCTTTGCTTCAATCCCTACCCCAAGAGCCTGGGCTGACCAGTCACTGCCCTCTTCTCCTGGGGTGGTGGGAGAAGAAAGCTGCTGAAGGCTGCGTAGGCACCAGGCCCTGTGCTTCCTGTTGGAGAGCAGGTTAACATGAAGAATTAAAATCAAAGACAGGGAGGAGAATAGCAGGGATGTGTGCAATGCCTCTGTTTGAGGCTTCTTTGCCTCTCCAGGGACACATCCTCTGCTCCCAGACTGTGGGCAGGGCCCTCTCATTCCAGCTATCTCTTGCCCCCCAGCCCTGCAATTGCATGTGAGTTAAAAGGAGCTATTCTTGCTACTTCTTTTGAAACCCAGAAGTTCCCAGAAAAGGCACTTCTGAAAAAAAAAATAAATAAAATAGTCTGTGCTAACAAGAGCCTTCAGCAAGGCATCCACCTATGTCTTCCTGCCTCATTGCCACCCACCCAAATCAGCAAGAGCAGTGGGTGGCATTTACAGAATACCTCCTTACTAAGAAGCAAAAGCACTAGGAAGGTGGCCCAGCTACCAGAGTGGGAAATGCAGTTGTCTGCAAGCACTTGGCCTCAAATTGAAGCGGTTTATTTCTGGTAACTCAGCCACCTCAGCTTCCAGTAAAGCTCATAAAGCTCTTTTCCGCTTGGGAGATGGTGGCTTCCAAGGGCTGTCACAGCTAGCATTCCAGTTTGGCTTCCTTTAAAGCATGCTGGTGTTAGGATGAAGTCAATGAGGGAGCTGAGGCTGCCCAAGGTCTCAGACGGGGAACACCAGAGATTTCCTAACAGAACCCACGAAGCACTTCTACACTATGAGGAGTGATGAGCCAACCTCAGATGGTCTGGCTAGCATCCACCAGAACAGGGGGACAGGATGGCTCACAAAGACTGCCTCTTCCTGTCATTCCTAAGATCTGCCTCACCTGGGCAGACAGTTCAAAATACCTATTCTGACCAAGTTTCTCACATCACCTCATGCCTGCCAAGCCCAAGACAGAGCAGTCTTAGCTGGAAGAGCTGCAGCTTTGCCTTACATCCATTCTAGACCTAGTGATGTCTTGCATCTGCACTGTCCCGTGGGGAAGCTGGGATGCTGTCTGAACTCACAGGGGAGCTGCAGAAACAGAACCACAGCACATTAAAGCCCAGCATTGCCCAGAGCTGCTGGTCAACCAGATCCAGTGATTCCATGCTGTAAAAATTACACCAGAGTTTCATCAAAGTGGATTGAAGAGAAGTTGGAGAGGGCATGATTCAGTCTCTTTCCACAAACACTTACTGCCACATCCAATGACCAACTGCTGGCCTGCTTCTCAAACAGAAACATGAGGTCCCATCTATCATGGTGCCTTGGCTCCCACTGGAAAACAGGGTAGCAGAGCCACAATCAGAGCACCAACTCCAGCAAGGCAGCTCTGTGCAAAGCATCACCTCTCCTCCTCAAGGCACCCCTTTGCTCTGTGTGGGGTTTCTCCTGACTGTATGTATCCACCTCCCTACCACTGCCACAGCTGGGCACTCGGCTTTGAGAGCTTAACCCTGACTAAAGGCACTGCAGGTCCTTGCCACCCAACATTACCACCCAGGGCACTTTATAAAGCAATTGGTTGATGCTGCTTGTTGGTCATTAGAACTACTACACCTGTTCCACACTTCATTGTTCAGTTGGGTTTGACGGTTGCACAACCACTCCTTTCATCTGCCTGGAGTTTGCCCCCTTTGCCTTTCAGCCTGTTCCCCCTTCACTTGAGACTGAAAGCTGTGACACACCGAAGCCCTTCTGGGTCTCTCCACACCATTCATACCACTACTACATTGCCCCAGTTTCCTCTTCAGGCTACAGGCGAGACCACAGCGCTTTCCTGTTTGAGAACACATACTTTTCAATTCACTCCGTTTTGCCTCCTGTCACATCATTTCGGGGGCTAGAGCAGTTGTGAGGCTCTGAGCAGGGACACAGCACTGAGCCAGGAAAAGATGGCGCAGTGCAGAAAGACAAAACCTCTGCCCACACAGAGCACACCCAACGGGTTCACATAACTGCCTGAGCACCATCTTGCTATGTTAACAGACAGGAACATGCAAACATGCCAGCAACACACATATGTACCCAAGTACCAACACTGTTTAATACCAGCACACTGATTCCAGACCCCAGGTCTAGGGATATACCTCTGAAGCTCCAGCTGCCACTTCCCATTTATCCTCACTCACAGGGATTCCCCAAAGCATTTGCTGCCATCCGTCTTCCAGACCAAAAGCTGGGCCTGGAGCTTCAAGCAGGTTGTCCCAGCAGATCCCATCTCCTGCTTGGGTAGGCAAGATCTGCTTGTTTGCTGGGGCCAGACAGGGACCATCACTAGCAAAGGGAGGATGGATTTCTCTCCCAGCTGTTATGAAAATGATGGGCATGGCTGAGAACCCATCCCCACCTCCTTCCACTGCCTCTGGCCTTTCATTGAGGTAATCATTTTAATGACCAAGCATGTTTCTGAATTTTCTGCCAAGTTTCAGTCACAGGGATGGCGAGAGAGACAAAAACATACAATGAAGGGGAAAGGGAAGCAAGGCAAAGGGAGAGAGAGATACATTATCTTCAGCACATCAGCTGGGGAGTGAAGGGCCTGAGCAAATGAAGGCAAGCAAAGCAACATGTACTAGTTGTGAGTGGTTTCTCTCTCATGCCAGGCATGATCCAAAGCTGAGCAGAGAGGTGAGATGCTGCAGTAAAAAACAGCCAAAGAGCAAAGTACACCAGTGAAGAAGAGGAAGGGAAAAGGTAAATAAGGTTGTAAGCATTTCCATCCTCCCCCTTATAATCCTGAGTATCTAGGAGCCTTCAGACTCTAGACAAGAGAATTAGTGAGGATTAAGAGCCAATGGAGATCAGGTGGCCAGAGCAAGTTGGATCATTATTTCCCAGTATCACATGTTTGCAAGGAACTTGCTGACCCCTGAAGCCCATAAACACAAGAGCCCTGTGACTTCCCCAGGTGCCACTGTCCATCTCTCTAGGAAGCCCAGCCACTGCAACATATGGCCCTAATACATGACATTTCCCAACTGAGGAACATTCCCTCCCCTCTTGTGCCTCTGCTTCACTCTAACAAAGGAAAATCCCAGCAGGGAGGTAGCCATGCTCCATGTGCCCCAAGAAGGTACTGAGGCTGGGAGCATGCCTATCCTTTTGGTTCCCTGGCTGTTCCTCATCCTGGAGCCTCCCTTTTTTCTGCCAGGGGCTCAGGGTGAGTCAGGCTGGTTGAGGCTCCTCAGTGAGCAACCCAAAGCCTCTTCTGCCCTGGCCTCTCCACCTCTCCAATCTACTGACACCACTGCCCCCACCCTGCCTCAGTTTGGACTTCGGGCAAATGAGCCTTGAACTCGTCCTTGATATTAATGCTAATGTTTTAATTATCGTTACTTATTTATTTTAATAAACAGTGGTGTCTGAGGACTGGAGAAAAGCTTCACAGCAGATCCAGGAAAAGACAGAAGTCAAGGAGAGGAAGAAAAACTCTCTCTCACCATATTACATACCAGGAGAATTATGTTTCCCTTTGCTCCCCTGTTTTTTATTTAACCCACGGTGCAAGACTCCTCTCAAAAAACTTCTGAAGCTTCTGAGTCCTGACTCACCGGCCAAAGCTGCTCTCACCCAGCTCTTCTGACAAACACCTTCCCCCTCCTGAGTGGTCCAAGCTCTGCTTCCCAGCTGGATACCCCCATGCCTGCCCTCCCTGCACCACACTCATCCCTCATGCTACTGCTCCCCACCACCTTCTTGCATCTGCCAAAGAGCACCAGGACAGAGACAGAGTCCGGGGCTTCTTCTCTCCTGGATGTGCTGAGTCCCTCTTTGCAGCAGCCCTGAGCTGGCCTTGAAACCTTTGCCAGTGGCCAAGGAGGGGAAATGAATTCCCAGGCCCCTCTGCCATGAAGCCTGAGAAGCTAATCAGGGAACTTCATTAAAAAACGATAACAATGATGAAAAGGGAGAAAAGCAAGCCATCCTGGAAGCCATTCAGTAGCGAGATCGGGAGGCCCTTTCAAAGGGAAACACAAGCAAGCCTCCTCCAGGCGAAGTGGGGCTCTGGGTGGGCAGCAGGATGCAGCCATCAGATGTGTGGAGATCCAGGGCCAGATCACTTCTGATCAAAACCAGCCCCTGCTGGCTCTGCTGGGAATGAAACACATCCCCTCACCATCTTTTGCCAGGATCAGTTCCTGCCTGGACAACAATGAATGAAAACATTTCACAGAAGCTGGCAATGCCTCTTCCCAGTAGTTTTCCTCTCTACAGCTGGGGATTCCCCAGCAGCATTCCTGAGGCTTACCCAGGTACTGCTATGTGGGCTGCCAAGACCTCTCCCGTCACCCAGTGATGTGGCAGGACCAGAAATATCTTGAAAGCTTTTTAAAATTAATTTGTAAATAGTATTCATAAAGTATCTCTCAGAGGCACGGGGTGCACAGCTGGGGCTCCCCTTGATAATACAGATAATACAGGGCAGGGTTTGATGTCCCCAAAGGTAGTTGCACCCAGTAATGGCATTTCCTGACCTCTCCCTCACCAGTTCCCCCTTCACCACCACTGCTAGGAAGGGTGAGGAGACTGGAAAGTCCCACTGATTTCCTTCTAGCCCATTTTCTGGTTGGGAAGCCAAAGTGTGACTGAGACCCATGAGCATCAACTTACACACAGGCAAACAAGGAGAAGCCAGCCCCTTTCTGCAGATAAAGCCCCATGGACTCAGAAATGCTCCCTGAAGTCCAGTCCAGCCTACTCCTTGCAGCTGTCCACCTTCAACACTGGATATTACAAGTCTCCTGTCCTGGTTTCTGGCCTCCATCTGTCTCTGACTTGGACTGCTCTTTGGAAGTTTCCTAACATCTTTTTGGTGTCTTTCTGCTCAGGTGAATTTGCTCGACTTGAGGCAAGGGGTCCCCTGCTGTATCCTTCCCACTCTGGAAGGTGCCCCCCAGGTCACAGTGCTCCAGCACGTCCTTCACAGCTCTTCACATTGCATTCCTCACAGTTTGCATCTCCCACGTCTCAGATGTGTTGTTTCAGCAAAGCACAATGCTCCATTTTCCATCACACCTGGAAGACATCATCTCATCAGTGAAATCTTCCAGGCAGAAAAAGGTAATTCAGTGTGCTCCAATGTAGGGACAGTATCTTCAGCATTAGCGCCCCAGGTGGTCCTGTCCTAATGTGGATTCACCCTGCCTGTTCTCTCACTACCAGCTAGTGGACAAAATGAGCATTTCATACAGGCAAAGCCCCTGTGGCAGAAGATCATCTCTAGGCAGGATGATGCGCTCCTCCAGGGATGATTTTCTCACTACAGGAACGAGATACCCAGGCAAGAGGCAGGAGCTGAGGGGGGAGCTGAGGGACAGGAGAAATAAAGCCACCACAGGGAGCAGAGCTACTAGAGAAAAGGACACCACCATGTGTGGATGGGGCTTCCAGAGTTCAGGATCACATTGATCCTTCCCACCCAGCCTCTGTCCCAGTGTTCACTGGCAGCAGGGCCAGACCAGCTCCCAAGAACCAGAGGCACCTCCCAGTGCCTGGCCAGGACTGTATTTGTATTTGTCAACCTGAGTCACTCCTGAGACAACCAGCCAGCAGCCCATCACCCTGCAAACACAGCCGGTGTTTGCCAGCTCAGTCAGTGCTTTGGGTGCCTCATGCACTAACTTGCCTGCAAGTGGAGGAAAGAGGAAAGAGGAAAGAAGAAAGAGGAAAGAGGAAAGGAAACAATCAGATTAAAGAAACTACAAATCCTGTCTCTGCATCTACCCATCCTTGTTACCGCTGGACGGGATCACTGGGAATGCACTCAGGCAGCGTATCGCACGTCAGGGATGCCAGCTTATCACCCATTTCCTCTGCAGACCTGCCTGTGCCTCCCAGGGTTCTGCCCAGCTCCACAGAATGAGAGGTACAACCAACATGCCACCTTCTGCCAACCTCTTTGCTCCCCAGGCAGCCTCCCAGGAGCAGCTCTCCTCCCCTTCCCCTACTCGGGGCACAGTGAAAGGAGAAAGTGCTGCCTCTTGACCTTGGGGAGGAAGGAAAGTTGCAGGCTACACCACTGCAAATCCAGGTGCCTTCCCAGGGTTTTATTTCCCTTCAAGCACCCATCGGGCTCAGCTCCCAGCACCTTGCCAGCGTGGGAATGAATTGCTCCAGCCTCTGGGCTCATCCTTCTCCCCAGACTCTGGGGTGTTCCAGAGGAGGAGGTGTGGGTATTTAGGGTATGGGGCTTAACAGCCACTGAAGGCCAGAGGCAAACACCGCAGGTAGGGGAAATTGGCATCTCTGTCTGTTCTGCATGTCTTGGTTACTACCTATGAGGTTTTCCCTTGCAGTCTCTGTTTTCCTTTTGGGCAGCCCTCACATTTTTAAACTCACAACTGCAGCACAAGTCTATTGCTATTTCTGTTATTTCCACCATATGTTCTGTTACACAGATGGATATCCTGGAGGTAAAAGGCAGCTCTCACAGTTAAGTTGACTGTATTGATGCTTCATCAGGGCTGTGAGTTTTCAGCTTGAGGGAGAATTGATAGAGGTCACTGTGCTGCCTCTCTTAGGTTAAATGTGAACTGCTCTGGGGCTCTCCTGGAAAATCAGTCATGTGTGAGCTGTGAAGTGTCTCCAGGGAGGACTAGACAAGGTGGAGGAAGGCTGAGAGGGAAGCAGAGATCTCACCCATAGATCTGCAGAGCATCTCAAGAACTGAGGTTGAATATATCCTATGAGTAAGTTCTCCCTTTTCCCAAGGACACCCTCCCAAGGGAAACACAGCTAGGTTCTGGAAGAGGTGCTACATGAAAAGCCATGAGCTAAGCCTTTGCCTTCACCTGCAGGCAGGGGAGATATTTGCATCTTTCACTGAAAGCCCACTAGGTTTCCCCTTCCTTCTGCAGCCCACTCTTCCTGGAAGAAGGGACAATGGTAGAGAAGTTGAAGTGGCTGCCCCAGACCCTTCAGGCTCTTTGTACTCCTCAGTCCTGTTCCTGTACTCCAAGATACCATTATCAGCCACAAGTGACCCCCAGCCTCTCACCACCTGCCAGGCTCCTGCCATCCCCCATCCATTACAAACCTCCTCCCTGCTCAGGGGCAGCTTGGCTTTCTGGTCCCCACTGAAAGTGTGTTAGGGATGCCAGGAAACACAATGGGTGGGAGCTCTAACCTATAGCCCATGACGCCCTAATCCTGGGATTAGCCAGAGTTCAGAGGTTAATTACAAAGGTGTAGAGAGGAAGAGGGGGAGAACAGGGACCAGGGGAAGACCCAAAATTACTCTTCCACATAAGCAGCAATCCTGGATCCAGATTGGCTGCAGTGTCTGAAAATAAGTATGAAAGAATCAATACTCTGGTAGGATATGGTCTCCCACTTGGGGTTGGAGGGGGTGGCCCCCCCACATCCTGACCATTTCCAAGCATCCCCCAGGCCCTACCTTATAAAACTAGCACAGCCTCACCCACAGCATGGTGAGGAAACTAAGTCCACTATGCACAGCTCTAATACCACGCAGGCCATGAGGGAACATAAAATGGGAATGTGCAGGACAGATAATTCAGGGGTAGGCAGCAGGATTTACAAATCTTCCCACCCAGACTGATTTTGCAGACATCACTATAGCAGAGAGAGGCATCACACGGGGAGACCTGAAGAGGCTTCCAAGCAGGAAGCAGCGTAAATGCTTCGGCCTCAATTCATCCTCAGTAAACACCACTAATCTGCTCCAGCACAACTTTACTAAGTGCAGTTTTCTGGCTTCCACACCATGAAGTAGCTATCTTCACAGGACACCATCCCTGGATCAAGTAGATTTACCAACCCATGGAAAGCTGCCAGGGTGCCCAGCATGGCAGAGGCAGCCCCGAGCCACCCGCCAAGCCCTGCTAATCACAAGGGGAAGAGAGGAACAGTGGAGGGTCCCTCCCCAGCCACGGTCTCCAGGCAGCAGCCCCCAGGGAGTCAGTGCTGTCGGCCCACCAACAGGTTCCTGGCGTGCCCCTCGCCTGCTCCGTCACTGCTGCATCCCCAGGGCTTTCCTCGGGGATGTCATTAGTCAGAAACTGTGGCATATGACCGCACATCTGGAAGGAGTTAGATGACGAGAGCCTCTGCCAGCTGTCTTCGTTTAGGTTTGTTCATACTTGGAAGCGCTCTGCAGCGTGATCTGTAAAATAAAAAGTTGTGCTGATTGACACAAGCTGAGGGTTTCCTCCAAGGCTCTCCCTGCCCCCATCGCCTCCACCCGGGACACCAACATTAGTGCTTATTACATCCTTGAGGCTGGCTGAGTAGGACTGAGGAGGCTGTGTAAGAATAACAACAGCACAGCAGTTACCATCACCCTTCTTTCTGCCAGAGCAGGATTCCTTCCAAGACTATCTCCCTCTCTGTATGGAGAGCCCATGGGAATGTCACCCTCAGCTGATATTGGGACAGCCCTGATGATGCTGCCAAGCCTCACGACCCACAGGACACACAGTGGGGTTTGGTATGACCCTGCTGGGAAGCCAGGGCCTGTCCCTCAGGGACTTCACCCCATCCTAAATGTTGCAGCTCTGGGACAGCCAGATCCTTCCGCTTTCCCATTTCTGCATGGAGGCCTCCTCCAGCCCCCTTCCCAGGCCCCAGCAACCCCCTAAGCTCACACATTTTGTTCTGCTGGTGGATGCAGAGCCCCCCATGGCAGTGTTTGGGGGGCCTGACTTTACTCCAGCCCTTCTTTCAGACCTCCTGGTCTAGGGTGGCTGGGCAGATTGTGTTGCCTTCGTTCTAAGGAAGGAGAAGGGGAAGGGGACGTGTTGTGGGGCATGTTGGGCTCAGGGAAAAACAGCAGCGAGCATGCTGGCAGTGGTGTAGCAGTGGGGATGTGCACTCTGCCATGACCATGGCTCAGGTATCCCTCACCTGTGAGTTCTGTCTAACTATCCTAGATACCTGCAACACCTCTGAGTTCAGGAAGGGCTGCAGAGCTCGCTGGAGAAGATGGGAAACTCAGGGACCTGCATTTTCCCCACCATGCACCAGTTTCCCATCTGAAACTGTTTCTGCAGCTTTGCCTCTGGGTGCAGGAGAGATTAACAAGGTCTGGGATCAACAAAAGATACTATCAGAAGAGTGGTATATAAGCTTCACCAAATCTTCATGGATTTGTCAACAGACTTGAGATCAGCTGTTCCCAATCTGATAATCCAAGCCCCACACACGCAGCCAGGGGCTGCTGGGAAAACAGCTGATCTGTTTTAGGATCCCCCAGGGCTGGATCCATCCCACAGAAGATGAAGCAGGACAGGAGCAGCCAACCACTGACATAGAGTCTTTCCCAAGAAAAGGGATATTGCTATACCGGAAGGCACGGAGGATGGTGGGGAGATGTGATGCTGAGAGAATATTCATCCCTGCAAGGGTGCCATGCATTTGCACAGCTATGCACATCCTCCCTTGGCTTCCACAGGGCACGTGTGACCTGCCCAAAAGCAACACAGGGGTCTCACAACAGAGCCTGGGCAATCATCTCCTCTGTGTGATACACGATCTCCCAACAAGGCTGCCAATGCTGGGCCCCAGCCAAGGGATCGCGTTCCTAAGGACATGTCTTCAATTAATGTCTTTTTTTCTCCATTTTGTTTAAAATTGGGGTTGAGCTGCTTCTAAACAGATGTGTTGGACTAGCCAAAATATTTGCGTTTCTGCTGGCTGCTTGTTTGGCATCTGTGCCTGGCTGATGCTAAAATACTCTTTCCTCCCACCCTCAGTGAATGAGAAGCAGCTTGAGGAGTGCAGTGGGCACCCTCCATTCAAATATCCAGAGAGCCAAATTCAACCAGATCCCCACTGCTTCCATGTCTCATCTTCAGCCCCAGAATCTGCAACAACAGCTACACTCTGTGGAGGCATGGGAAATGTGAAAGGAGTTTCTGCCCTAGGAAACGCAGGGGAAAGGAGCCCTGCACTGGGTGAAGAGGGCAGGAGCCTGGGGAAGAAGCAGTCACAATGGGGACAGGGGAGCAAGTGAAGCCTCTCCCGTAAGCTCTGTGAGGCTGTGTGCAGCAGCCACTGCTCATTCTCCTCACTCTACAGTCCCTGCACCCAGCCCGTGCCAACAGAGCCTGGAGAAGCAAACCATCCATTTAAGGGATGGCAGTGGCCCCCACCGGGGTGTCACAGCCCCACACAGCCCCATCCACCCAGAGGTTTTTCATACACCCCCTTGGAAGAGAGCAGTGTCAGGGCTCCGTCCGGTGGAAGGAGATGGCTTTAGAGACACCCTGAACTTCAGGGAAAAATAAGGATGCACTTGGGCAAAAGCCACAACACCCAGGGGTGAAGAAACAGCCAGCAACCTCAGCCAGCACCCTCTGTCCCTGTGCTCACTGGGGCACGGACCTCACAAAAGCCCCTCAGAGACTGTCACCCACTCAGGAACATTGTCAGCCCTGCTTGTCCAGAAACGTCCCCTTGGAGACAACTTTCAGCTGCCTGCAAGGAAACTTCTCTGCACGCAAACCTATGCTCTGGATACTGGGAAATCCCCCAGATTGAAGCCAGGACCCGACCTCTGTGATTCAGAGGCCGGGTGACCGGAGGGACAGTTTACGTGCAGGCACTGATGAAGGAAGGGATGAAGCACAGAGCTCTCTCCCATGCGTGCCTCGGGAAGGAGCCGGGCTGCGCAGCGTGCAGACGCACCGTGACTCAGAGGAGTCTCGCCAGCACGGCATCGGGATCGGGATGCAGCTGCGGAGCCCGTCAGCATCACAGACGCGGGGGAAACCTCTGCCTGTCCCGTCCTTTCCCGAAGAGGCGTAAGGAGTAGCTGTCCCCTCCTCCTTCCTTCCCGTGCAGACATGAACCCATTTGTACTGCCAGAAAACCACACTCGGTTTTTGGGTTGGGAATGGGGCTTCCTGCACAGATTTCAGCCTCCCGGCACGCAGTTGCCACCTGCAGGGTTAAACACAGCCCCCTGCCCTCACGAGTGGTCTCACTGGGGCTCCCCAAGCCTGACACGCCAGCTTGACTGTGTAACAAGCTAACAAACAGTAGAGAGTATTAAACCAACTGCTCCGGCTCAGCAACCAGATTCACCCCTACTCTGTCACGCACCTGGACACCCATCCATGATGCAGACAACCACCTATGCCAAGGCTTTCAGGCTACAAACAGCCCTAGCACATACTCTGGCCCTGAGCCCGAGAGGTCAATCCAAACCAGCAGAGCCAGCAGATTAATTCAAACAAGTCTGGATGGGACTCAGTGACAAGCAAGAATCAGCAGTCTTCATCTGTGCATGCTAGATGAAGATAAACTTTGGTACCCGTGGTCAAGCTGGTCAGGAGCACAGAGCCAGAGGGTCAGCATGGTCCATTTCAGAGAAATACATCACAGGATCAAAGTCTTCTTCTTCACTACTCTGGCTGCACAGCAGCCTAGTTCTAGCAGGAGTTTAAAAGTCATGTAGACTGGTAGGTGACCATAAGGCAAGGACTGGCAGCTGCATCTCAGATGCCTAAGGTACCTCTGGCTCTATAAACCCCATGTCATATCAGGCCATTGCTCTGTCTGAAACTCCTGTTTGTGCTAATAGGAGGAAGAACACATGCACATGTGAGGAGGTGTTGTTAACCTGGGATCACTCATGGACAGAAGCCTTTAGGTGACAGTAAACATGTCCCCATGAGGGGAGTCAACGCAGGGGTCATCCCTGTGTCAAGATGCTCAGATAGCTTCCTGGCCCTTCCCTTCACCAAGGTCTTGCTTCCTCTCCTCTGCTGATGAAAGGCCAAGTGGAGAGGACAGTGGTGAAGCAGCCTCAGTCACAGTACTATACAGCAGCAACACCCTGCAGCCACATAACTACTCTATCTAAATGTCACAGCCTATAAAACCAGTCTGCACCAGCGCCTGGGGAATTGTACTTGAGAGCCAACCCTTCATCAGACGGAGACTCTGCCTATCCAGTCCTCCCAGTCTGACACTTCAGAGGACCGGTCATCTCTTTCATGCCCCTAAGTGTGCAAGTACAAAGGGGTGAGGTGACAAGGTGTAAAGGACACCCCTGTTGATCCCATGGCTGGGCCTTTGAAGAAAGGGCCACATTGCTCAGGAATATCCAGTTTCTCACCTGCACTTCAGACCGCTGTGGACTCTCTCCAGAGCCCATCAGCAAAGATGTGGGCCTGTTGTGAGTGACCCACAGCAGCACATCTGTGGCCCAGCTGCACACAGCTGGCAGCACTAGCAACACACAGAACCTTCTGAACAGCTGGCAGTATCCAGAGCCTCCTGATGGGAGAGGAATCACCAGCCCATATGTTCTGAATGGGCTATCCCGCTGACACTAAGCAAAGACCTGGTGCCCGCCCTCCCAGTCTTTGAGGTTGGTCCCCTGTGGAGGATCCCCCTCAGCAGGGCTTTTTGTCCTAACACCACCACACAGGAGTATCCAGCAAGGAGAGAGGATGCTGGCAAGGTGGTGGATTGCCTGTTGCGATGCCCCAGACAGGTCAACTTCCAGGCAGTGCTCCCCCTCAAACACCCACCAGGATGAATTCCTTCCCTCTTAGCCAAAATGTTACATGATGAAAGAAGACTTCCCTTGTTACCTCAATACCTGAAATTTAGGACTTTGATTGCCCAACTGCTGTCTGATGGTCTTGAAGGAAGGGGGAGGGAGGTTGAGCCAGTGTCCTCAGAACTGATGAGTATCATTCCAAAACAGCCTCAAGCGTATCATGAAAGTCTGCCCCAAGTCATTCCCCACTGAACTCAACACAATCATACAATAAACATCCCAGTCTTCAAACACACAGTGTCAGACACCAAAGGTCCTGATTGGCTGCTCACATACACTACTCACATATTACTAGAGAGCACTTACATCTCCATCCCAGCATCAGAGGGGGATTGTACTTTTCCAGTCTGCTGTGAGTCAGTGGTGAGCAAGTGGGGACGTGTGGACTGTGTCCAGTGACAGTGTGCCACACGTATGCAGGTCTCAGGGAGTAATTAGACACACGGCCACATTCTAACCTCAGCCTTCCTCTGTGGTCCCACACTCAACTTGAAAGCCAGAGAATAACTGCAGAGCCTGGCCTTGCTGACCCCTGGGGGGGGGGAGGCTCTGGTTTGAGGACACTGGTGGGGAAAAAGATACACCTGATGTTCACTTCAGCCCTCACAACCCAGTGTCTCATAAGCAGGGCAAATGGAGGTGAGATGATGAGAGGGGCAAGAATGCTGGGGAGGGTCTCCATTCTCAAGGACTAGTACCACAGCCCGTGGTGCATTCTCCTAGGTGTACACCATTCCCAGCCTTGACTGTCCTACTCAGTCCCCACAACCCTCATCTCAGCAGCATGGGTGCAGCTAGCAGAAAGGATGGTCATGTTAAGCTATAGGAAAGGAGGCCCCATTCCTCAGGAGTCCCATTCCAGGCAGGCAGAAATGACATCCACCAAAAAAAAATTGATTTTTATTTGTAAAAGACCATTTTTCTTTCTTCTACCTTTTCGTACCGTGCATCTCTCTCCCCACCTCTCAGCCCTCCTACCTGTACTCCCAAGGAGGAGGTTAAGAAAACAGCAGAGCTGGATAATATCACTTTTCTGATGCCCAGACAGCCTCTGGTATGTTTGCTAAGAACTGCCTCAGGGTAGCTGAAGCCCAGGCTCAGGCAGGCTGAGACATGGGGGAGTTTTCCAACGCCTGGAGCTCCGATGAGGAGGACAGGGATTTTCCAAGCTGGGCAGGGTGTGAGCATCACCACCCGAGCCCCCTGCAGATAAATTCTAGGGGTGAGATTGGGTGCAGCTTTCAGGAGGCAGGGGGAACAGCCACCCACCTTGACAAGAGGAGTTCCCCCAGATGAAGAATGACTCTAGTTTAAGAAATACAAAGTATTCCCATATTTCCTTACCAGCGTGTTTTCTACCCCACCACACTTACTGTCAAACCTCAGGGAACACGCAAGGAGCAGGACCATTGCAGGCAGGAGCAGGGTGAATCCACACACCCTCTAGCAAGGTCACCATCACCCACCAGTGAACACTCCTCCCCAGGGGCAAAACACCACTGATTTTCTGCAGGGAGGGATGCTGCTGGGCTGCCTTCTCTCCACTTCTTCCAATGGGAAGATGAGGCAAACCCAAATCTAAAAACCCCACATCCATTTTGAAAAATCCATTAAAAATCCTTACTTAAGACCTGTATCAAGGCTATCTGTGCTTCCATGCTCCGTACCAAAGCTAAGCCCTTGGAAAAACCAGCCTTGGGCTGACAAAACCTGCTTGGCTATTATGGCCTGGCTCAGCCAAGGACTTTTGGTTTGGGGTTTCACACTATTGTCTTTCAGCGGCTCTTTAACACACAAACCATAAAAAGTGGAAAGCTGCTCAACCTCTGCTCTCCGCAGAGGAAACAGGAGTGAGTGTTTCCAGGCTGCTCTTAGAGAAGACACAAGCGTTCCCCAGCCCACCACAGCCCGGCCCTCAGCCCTCCCCTCCACTCAGAGCAGGGAAAGGCTTTGCCAGTCCCAGCTGTCTCCACACCCCAGCTACCTCACCAGATGTTGGCCATTAACAGGACCAGCGTGAAGCAGGGCTGGCCCCTGGGAGCAGCCTCCATGCTCTGTTAGTGCTACGTGAGTGTGAGCAAGAGCGTGCGTGTGCAAGCCAGCACGTGTGTGCCTGACAGCCTCTTTCTGAGGCCTGCAGTAATGTAACCCCCTCCTTTGGCTGGCCCGCTGCCAGAGGTGAAACCTCTTTCTCACACAGGCACACTTTGCCTTTCTGCTCAGCCTTGCCCCCTCGCTTCTTTGCAAAGTCCCAGACCCAGCTGACTCAACAGCTGAGCTACCCCAAGGCCCAGAGCTGGAGCTCTCCCTGCTCCTGGGCCATGCTCAGACCCAGCGCACACGCAGAGCTGTCGGCTTCTGACGCTGCTTCCGCCCTCCCCATTCATCTCCCTGGCTCTCGTCAGCCCAGCTCAGTCTCACACGCAAGAAAAATTCAGCTTTCTGATTCATCTGCTGTGGATCCTCAGGAAAATGAATCCTCAGCTTTTGCTTTCTGAGGATGGTGTGGGATCTGTTTACTCAGGGAGGCAATGAAGTAATTTTTTTCTCATTTATGCCAATAGCAAAAAAACATTTCAAAGGGAAAGGAGTGGGTTTGGATCTGGCCTCAGACTAAAGCTGAATGAACCCAGACCAGAATCAAAGGCAAACAAAGTTTCTGGGTGTTTTGTCCATAACACTGGTAAGTCTTGACCCATGTCCTCTGCCAGCACAATCAGAAAAATATTCTCTGTTATAGATAGGGCTACAGACCATAAATCCTGGCTCCTTGTCCCCTCTCCTGGCCACCCAGCCTTAACCCCTCCCACTGCTGAGACATTATTTCAGCCATCTTTTCTCCCAAGGGACTACTTCATCCATTAGATCAATTCCTCTCCTAAAGCTGGAAGGGAAGCCCTGGAGTCCTGCTCCAGTTGGTTGGCATCAGTGTTACGAAAAACTATTGTTCCATCCACTGAGCCCAGCAGAGGCTGTGGAGGTGCCTACAAATAGTGCGACAAAGCAAAAGGGGGGTCTGACTTCATCCATGCATATCGTTCCTTCAAAACATGGACAACAGGATCCTCAACTCATGCCCAGCTCAATACCAAGTGGATCTGTGGTCAAATACATCTCAGAAGGATGGAGGAAAAGCCTTTGACCCAAACTGAATGTAAGGTTTTTTCTCCTCAAAGTTTTAGTCTTAAGGAGTTCACCATTTGGCATTCATATATTGCAGCACAGTTCCCCAGCAGATGCAGCCAGAGTGCATCAGACACTGGGTGGCTGCTTATGAAGATGAGAAGAGGCTTCTTGCCCTCCTTTCTGCAGGACCCACAGAACCACTCCCACAGCTGTGGGAGTTGTGAGGAGCTGTGTGTTCAGTTGTGAGGAACAGCACCTGGGAGGTTCCTGGTAAAGCCCCATGGTTGATAGGTTCAGCATTTCCACAACTTTCTTGGACACAATGAGTCAGCGGCCCTAGGGGTGGCCCCAGCTCCCACATAGGCCTCTGCATGCAGGAAAAAAAAAAAAAAAAAAAAAAACCCAACATTAAAAAACCCCACACAAAACAAAAAACAGCAGAGAGCACAGAGCTATGGACAATGTATTTACGAAAACCTGTGTTGCTAAGCTGACATGCAGCTGGGATTCACACCAGTTGAAGTCTCCTTCATTCCCCTTTGGCTCTTTTCCCAGGTCTAATGAGCAGTACTCAAGGAGCTGAAGGGTCCTGCTTCCAGATCTGTGTCCAACAGAATAGGCGTGGGGGCAATCCATGGTCGTGTAACCCCCCAGGACTGGAAATGTCATCATTGACTTCACTGGGTGCATTTCACTGCTCTCCAGAACCCCCTAGAGCGACTCACTGACATCATTCCTATGGCTGGGCTTGGCAGAGGCAGTGGGGATGAGGCCCACAACAGCCAGCAGGTCAGGGATGGTCTGCATGGTTTCCATATGTTAGCTCTTTCTCAGGACTGTATCTTTGCTGCTCAAAAGCCTCAAGTGCCCTCTTTAGTTCACCAGTGCAACAACTGTGACTGCTGCTATGTGTGCAATTTCAACACATCCACAGAGAGACACCCTGGCTAATGGGGCAACCAACTGGAAATCCTTTAGCTGCCCTAGGTAAAAGGAAACTAAACGAGTCATCTACACAGAGACCTTTTTTTGTTGAGTTGGCTGTGAAATGTTAGATTCTCACCACTGCTGGATCATTTTCATCAAGTCACAACAGGATTTTGGGCTGTAGACAAATCTGTGCTATCCCAAAGGTACCTGGACAGTGGGCAAGAGGAACATACAGACATATGCGAAGAGAGAGGCAGAGGGAAAGGGGAGAAGCTGGAGAAGCACAATAGCTGAGCACTGCTCCAAAAATGATGAGCACAGAAAGAATAATGGTTGCCATTATTAATTAACATCACAATAGCTGAGGTCCACAGCATCCATGAATTAGATTTGGGGTCACAAGAAGATTTCTCCCATTCATTTCCAAAAGGAAGTTAGAGTAGCACAATTTGACTTTATCTGGAGCAAAATGCACACACCAGACAACAGTGTTGTCCACAAACAGCCACTGAGAGTGGCTCTGCTTCTCAGCACTTCAAAGACAGGGGAAAATAAAGGCTGTAAGTAACACAACAACAATTAGAAACATAATTTGTTCTAACAAGTGAGAGAATTAGCTCCTCAAATAGACTAAAAAATTAATGTAGGTGCACACTATCGCAGAGCAAAGTGTGTTTGAAATGAGGAGGCGTTTCACTGCAGTTTGTAAACGAGATGGTGAAGATTTCCATGCAGTCTTGTTCAGGATACTATGAACAGGGCTTTACTTTCTCATGAAAAATACCACTGGACTCCTCAGCAATAAAGAGGAAGATCACAGGTCTGTTATCTCAGCCGGAAGACAGTACTTCCTACAGCCTGCTTTCTCTTGGCACTAGGATGTGCCATTGGGTTCAGCAAGAGAAGGTGCCAAATCTTGAATCATCAAGACTTCCTGTTCATTTTAAAATGACTCAGAAGATATCTTCCTATCATCTATTCACTTCTTGTTTCCCTTTTCATCATGCTGTTCATACTAGATATGGGTACTCAGGCAGAAAATACGATTTCTATCATCTGGTGTGTCAAACTAAAGCCCCTTTCTGTTTTTTCAGTCACATACACGAGTAGGGAAATGCTTACTGGTAACTTTGCAGTACATTTTTTTCTCTGTTAGATTCAGCTTGTGCAAGATGATTTCTACTACAAGTTCTCTTCTGGGAAGAACACTGACATGTCTGGACTAGATCTCTTCTGATATTTCTCAGTAAGCATTTTTTAGTGTTAAATAAAAAATACCAATTTACTGGAAGTTAACCTTTCTATGGAAATGTATGAGAACTGAGAGATCACACAGGTCAAGGTTAGGTACTCAAGAAGAATGCTGGAGACCCAGATTCATTGTCTGCATCAAATGGACCAGAGAGACTGGTTAATTACACTGCTATGGTACCTCTGACAGGATAAGGCTTGTGCTCAAATCCTTCACCTAATGAATACTGCATCCCTTACACAACATAAAATGGCTCCTTGGGAAGAGGGAGAGCACCTGCACACAGAAATTTGCAGGATGGGGAAAATGCCCAGGACACCAGAGACTGAGATCTGGGTCCCTGCTTCAAGCCAAGTAAATATTTAAGCAGCTCTCACTTAAAGCATCTTCAAAATACCTTGTGCCACATTGCTCACAGCACTCTGGGTGGCAACTGTGCTCACTATTACTGCAGTGACCCTCACCTTGCAGGCCTGACCTGCAGCACTGCTCATGTTTCTTTCACTCAGGGGGAGCAGTGAGGGTGGCTGAGCTGCTCCCAAAGCACACACTCAGTCATTAAAGAGCTGAAGCAAAATGCTGAACCTCTGCAGAGGTCAGCCAGGTGCCCACTACGAGCGTAGCAAATGGTGACCACAGGAGATACTAAAAACTGTCTGGGCAGCCAGTTGATGAGCCAGCTCACTGCTGAGAAAACAGTGGGACCTAAACCTTCTACAAAGTTCCCACTGGCACCCCAAAAAGCAGATGGGCTGTCAGGTGCTTTAGGTTGCCTGCTGCAGTCCTTGTTCCTCACAGGCCCTGGACAGTCCCTACAGGCAGCACCCAGTGGCCCCATGTAAGGATTTCACCTCATCTCCCCTCCATACCCCATTGCCTAAGCATGTCCCTAGGCTGGTAAGAAGCTGCAATCTCCAGGAAGACTGAAAAACAAGACAGAACTGGAGAATGTAAAACCCACACTGCACACTCACTGCTCTTGTGTCTTGCAGAAAGCACATGGTCCAGAAGCCACATCCTGGTCGTTCAGCCCTCAGTGTCCTGGTGCTCCTTATCAGGAGCACGGCCCCCACCACAAACCACACTCTTCCACCACTACTAACAGACAATAACAGCATCCCTGGGGCCGGGCACACCTTTGCCATGCCATAGGAAACTTGGCTACCAGGAAAGCTGTGCAAGCTACTTCCAACTGCTCCTTGGCAAAGCTGCTATCTGGAGGAAAGAATTCCCCATCTCTAGCTCACTGCCATAGGCTAAGGAGGGCTGTACCTTCCCAGCACTCTTCCTGCTCTTCTTTCCCACCCCAGGGCGATAGCCCTTGCCCAGCCAGGGAGCAATCCTTCAGTGCCCTGCTCCAGGACAGCAGCTCCTGGGCTGCAGGACACCCTCATGACAGCAGAAAGGCTCTGTGCAAGGCAGCTACCCCGGGCTCTGCCCTCTCCAGCCAGCCCCATCCTGCTCCAAAAGCCCTGTTGGCAGAGTGCCTCCTGGCTCCTGAGAAAGCATCCCCTCAGGGGCTGTTCCTAATTGGTGGTTTCCTCCTCTTTCTCTTATGTCACTGCATTTTGCTTCCTAGCTCATATTTTATATGGCTGGTTTTTAATAGGCCATGCAGGCTGCCAGACCTGAGTCTACCTTCAGACTTCTACTACTGGGAGAGAATTTCCTGTCTGCAAACCAGAGGATAGCTGTGGCTTTGTGTCTGGATGCAGGCAGGGCCAGCGGGCACACCCAGAAGCCAGTAAGAGCTCTATGATTTGAGGCTTCAAGCCCTCAACACTTCGGTTAGTGCCCAAATATCACAGTGAAAGGCACTAAACCTCAAAGAAGACAACCTGGAGGCAGTTTCCAACATGCACTCCTCAGATCTTTTAACCCATGGCACAGTGTATTGTGAATGGCAGGGAAGATCTTCATGGACTGTAAACAGACTGAGTATTACCCTCCTGTCGTTGCTATACCTTCCTCCAGGCGGTCACCAGCTGGGACATGGAATAGATAAACCTGAAAGCAGCACTGCTTGAGATGCAGACAGGTTTTATTGCTGCCTGCCCCAGCTGCTGGGGAAGGAGTGGCGAGACACAGGTAATTTGCCAGGACATAACAAACACATAGGAGGAGCCCAATGCCTCCTTCAGTGGGACAGGCATAGAAGACAGAGGCTGGCAGATGCAGGATGCTTCCCTAGCTGCCTTGGTCGTTTGTGTCTCCATGTTGCCCTGAGAACCTGCGGGTTCTTCCCGGAGAGCCGGGACGCTGCTGTCTCCAAGAGTCTTTTGTCCCTTTCTTCCCATGCAGGGATTTTCAGGGTGGTCTGGGCAGCAGGGTTGATATACTGAAGCTGAACACCTATCTCACACCAGAAGCAACTGGGCCGAGCAGCATCTTTCTCCTTGCCCCAAGATCAAGTCCTGGCTCCCACAGGGCTATCAGAGCAGCAGGGCTTGGGTCTACCTCCAGGTGAACCACATGGCTGTGGTTGATCAAAGCCACAAGCTATTCTCCAAGAGGAACCCCAGGCTGAACTTTGCAGTGGCAGCTGCAGTCCCAGTCCATGGCAGCAGACTGCAGTGAGGAGGAAGCCAAAAAAGCCCCACACAAGCACAGACAAAATCCTCCTCCCTCCTTCTAGCAGACCAGCTCCCTTGCCAGCTGCTCAGCACATCACCTCTAAATCCCCACCAGCTCCTGGGCCTGAGCAAATCCACAAGTTATCAAACCTCACCTGCCCCCTTGCTCAGATCCAAACAAGGGAGACATCACCCCTCTCTACTCCCACATCTCACCCACTGCTGCTTGGAAAGGTTTCTTTTTCCTCTCCAAGGAGTCCACACACCGTGTGACTACTGAAGCCCACACGTGTCTGGTAAGTCATGAGGGGCTGTTTGTGCTCCCACTCCAATTTGCAGAACTGACCAATATACCATGAATTACCAGTGTCAGGTATCACAGACACATCTCCAGCTGGATTTTCCATTCAAAGGGGAAGTTCAACAAACAGCAGCAAGTTCCTCCCAAGTGTAAGAAAAGAGAGGTGATTGTCAAAGAAGGGTCAGGGCTTGATCCCCAGCATCCATCCATCCTTCCTCACTCATTTGTGAGCTGAGGATGAGTTGCTCTGAAGTGCACAGCCCTTCACTGCCTGCTGGTGAATATTCAGGCAGTCTGTCTCACATCTCAGAGCCTTTGATCTTATTTGCATACAAATGTCCTTGGAGATAAGGGACAAAGTAGGGAGACAGAGGCAGGATTGCTTCTAGAGAGAATGGTGTGCCCTCTGCTTTCCCATGGAGCATCTGGGGTGCTGCTCACCACCACTGACCTGGCTGGGCTTTGCAGTTGAGCACCATCACCAAGCATGAGCACCAGGTCACCAAGAAGGAGATCTCAACTCAATCCTGTGAATGGCAGTACCATTACTATAATTGAAGTGTGAATTTTTACTAATTGTGGTATGCACTACAGCAGAGCACAGAGGTTCCAGTTGAAATTATGGTTTGAAGGCACAAATATAAATACACAAAAGCTCACCCCAGCCACAGGGATTATAGTCTAAAAAGGAGCAGATGCTGATAGAATCATAGAATGGCTAGAGATGGAAGGGACCTTAAAGATCATCTAGTTCCAACCCCCCTGCATTGGGACATGATGCAAAAGGTCACAGCAGGAAACAGACAAGAGACTGCCTCAGCTATCAGGTAACACATGTAGGGTCTGAAAAACACTGGGGTGAAGGAGGGCTTGTAAAAGGAAGCAGGTGAAGTACATAGGAGACTCAATCAAAGAGATTCAGTGGCACCAGTGATCCCAGCACCACAAATTCTTGCGACCAGAAGGTGTCCTGATGACAGTATACAAAATACTCACAGATAAAAAGACACCTGGCTGTTGCCATTGTCCTTGGACACACAAGGGTGAACAGATATTCAGCAAGTTCAAGAAGTGTCCAGTCCAAACTTAATCCAAGTAAAGTATTTTCTTCACATCACCTCTAATTGGACACACATCCCTGAAACACAAAGCTGCAGAAGCGAAGAGTTCAGTAAACCTTACAAAGAGATTGAGCAATTATGTGGATGAGGGGGGGGGGGAGGGGAAAAAAAGCATAATAATGATAGCTTACAATGCTTTTGGAAAAGATGACAAAAATTCATACTTCTGGTCCCAATCCCTTCTCCAACAGGTAGGAGCCAGAAAGTGGTGTAAAGTATGGAACAGATTATGTTACATCTGCCTACTGCAAAGTTCCTGTACCTTCCCCTGAAGCATCTGGTAAATGAATCAGAGAAAGCATCAGAGCAACAGAGACAGGATCCAGGAATTAATGGATTTCAGAGCTCACCCAGTTTGGCCATTTCAGGCCAGTGTTTCCAGGGTCACAATTGCAGTCTTCATATTTGCATACACGAAGTCTTTGCAGGCACCAGTGAAGTGAAGCCATTTGAAGTAGCATTGACAGTGCTTGTGATGAGTTGTGGGTCTCATTACGCTGTTCCTGTTTTCCTTAAAGCTCCAGATCCTGATGACAGATGATTAGGTGAGAAACACATTTTCTATATAAGACAAGTTTCTAGTCCTCTTGATAGTGGGAAAAACTGAAAACTGTGACCCTGGTGCAACATCTTTCCTACATGATAGAAGCCTCTGGTACTCTTCACTTTGGGGAAAACTACAAAACACAATTTGAAGGCAACTCTAAGGCTCAGAAATCAAGAAACAGAGAGAAATTACAGCATTATTTATTTTTAAAAGCTCATTATTTTGAAGTTATCACAAATTTTTGTGGTCCAACTTGAAATGTCTGAAATCTTGAAGTGCAGAATACTGAATTTAAGGCAATATAAACTGCCTTAAGCTCCCATGTATCTAAGTTCTTGATAGCTTCTCTGCTACAGGACTTCTGCTCAGCAGCTCTTCATAAGCCCTCCTGTGCATGGGTCTGTTTCCCCCAGTGCTGCTGACTTCCTAGATTTCATCAGATCCTATTTGAATCACTGTTTTTCTTGAAGCTCCAGCTCTCAGACTCACTCAATTATGTGAAAACATACATCTTATAAGGCAAAGTTCCTACTCTTCATAGCTGCTAGGAAAAGCCAGCAATGGAACCTGACGGTCACCTGAAAGTCCAGTATTGCAGGCCTGAAAAAAACACCTCAGTACATCCTCACACTAGTGAGGATGATTTGAGAGATTTGGGTCTTGAATTGTGTATCTGAACTCTTTCTGTTGTCAATATTCTTCTCCCCAGCTCTATTTTGAATGAGTCTTTTGCCTCCAGCCAGCTGCTATGCCCTCCTAAATTTACACCACTGCTTCCTAAAAAGGCTAAAAAGAGCTCTACAGTAATATGAATTTTGGATGAAAAAGGAGGATGATGTTCAGTTTCTTCCCTTGAACACCAGAGTTCTGGCAGAGTTCAGTCCAGCTCGGGTAGTGTTGGCATATCCTCAGCATGGCCCTAGGCTTTGAACAAGCAAATGTCACTGTGGTGCCTGCCTCCCACCCTCCAGCTGAGCTCTGTGTCCCTCTCTCTTGTCTCAAGGCACAGCATCCCCTCATGCCAGGGAGAGAAAGCAGATCCCCTCTTCCATCTCCTCTCCTTTGCTGGCTCCCTAGTCAGGTGAGCAGAGGTAACTCAGAGCTGGTAAAGGTTCCCAGTGCTGCTGTAATTTGGCTCTTTCTACAGCACAGCACCTTGTTGAGGCTGCATTTTCAGAGCCCCCAAACTGAAGTTGGAGAGTGTTGGACCTGTGGGCTAGGGGGTTGACAGTTTGCATGGGAAGCAAATTAGTGTTCAAACCCAAGCTCTGACCTAGGTTTAGCATCCAATGTGAACATCCCCATGTACTTATCCTGGAGCTAGCATCTTACAGCAGCATCTTGAAGGTAAACATACACACCTCCAGCCTTCCCAGCAAGGGATTTCCAGAGTGTCCCTCACCCCAGTATACAGGTGTGTGAGATTTGCATCCCTGGCTGCTGCACACAAGCAGAGATCTCCAGGCAAGGTGTGTTTTTGCCAGCTGTTTCTTGTGCCAGTATTGCCGCCACCTGGAGAAGAGGGGAATGAAGGGCATCCAGCCAGTTCCCTACCTTCAACCCTCTGCCTTTTCTCAGCCACAAAGCACCCTCCTCTACTTCAGCTGGAGGGAGAGCTGGCAGCCTCCCAGCTCCTGTGGTTACCAACTCCCATGCACGCAGCCTGTTGCAAGCACTGCTCTGAGGAGGACGGGGCCCTTAAGCAAAAGCACAGCTCCTGGGCACCGGGGAAGGCTTTGGCAAAAGAAAGCAATCTCCACCCAGCACACTCTCAGTGCTGCACCTTCTGGGAGGAGGCAACTTGCCCTGGGCTTTCCTGTCCTCGTTAGTTTAGAATTTAAGTTGCAGATCTGGGCGAATAAATACAGGGTTGTGTGTTGGGTTGTACAGACCTGTGCACGTAAAGAAGAAGGGATTTCTGCACGTATTTTATGGCAGTGTCTGGGTATGGAGCTGGGAGAGAGCTTATACACTGCATGTGCACGTGCACATTTTCATGTTGACTGCACATGTGTGCACGCGTATGTGCATTTCCATATTGTGTCTAATAGGTTCTTTGTTTCTCCAGAGAAGAAGGAAAAGGAAATCCGCATGTAATGAATCCATTTATTTTATGGAGCTCCCCTGGAGAGGGGCAGGGGAGCACGATTTATGCAAAAAAAAAAAAAAAAACCAGGCAGCTGCTGTTAGGAGGGGGACATCAATCTGGTTTTGATTTTCATTCATAAGTGGAGGTGGCCACACAAGCCAGGGCCTCATAAACTCCCTGTAGAGGAGAGTGGCCCATTGGTGTGAGGCTGTCAGAGCCTATATGGCCGTTAATATGGAGCCACTCTCCTCTGCATCTTACTAATTCCTGCCCTGTTGTTCTGCCTTCCTAGGACAAGTTTCCCCATGCTGAGGCCTCCCACCAGAAGACAGAGACAGAACCGTACTGGGGCACAGAAATCTTTGTATTGCCAGGCAAAAAGCCCTTTACAGAGCATTTGCTGCTGTTCACGTCAGAATCCAGTGCATACTGCATACTATTAAAAAAAAAAACAAACCCAAAAGCAACATGACTTGTATGCTACAGTCCAGTTCCTCTCTGTTATTTATAAAAGGACAGGGTGCGAAATGAGATGGAAAGACTCCTGGGCTGGAAGAAATGTCCTGCGAAGCAGATACCACTCATCAGTCTTTTTTCCATCCCTGCCATCTTGCATAACTCAATGAATATTGTCAAGACTGTGAGTGCAAAGACAGAGGAGAACTTCCCAGTGGGAAAGATGTCTTAACAAGGGCAGAGGTCTCAATAGAATTCTGTTTTATTATCTGATTCTTCATCAGATTAAGGTTCCATGGAGTTTATACATAAGTAGCATAAGAGAAAACTGCCCTTTAGCAGACTCTAACCCACAGTATGACTGTCCTGTCCCTGTATGACACCGAAGTTACATTTGGTTTCCTGATGATCTGCCCCCAGCTCTCTGTGCCAGGCACAGCTCTTATGCAGAGAATTTATTTCAGGATCTGTCTTCTTGGTCATCACTTCACACATGCCCAGTAGAGGTAGGCAGGTAAGCAGACAGATGTATTAATTCAAGAAACCAAGAACAAAAAGCAATCTTTTCTGAAAACTGTCCTCACATGCTACCAGCAATTAATTACTTGCCAAAGTTAATAAATTTTGTTGCCAAAGTTAATAAATTTTGTATTTCAGTTACTCTCTGCAATTCAGGTCCCTATGGAGGACACAGATTCTCTAGTTCTCAACACAGAATGATATTTTTAGATCCCTCAGATACATGTTGTCCTTTCAGAGAACAGACAGCACTTGCCTGTTGACACTGAACTTAAAAAGATTTTTTCTTGGCAAAATTGAGGCCCAGTGGTGGGTCAGTGAGAAGAATCTGGAAGAGGAGGTGTGGTTCACTTACCACTCCCTAAAATGCCCAAAGCACCTTGCAGGAGAAGGATTTGAGATCTGCAAAGATGAAGGTGGCTCATTCACACGTAACACCTTTGTTGATATTCCAGGTAGTCTTTCCACAGCTTCCTAAGAACTTCCTTAGCCAACAGTTTATGAAACAAGCATGTTTATGCTATGGTGCCAGCAATACAGCCCCTGACATCACACTGCACTCACATCTTTCAGACATTCTGAACTTTCCCCCAAGTATCTGGGGGAAAAAAAAAAAAAAAAGAGGAGAGGAGAGGAGAGGAGAGGAGAGGAGAGGAGAGGAGAGGAGAGGAGAGGAGAGGAGAGGAGAGGAGAGGAGAGGAGAGGAGAGGAGAGGAGAGGAGAGGAGAGGAGAGGAGAGGAGAGGAGAGGAGAGGAGAGGAGAGAAGAGAGAGAAGAGAAGAGAAGAGAAGAGAAGAGAAGAGAAGAGAAGAGAAGAGAAGAGAAGAGAAGAGAAGAGAAGAGAAGAGAAGAGAAGAGAAGAGAAGAGAAGAGAAGAGAAGAAAAAAAAGAAAGAAAGAAAGAAAGAAAGAAAGAAAGAAAGAAAGAAAGAAAGAAAGAAAGAAAGAAAGAAAGAAAGAAAGAAAGAAAGAAAGAAAGAAAGAAAGAAAGAAAGAAAGAAAGAAAGAAAGAAAGAAGAAAGAAAGAAAGAAAGAAAGAAAGAAAGAAAGAAAGAAAGAAAGAAAGAAAGAAAGAAAGAGAGAGAGAGAAAGAAAGAAAGAAAGAAAGAAAGAAAGAGAGAGAGAAAGAAAGAAAGAAAGAAAGAGAGAAAGAAAGAAAGAAAGAAAGAAAGAAAGAAAGAAAGAAAGAAAGAGAAAGAAAGAAAGAAAGAAAGAAAGAAAGAAGAAAGAAAGAAAGAAAGAAAGAAAGAAAGAAAGAAAGAAAGAAAGAAAGAAAGAAAGAAAGAAAGAAAGAAAGAAAGAAAGAAAGAAAGAAAGAAAGAAAGAAAGAAAGAAAGAAAGAAAGAAAGAAAGAAAGAAAGAAAGAAAGAAAGAAAGAAAGAAAGAAAGAAAGAAAGAAAGAAAGAAAGAATGAAAGAAAGAAAGAAAGAAAGAAAGAAAGAAAGAAAGAAGCTGCTTTGAAAGTGTAAAGGCCAAGTATGCACTGATGTGAAATGCTGACTTGAGGGAAGCAGCCACAAAGAATGTTTGTTTCTGAAACTAGTGGGATCGGTGCCTCTTCCTGAAGCCAAAATTGGTAGGTCAACTGGGCCATCAGTTTTCAGGCCAAGAGAAGGAGCTGCTTTTAGAGGCCACGGTGGAAAAAACGTCATATAATAGAATTTGGATCTGTGGAGGAATGGATCAGGTCACAGAGGATCAGCAGAGGCTTTCAAGGGTAGAGTTGGATCTATTACACAATTTTGTTCTGAAAGAGACTTATATGTGCACTCAATTAGAGAGACAAAACTGAGAACCACTGATCAAAAAACTGTGCAAGCTGAGTGAGTAGCTAAAAGTAAACATATCACCTTAATGCTCTCATTTTACATTTTACTTCATTAATCATGGGTATCTTCAGTAGCATTGCCAAGGATATTTAGAATTAGGGAAATGCTGAGCTGATCTACCTCTCTACCTCATACATGGTTTTACTTCCACTTATGAAGTGCTCATGTTTCAAGTTATCTTATGAACTTAACTTCTTCTTAATCTTGTTTGAATTATACTGTTTCTGTCAAAGTTTTTCAATGGCCTTTCAGCTACAGCTTATGAAACTCTTCATTTTAATGTGTTTGTCTTCATACAGACCTACAGGGAAGAGAGTCATGACTGTTTCCCAGTTATGGTTAAGTCCCTGAGGAACTCAAAGACAAGGCTTGTCCCACACTGCAAAGCTCATCCAGGCAAAGAGAGCTGCTAACGTAACTGTGCCAGCAAAAACTCTTATATAGATGCATTTAAACTGATGCAACACTATACTGTCCTCATTTTTGTCGCTGGGTAAACAAGGCAATGGCCCTACACTAGGAAGAGAAGGCAGTAAACATACCCAGCCCAGCAAAGACTTGTAGACATGCAGACCATATTCTCACTGGGCAGCTCTGCCAATGTAGCTGTGCTCTTGAACATTCTGTAATTACTCTATGTTATTACTCCTCAAGCACAACCACACAGAACACCTGAATGACTTCATGAATGGCCAGCATGCCTCATTCTTGCTATTCTCTTAGCATTTGGCTTTTGCTTCTAATAACCTGTCATCTGATTGGTGACAAGAAAAAGAAGTGTTGGAAAAATCATTTTATGACTTGCCAAGGTCAAGCAGAAAGTCTATGGCAAAGAGAGAATTGAACCCAGGTGGCCTGCAGCTTGTCACCTAGAACATGGATCAGATGCTGCATTAGAAGCATGGGAGCCTGGAAGCATCCCAAGAAAATTTATGCCATTATCAGTATGTAACAACCCAGAAAACAAGAAGCAAAATAATCCTGGGAGAAAGGGTGAGCTGCATTGACAGACAGACACATGGGCATGCTCACATACACTACCTCGTGGCCCAGTGAATATCCCACAACACAGCACTACATACAGTTGCATGTCATGCTATGATACAACACCTCTTCTCTAAATACTCAGCTCTGAGGACAATGAGAGGAAAAGGTTTGCTGCAATATCTTGAAAGATCAGGAGAGGAGAAGCACCCACAACTTGGGTGAGGACTACACAGTGGAAACAGACAGCAGCTGTGAGCAGAGAAGGTTCCATCATGTCCTCAGGGTACCCAAAAAGAGCACAGTAAATTCTGCTACACCTTACGCAAAAGCTATCGGTTCATTGCTGCCTGTTTGGAAAGGGTCTTAGTATACAACTGCAAAAGCTGAGAAAATCTTAAAGCACCTAGTCCAGTTCAGCTGGTCAAGAACAAAGTCCCTGCTAGCAGCAAATAATTCAGCATGGCCCTTACTCCTTCGTCCATGAGAAGATTCCATCCAAGAGCTCCTCACCAGGAATTACACCTTTTCGGCCAGCTCTCCACAGACTAATGAAAGTGACTCATAATCAAGTCTGATTTAGTAAATTTCCTACTGGATCAAAACTGACCTCAGCTGGCTCCTGTCATTTCCAAAAAGCTCCTGCTGGTTTGGCTGCCTGTCCAAGCTCCAGGAAAATTGCATGTAAGCCCTGTATTTGCAGAGGGTAGATTCACCCTTTCTGGAACACAAAGAAGACAGAAGCTAAGCCAAGAAGAACAGAGTCAATTTGTCTGGATGGAAATGTTTGCAGCAACCCCTGCTCTAGGGTTACTGACCCTGAGCAGGACACCAAGATATCCTGAGCAGACAGATCCTAGGCCTCAGTGACACAAGTTTCCTCAGCCCCTTGGCCACTTTCTTTCTAGCATTTTTGACTGCTTCAGGCCTCAAGACAAGCACAACTTGATACTGCAGCCACTTGCAGACAAAACTATCCTTGCAAAGACTTACTCCATCCTGCAAAGCACCAATAATTTAATCCCAAAGAGGACAGTTAGAAGCACCCTGTACTTTGTAAATTAGCCCAGCAGGACTTTCATGCACTTTCCAAACCCTTCTCAAGCCCTTGGCAGAACAGGGATTCAAAACCATTGCTTTGATTAGAGGTTTACGGCCACTTAAGCATCTGACTTCCATGCATGGCCCACCTGGCAAGGCAGGCACACCTCCCCCAGACCAAAGCTGGGCCCATAACATTGTGTGGGCTGCTCTGCTTCAGGGCTGAGGAGCCTGCCGTGTTCCCCTCCAGCTGCGCTGTCGGCAGCGTCATGCTGACAGGTTCAAGCCATGCAGAGAGGGTTGTTTTTATAACCCGCTTGCTTTTAACAAAACTTTCCCAAGCTTATTCCTCTACATTGTAGTCAAGATCACCTGCTGCTCAGGGGGATTGATTCTTAAAGGGAAATTGCAAAAAAAAAACCAGGAAAGACTGACATATAGTGGCATCCAAGGAAGAAGAAAGCACCTAATACTAACCAGTTACTCCAAACACTGAGGTCTGCCAGCATCCCTCATTCCTGACTGGCAATTCTCCTCCCTTCTCTGCTGTTCCCTGATGTCACCACAACAAAGTCTGTGGATGCTCCGCATACTGACCTTAACTGTCCTACTGTTCCAACCCTGGGACCACAACATTTGGCCCAGTCATATTCTTTGAGCCTTGATCAATAGCCCCCAGTGCCACAGTGACCACACTGCTCTTCTCACAAGTTAATCACCACATAGCTCTACAGTCCCATAACACATCTCTTCTGGCATGCATTGGCCTTCACCTATGCTGTGAACACTGCTCTTGCCCCAGATTCACAGCACAGCTCCCTCCATGTACCCCAGTCCCAATTCCCACTTCCTTTGGCCCATGAATACAGAAACCAGCAGATGGGGAACATGTGAGTCTCTCTGCTGTATCACCCCCAAGCTCTCTATAGTTCAATATTTCACCTCTAGGAAAAGCTACCAGACAAGTCAGGTGAGGATGTAAAATCCACTTAGTAATCTGTTCACCACCCAAATTTGAACTGATATTAGTTTAAAAGCCCAAAGCATGATGTTTATTCTGGCTAACAATTAAGATATTAATAACTACAACCCAACTCTACATACTTGCCATTCACCCCAAGCCCAGTCAAGAATATTCTCAGTAATACTGATGAGCATATTGAGTAGTGTTGCTCAGGTCTTTTCCTAAACTAAAATAACTAAATTAAAGCACTTCAAGATGTCTGAGCAAATTAGTATTCTCCCAAACACGCATTATCTTCTGGTATTCCACAGAAAACTTAATTTGCCATTGAGCTGCCTTTTTAGTAAGCTTAGCTGGGTTTCTTTGTGACTTCCTCACAGTTTCTCTCTAGTCTTGACCAACCTAAATTTGGCTAGCACTCACATACTAATATTTAAAATTCCCGCAGTGCAAATGAAAAAAACATGCTATAACAAGATTCTAAACAATGCCATTTGTTTTTTGTTTTAAAAATTTTGTATTGAATTTCATGCTCTTGCATCGACAGCCCTGGAAACCAAAGCCCCCTTTTTACCCAGAAGAAGCTGCACAGGAAAAACAAGAATAAGTTGCTTCACAGTGTGCTGGAGGATCAATTTGTATATTCCCTAGTGAGTTTACACTCTGAGGAAGATTTAATCTGTAACTTTTTTGATTAAACTATTGATGAGCTCAGTGAAAATCCAATGACTTTTTGGGAATGGGATATGCTCGCCCACTAGGAACTGGACTACAAAAAAACAACTTATTTGACACATGTGCTGCCAGACAACTGTCAAATGGGAACAGCTTATCGTGAAATGTTTTTGTCATGAGAATGAATATTCACTCAAGAACAAAACAAAACCTATCAACCTCTCTGACTTTAAAAACAAATAACCCGCCGGTGAAGATTTTAGTGTTGTTCACCACCCTCAGTTGGCTTGAGATCCAGGATCCAGCAAAGTTCAATCATTCCCTGCCCAATAAGCCCAATAGGGCAGGGAATGAGATCCCAGACAGGTGTGGACCAGGTGTGAAAAAGTAGAAGGTTAAAACACCCCATCCATCACTGGACAGAGCATCTGTAAGAATGGAAATAAATATTAACTCAAGTCAAAATCTTGTCTGGAGATGAGCAAAATTCTCCCCAGTGGCAACTAAAAAATATCACGTGGTGAGGACTGCAGCTGAGCTGATTTATTGCTAAACTATGCTTGTATGGCTGCAAGAGGCTCTCATTCCCTTGCTGCTGAATTGCTTCTTCTCAATACAAGAGACAAAGAGTCCTAGTGCTCCTCTGAATATCTCTCTGGTTCATTTTCCAGTTGCAAAGCAAATGGTTTGAAGTTTCATTGTCTTGCCAGACTCATAAAAAGAAAGTATCAAGCACTAGCCAAATTGTGAAGAACAGCATGTTTTATGAAAACCCAATTAAACTCTGGCCACCAGTATCTCACTTTCATCTCTGCCGAGCACTGTCTCAGCTTTCTTGTTGCATGCCAAGCTCATATTCTTCTCTGATTCACTCAGTGAGATTACAGTTAGCAGTTTTGTTTTGCTGTTTGGGGGAGTGGGGGTGTCAGAAGCGAAGGTAGAGTCCTTCTTGTTTGTATACTAAATCAGCAGGGTAGCAGAAACAAGCATCTTTGGGGTCAGGAGGGGAGTTTATTTCCATGTCTCAGATATCAAAAAGGGCATTGCTTGTCATTATCACTCACACAAACAGACTCTGAATACCTTTCCCAGAAAGAACTGACAAAAACTAAATGAAAATGCAACCAAAAGAGAAGCAGCACTGCACTGCAATACACTTTGGAAATCCTCATCAGTGGAACAGCTCTTCGACTGCACAATATGGCAGAAGCCCACTTAGACCCTACAGTCCAATGTACCAGGAGAACTAGAAAGTGTTGTAAAAGTACTGCCCTTCTTTCCTCAAGGGGAATTCCTTTCTCCCTTATCAGTCTCTAAACAGATAAGGTATCCAGCCAGCTGTGACAGGAGAAAGCCACAAGAAATGCAAGAGCATATTATGTTTTCACCTGACTGGCAAGGAAAGCAATGCTATTATTTTCCAGCAGCCTCTAAGTCTCTTCTGGGCCACTGATTTATGCAAGTAAAGAATTCATTAAAAACTGCAAATCAACAGATTACGAAGTAGAAAGCACATACAGTTCGGGAGGCAGTAAAACCAATTTTAGTAGACCAACAACCATCGCTCCAGCCCACCTGATCTTTTTTCCAATGTATCAGTCCAGGAAGCAAGTTTGATGGTGACTGAAATAAAACAGAGATGTCCTACTGCCTTGTACTGTTATCACTTTTTTATTGTCTTCTACTATCTTCTGTTTACAAGACTGTCTAAAAAAACTGTCTCCTGTTGTCTACTACTCAGTATAAATTTGGTGGTAAGTGATAAAAATGTAATAAGGACAGACCTTGCTTTTATTTTCATATTTGAGGCTTTTCATGAACAATAACAGAAAATGCAAAAATAAAAAAGATAACCTTGAGAGCAAATATGTTCTCTCCAGATTTACAAAATGCAAAGATAAATCAAGGTTCAAATAACTGTTCTCTGCTAATTAGACAAATCTGCTAGGACTCAGGATGGTAGCAAACACAAGCACAAGAAGTGCCACATCCTAAACTTCTAACCAGCTGGAAAGCAGCAGCATCACAAAGAGCTACATCAACAGCACCGTTGCCTTAGTGAGTGCTCTTCTCAGAAATACTCAGAGGAGTTAGATGCCTGAAAGCCTCCAGAAGTGAAGGGCTTTGAGGTGAAACCAGCTGATATATTTGCTATATAGTGCCAGAATTTCCCCAAATGGCTAGAGAAAAGGGGAAGCATGAAAAGGGTCAGTCGGGAATATATGTGCACGTGGGGGAGGGGGGTAAAGAAAAGGCAAAACTAGCTGAGAACAGGCTCCATTTAAATTGCATACAGACCTCACACAAAGCACAGAGAATTGGTCAGTAGATTGAAGCCATCTGGCTGGAGGAGCCATAAGAGGAAAACCCTGCTGGAGATCTCTCCATCACATCCCAACATGGTCCAACATCAGAGCACACCACGGGCTTCCCCCACTCCAGTTTCAGGGAGCTAAATATGGGAAGAAGAGCAAGAAGAGGACTGCAAAATGCATTGTTATGACAGAGCCTCTATTCTTCTTACACAGTATTAACCCATCTGGCACTCTCCCACAAACTATTCCAGTCTTGACTCTACAGCCTTGTTACAAAAATCCCCCTTCACTTAGTCCAGGTGTTTGATTCCAGGTGGGAACAGGCTGCAGAGCCAGGTCTGCACTCAGACAGCCTCATGTAAGTCTTGGCTGGAGTGATCAGAGGCTGAAGTTTTGGATACTGCAGCACTCAGAGACAGGGATGTGAAGCCTGCAGATGCACAGTCTGAACACTCAAATGAAGCAGTTCAACAGCAACAATGTCAGTGTGCCCGAAGGAAGGATTTGGCATCACGGCTTCTGCCAACACTGTCCCAAGGCCTCTATAGTGAACCTCAGGCTTTGCAGGCAACAAGAGAGAAACTGAGGGGAGCATACACATGCTGCAGCCAACAGCAAAGACATGGACACAGACAGCTGGCTTCAGGCTTCCATGAGTCCCTAGTGAAACACCACCCCAGGGCTCCCCTCATATGAACAAAGCAGAGGATGCCAGGTCTCCTCCTGCTCATTCCCAACATTTACAAGTATGTCTTGTTGAAGGCAAACTCAGTATTTGTTACAATCTAACCAGAAAACTTCTGAAAGCACAACATTTTTATTATAAAAACACATAAATATGCTTTAAATTTTATAAGATATATTTTATTTTATAGCCCAGATTAAACCTGTATTTTAACTTCAGTTAATGCAAATAACACTGCTTGTCTTCCAGCTCACTGGTATCTGTACACTCAATGATGTGGTGGTCTTTATGCCAACCACTCCTTACAAATCCAATGTTTTTCACTGTCTGCTTTCTGAAGCCCCTCCTTCACCTGGGTTAGAAAAAAAAAAAGGCACTTAACATCTGGAAAAATTAAAGTTTTGGAAGTTTGCCGGTCTGATTGTCCTGGTGTTGTTACAGACTTTTTACTCCTTATGATTCTCCATGCAGCCCAAATATTAATTGCTAGAGATCAAATCTCAGTGCAAGTGGTTCAGTTGTTTTCCAGCATTTTGACTTGCCCATATGGAACAATCCCAAAATGTCAAATGTCATTAATATTTTTTAAACACTGAAAATCTCAAATTTATCATTTCTGTATCAGAAGTGATTTTCAGCGACCCTAAAAGTTTCTCCTTCTAACAAATGCCATCACTGAGGTATTTCAGCTAGTATCAGCAATGCCACAGATACTGGGTACAGGCACAGTAGCAGTGAAAATATAGAGAGAGAGAGGCTGGGGAGAAACAGAACTGAAGTGCTCTTGGAAAAGGCAGTTGGATTAATTTTCCCACTGGATTTTTCTTGTTTACACTTAGCTTGAAATCTTGGAAGGAAACATAATGAAATTATTTCTTGGTTATTTTACTTTGAAAAATAACCATATCCACTGGGAAAATAAGAAAACCTTAAAAATATAAACAAGTTCTTTTCAAGTGAGTCGCTCATTCTCCTACCAGAGTGCCATCTCTCCCTCCTCTCTTTGCAGCATTTCCTTCTTGCTATCTCCAGCCACCTTTTTCTTTCCTCCCGCACTTCAAATTATTACTTTCTGTTACCCTACCACTCTCCTCCACCCTCTAAAGTCTGTCTCAGGCTCCTCACCCTAACAGGCTCATGATACTGGTCAATTTTCAGAAAGGTTTTTGTATCACAGTAGTTGAGTAAAATGAACTGCATTTTTCCTGCAACATGATTGTTAGTTATTCCCTTCTATTATTCTGACTAAAGTGGGTTTTGTCACTTTTGGTTTTTTACAATCGGAAATTTGTTTTTAATTATCCAGGCATCTTTTTAATGCAACCTTAAAATACTACTGAAATATGCTTTTTCTGAGTATGGACATCCCAACAGGATAAGCCTGTGAATCTGTGCCTTTCTTGCTGCAACTGAGCGTCCCCAGGACAGTTCTTAGGATTTGTAGCATTTAATACACGTACGTAGCGAACAAGGCATTTTGAAGAGCTCACTATATTTCCTCATTTAAAATCCTGGATTATCAATTGTTGGACCTGAACACATTTCTTCTGCTTTTGATCACCCAACATCAAATTACAGGCTAAAGCAAAAATTCTAGACATTTTGCAACCTACTCGCCATCAGATTCAGGTCTAACAGTTTTTCAAAAAGGGCGAAGAGAGGAAGGCTCTTGGATGCAAAGTGAATACTGACCTGCACTGACCCCTTCTGGAAAGCACCAAAAATGTACCATTGGAAACAAACCTGTACTGGTCCAGGGGGCCCGTGTGGGAACTACGTGACCTAATAGCTTTTTCCATCTTGATTTCTATGACTTTTAATCATGTTTGGTTGGAACAGCCTCAGCCTTCATGAGCTATTTGCACGGGTAAGGCTCTGGAGCAGACATACGTGTCATCCATTATCATCCAACGGACCAGAAAAGGCCCAAAGGACCAGAAAAGTTTCTTTGTAGTTGGAAGCAGAAAATAGTAATTCGTTATAGGAAATAAGAAAAATAGAAAAACATTTTCCATTTTTTCAGACAAGAACAGAAGGCAACTTAGCATGAAAAGAAAAACGAAGCCTTACAGAACATCTACAATGTCTAATGCCAAAGCACTTCAAACAGGAGGTACCATTCCTTTGAGAACAGTCCCTAGAGGCCATAAACCATTAGAATATAAGTTTCTCATCTCAAACACAATACCCCCTTGCTCCTGACCAGATCCACACTTGGGAGCACAGGTTTAATTTTAATTCAAAAGGAAAAGGAGTCATTCTTCAATGACTGGTGGCATCCTATTTGTTACTTGGAAATGTTCACGTCTATCTAAATTGGATGACCCTCCACAGTGCTGACAAATCACAGACCATGGCTGAACTGACTTAAAGAGAGAAAATAACTTTATTTTCTCTTGTATACATGGACATAATATTAAGGGCTATTTTTCTTTTCCTCGGAATATGAGGGCTTGATGAAATAAACACATTCAAATAGTATCTGCAAGAAATCAGAAATATGTCAAATTTCCAAAGTTGGACAGAGATGATGGGCTTCAACTCAAATTGGCACATACTCTGTTTATCTCCTTGAGACTGAAAGGTCTGCATTATTAACAGTTGTAGAAAATACACAGAACACAAAGAAAGAACCTTGGGACAAGAGACAATTTGCTCAGAGACTGCAGGCTTTTGTAATTTTATTTTTTACTTCTTTGCAGTAAATTATGTGTTGTTTAGGTTCCTTTAGAGACAGTATTTGTTGCAGGTGAGCAAGTGGAGTACTCACTGTATCTGAACTACAGCCATGTTGCTGGCCTCTTTCTGTTTGACCAAAAGCCATAGTGCTGCTTAAGTATCTTCATGAAAAGACCCTGCCATGGAGAAACTCCTGAGCAGCCACTAACCTTCTGTCTACATATCTTTATCATGGTGAGACTGCACAGTGCTTAACAACTGTTGGTTCATATCCCATGAAGACAGACACCCCTATGGTTACCCCGTCACAAGAAATAAGGAACACAGCAGAAGAAATTGCATTTAACTTAAGCCATTAACTTAAACTCTCCTGTCAGTTTGCTGCAGTCAGACTCCTTTCACTAGGATAAAACTCTCTATATAAAGAAAAAAAATAAAAAACATGAAAAATAATAAAAAAATGACTGTGCCTAGCAATGTTCCTTCTCCTCTTAAGGAAGTTATCCCTAGACTAGATGGCAGTAAATATTTTATTTGGCTTTCATGTTTAAGTTTCTGGGCCAAGATAAAGATCACCCTGTTTCTAGAAATCATTATATAGCATAATGCAGTGAGAGAGGAAGAGGTCTCTTTCAGCAAGCATTCTTACTCAATTTGTTCTCTGAATAACTGGGGTGGCCCCGTTTTCATTGCTTGGCATAGAGCACAGGAGTCTGGACATAAGCCCTGACTTCATTCCCACTTCTTTGGAAAGTCCCAGAGTGCTTAGGTCTGCCACAGAAAGAGATCTGCAAACAGGACTGTAACAAGGAGAAAGGGTAACACACAGGAGGAAGGAAGGAAATCAAAGATCTCCATAAAGAGGAAGATCAAATTTTATTTTACATTTGTCATAGTTTAAAACTATGGTAGAAACTCAGAAAAAAATCATCATCTTGCAATGAGCATTTTTGATCACTGATGGAACAGAACAGCATGAATACCCATTAATGCACATGACTTCCAAGGTATTTATCTAGCTTCGTTAGCTATGCTGCCTGGGATTTTTCTAAGAGTTGAAATGACAAAGAGAAAGCAAACATGCACTTGGGGAAATCCCATGAATGACCTTTGCTATGGAGTACAGTTCAAGTCAACCTTAAGTACACATGGCTGAGGAAGTTGGGTCTCTTTAGCTTGGAGGAGACTGAGAGGTGACCTGATTAACGTTTATAAACATGTGAAGGGTGAGTATCACGAGGATGGAGCGAGGGTCTCCTCAGTCATGTCCAATGATAGGACACAGGGTAATGGGTGCAAGCTAGACCGAGGGAGGTTCCTTGTAAATGTAGGAAAAAGCTTTTTCACTGTGAGAGTGGCAGAACACTGGAACAGGTTGCCCAGTGAGGTTGTGGAGTTCCCTTCTCTGGAAACATTCAAATCCCTCCTGGATGCGTTCCTGTGGGACCTCATAGGTGATCCTGCCCTGAGGGGGGCTGGACACAGTCATCTGTTATGGTCCCTTCCAACCCCTAACATTTCTGTGATTCTGTGTGATCACCATCTAAAATTGTTTGCTGGTGTCTAAAGTCCCACCTATCCGATATGCACCTTCAACTGGCACCTGTAGGCTACTTTCCACCAAAGGAAAGTGGAACAAGCTGAAAAATGAAGTATGATATAAAAGATTATGGGAAAGGGGATCTCTCAACTGACCTGCCAGAGGTGATATTAAAACAAAAATAGAAATAATCTAAGATGGACTGACTGCTTACAAGTTTACAGTCTGGCAAAATGCTGCTTCAAATCCTCACCTGCTGAACTGCACAAACCAGTGCAGGAACACGCACTGACCTAAGCATCTCTGGCAGGTACCGACATGAAACGGGCAATTTGAAACAAGCCCCTTCCCTGCACCCCTACAGCTGGCCCGAAACACTCCCTGATGTAGAAGTCACTCTGGAACTCAGAACTCTGTAACATGAAACCAACACTATCTCTAGATTCACCTCCACACCAAGATAAACCAAGATTTTAAAATTAATTAATTAATTAATTAATTACTGCTCCCCTCCCTGTCCTTTCCCTCAGGTGACAGGGGCGGGTACAGCTGCGCATCAAAATGGCGCCGGCAGAGCCCGCCTTCCCTCCGGCGGAACCGGGAGTGACGGAAGTGACGGCGACGGCAAAATGGCGGCGCCTGCCCTTCTGCGCGGGGGCTTGAAGCGGTTGTTCACGGGGATCTTTGGAAACGTATGGCCCTCTCCGCCGGCCCGAGCCCTCCGGGAGGGTGAGTCCGGGTGCTGCCTCGTGGCCTCGCCGCCGTCGGGTGTGTCGGTTGCCTTCCATGTATTTGCACTGTTTCGCTGAGGCTGAGTGAGTCTCATCCTGTCCTCCCTTCTCTTTTTCTTGCAGTCGTGGAGGTGACGGAAGGCAACACGACCACAGTAAGTCCCGGCACCCCTTCCCCTCAGTACCTGCCCCTGAGACGCTTCTCCCTTTTCCAAGCCTCGTGTGTCTCTGTCCCCCCACCCCAAAAAACAAAGGGCAAAAGGGTCTTTTTTGCTGCCTAAAAGACATCCAGGGTGTGGAGGCAAAAGCAAAGTCGGAGTGCGGTGTTTGTGTGAGTGGTGAGTTTGGCACCAAAGGTCAGAACAGTCTCCCTCTTGCTGGTGAGGGGTGGGTGGCTTCAGTCAGAGCCAAGCCTCTCACCGCACCCCTGATAAAAGGTGGAAGTCCTGACCAGAGGCATTTGGGACCCAAAACATCAGAGGCAGTTCCTTAGTCAGGTTTTTGTCAGAGTAGTGACACTTGGCGTGATTTTAGGTGTGGGAGGCACGAAGGAGGTTTGCCTGGTGGCTTTGTCACTTCACCCAGGGCCAGCAACACGATATGACATTGAAAGATGGCTCTGTACCAGCTGTGTACTATGCAGGTCACTTACCTTGGATGTGTTTTGGGTTTGTTAACTACTGTATGTGCCATAGTGACTGCAGGTGATACAAAAAGCTTGCATCTTGGAGCATATTTGCTAGGAAACAACTTTCAGTGAAAGGGGAATCATCAAAGAAAGGTGTTAAATACTGTAGGAAATCTGATCCTGAAAATAAAATCGAAGTTCTGAAATAACTAATAAAGAGTGTTTTCTGAGCTATGGTTTAATACAGGAAGGGAAAGACCAAATCAGTAGAATTAGAATTTTACTTAATTAACACAATCTGAGCTGTTGCATTCTATCAAGAGAATTGTCATTTTTTAAAAGAAGCACTGAAATTACTGAGAGGGGAAAGAAGACTGCATTTTTCTGCTCACGTTATATATATATACACCAGTAGTAACCTATGCCCTGGCTGGATCCAGGTAGCACAGATATTTTGAAAGATGGGAACATGATGAGTAGAGTGAAGCAGGGATTATTTGGAAATAGCTAGAAGACAGTGCTAACCTATATGTGCATAAATTATAAGGAGGAGACTGAATTTTTTTGCTTGCTAATGAAACAGACAAAGCCTGGTTGTTCATGCCCTTGAAAATTGGAGTTTCCGTCTTGTCGGTAGTTGACTTATATTTTAAATAAATAATACCAAATAGAACACAGAAGTCTGCAACACTAAGGCTGTCAACAAAACTAAGTATAAGGTGTGATGGAAAGTCTCCTTTTCAAGTGTCACACTACTAATCTTTGTATAAAGAGTTTGCAAGCATGCCCTGAAATTGTTATAAACAAAACAAGGAGGGGAGGAATGTGCACACCAACATATAGTGGGTTGCTCTACTTTGTGCTCAGTCAGTTTGAAAGAGGTGTAAATTATAATCATCGAGTTCCAGCACAATAACTGAGACTTGAAATACAAAAGGTATGCATTGCAGTAGCAGAGCCTAAAATAAACAAATAAATAAATAAAGCCACCACAAACCCACATCTTGTAACAGTTCTTTCTTGAATTTAATATTTGCTCAGAATTTTCCCTTATTTATAATCTAGCTAGACCCTGCATATTTTGGTCTCCAAGGTGCACCTCCAATTCTGTGACATTCTCTTATTCACAGAAAAAATTGTATTTTAAAGCTTCTGCCTTAAGGGCCACTGGAATTTCAAGGCATGGTGGTTCAACGGAGCACTGCAATAAATAGAATTCAGGCATCTATGAGAACTTCACAATAACTCTGAACTAGTTCACACTTAGTAGAACATATACAAGAATTCACTAAATGGTTCTTTTTGCCCCTTAAATTTGTTCTTTTCCTCAAAGTCTGTGTAAATCCATAGTGCTTTGTTTATCTATGTTTAAGCAAGTTGAATAATGCACATACTGTTGCCCTTACATCTGCACAATACTGGTCAGCATGTTGTAGACTTATGAAAAGTATTCATCAAGTCAAAGGTGCAGGTAGAGGTCCAAACTATGCCTGATCATTATAGCCTTTGAATTGTTTCCTAGATTGAAGGGAGAATTCTGGAGGATGCTCCAGCACCAACTCCTCCAAACCCCTCTGGCCAGTGTCCCATCTGTCGCTGGAACCTGAAGCATAAGTATGATTATGTGGTAAGTTTAATGAAGGAGAGTTCCTCTATTCTGATAGATAAATGCTGCTCTGAGATCTACATACTGCACAACCTACCTCTCCTGTCTTCTGCTGGGTGTTGTTAAGATAGTTAACTCCAGTTTTGCTTCTCTTGGATGCAACAAGACTTAATTGCTTGCCTTGGCTGATAGTGTTTCTAGGAAAAAGAAGGAACTCATATCAGATAGGAGGTTTAGAATTATGCACATGGCCATCTGATCCAAGAAAGCTGTATATCTCTTGTGCCCAGCTACCTTTCAGCACTGATAGTTCAGGAGAACCAAACTGGAATGCAAGATTTAATTGATTGATTCAGGCCTGTTGTGATTCCAGAGAAAAAGACCTGAATACATCAATTGTTTGTTTTCAAGCTCTACCATTTCTCATTAAGTCATTGTCCACTAAGGTAATAACTAGTTTATATAACTTCTAACACTTTGACTATGAAAAGAGCATGTCTTTACTACCAGACAGAAACAGAAAAACACAGAAACAGAAAAAAACAGGTTTCATTCAAGATTTTTGCAGAAAATGTTATCGAGAAATCTATTAATTAATGAGAAGATCACTAACACTAAATGTAGAAGATAGGAAGAAAGTAAGATGCCAACAAGTCAGGAACATGCTGTTACTAAGATAAATAAGAGTAAACTTACTCTAAGTTAATGTCAATAGGATTAGGTTGAGAACGATACAAATGCATCTGGAGGAAAATAAATCTTTGTGAGAAACAAATTCTGTTCATGAGAGTAGAAGGGTACTGAAAACCAACTTGGCTGCAGAATGAATAAGCTGCTTACATGCAGTCCTAGCACACACACACAAGAGAAAAATTATGGTTTAATATCTAGATAGTAATGGCAATCCTGCAAATGGAAAACAGCAAGGAAAAATAGGTACAGAAGCAACTTAAACACTGAATTAGTTACAGACCAGTAGGCCTGGATTGCACATAGCCCAATTATCATAAGAGCAAATACATTACTTCATTTGCCATATTTTTTAAAGGCTGAAAAACCATTCTAAGGAACTACCAAATGGCTTGAAAATAGCAAGTAAGATACTAAGTACTTGAGAGAAGAAAGAAAAGTAAGTGGATAATTAGCACTTGGGAAATCAAACAAAGCAAGTTCCAAGTAAAATGATATAAACTAGGAGTAAAAACAAATAACCACTTGGATAGGACTAATTATGACTCATGAATTATGAAGAACATGAGTACAGAAATAGTGCCAGACAAAATATGTGCAGTTACTCCAGGCAGGTGAAACAGAAGATGTGAGATGTAAATTAAATACCAATTTAGTGTCTTTCAAAGCCTGTGTTGCAGAAATTAGGTTGTCTAGAGTGTTGTCAGTGAGTGACTCAAGTTGGATGCAATATTAAGCAGTAAAATAAGTTTGGGACAGGTGGATATTTGTCATTCTCTGATCTAGTTTGTCAACAGTCTAGGAAAGCTCAAAATTCAATTAATTTGCAGATGATAATAAATTAGATAAATCAGATTAAATTACCATTAAGGTACAAAAAGCACTACAAAAGTAGATCCAGTTTGTCCTGTGTTGCCCGTGTTTGAATGCAGACGTTTCTTGCCTCTGTTTTCTTCATGGTCGCTGAATTATGTTGTGACCAAAACAGATCAGTTACTTCTACTGGAAAGTACTTTTTTAAGGCTAATATCATTTTATGTGATTTTAAATGTGAGGAGTCAGCATCATCATTAAAGAGTAGTTATACAAATTTCCAGTGAGCATTCATTAGCAGATTAACAACTCCAGAGAAACTGTGAACTGATGCTCAGAGGTGAAACATGCCTTGGGAATGGGTTAAATCTTGGAAATGTATGTAGAGTCTTTTTCTACTGCTGCCTCTGGTAGAAGACTGTTGCACATAGAGATAACAGTGCCACTGAGAACCAAAGAAGCAGTTTTAGGCAATGTGATGCTGTAGAGCCCTGAGTACCAGGATTAGGAGGCGGTTGTTGGTCCCAACAATGTAAAGCATGTGTCTTAAATGTGTTGGGAGAGTGAACCAGGGTTATGAATTTTCTTCCACACTTTGGTTTCATTTTTAGATCCTGATTTCTACTGTTAAGTATGGAGGCAAGAGAAAAACAAACGTGAGGAGAGATCATGCAGCCAGAATCTTGAGAATCATTGCTGAGATTGTTCCTAAGAAATCGTAGTCCTGAGAGACAAACTAGGAACTTATCCATCCTGGCTCTCATTCAGGTTTTGAATGCATATGCATCTGATGTATGTATATCCAGTACTGCTGCAGAACAGGGGAGAACCTGGATAAAAAGCTAAAGGGCAATGTGAGTTGGAATTTCAGAACTGTAGAAGGTTCTTACCTGTCCTTAGCAGTTTTCCTCTGTGTGGCTGATGAAAACTAGGAGAGAGTGCATTTCTGGAGTAGACCATCTCTTCTACTTGAGTAAGTCCCTTGTATGTTTAAATGCTTTGTACCAGCCATGGATTTTCAGGCTTTTAAATTAAAAAATTTCTGCACAAAAGTGCTCCAGCTGTTTTGTTTTGCTGCAGCAGTGATGAGCAGCAGAATGTTGGAATGCAATAAAATGCAGGCATTTAACTGTATGGGTTAATTAAACAGTGGTACAGTTTACTCACTGGTGGTTAATTGTCCTAAAAGTCTGTAAATTGAGAATAGCTATTTTTGTTAAAGATATAGCCTAGTTCATACAGCATAACCTCTAATCTGTACTTGGTAAGAGATCAGAATAGATGGATCACAGTGGTTCTTTTGAGATTGATAAACTGAGATCAGTCAGTTGCACAGAAGGGAAAGTGTGAGCTTTTTTGCTTGGGATGCTTGTAATTGGACTGAATGAGGCACTATGAAAAGGGAAGTGTTGAATTAGCCCCTGAGGGAGCTGAGTAATACGACCTCATAGGACTTTCCTTTTGTCATGTGCAACTAGCACAGCCTAAAGTAGTGGCATAATGAGTTACTTTGGCTGTCAGAGAACTGGGGGACCAATGTCTCCAAGTTATTAATCAACTGAGCAGGCATTGTGCACAATAGCAGGTCATGATTCCAACCTGCCTCAGCTGTAGTGTAGAGGGCTGCAGTTGTCTTTGCCAGTTCAGACCTTTGTCTCTGCTGAGGCCCGGGATAACAGAGCTCAAGGTATAAATTCCCACAGTTTGTGGTTTGTGTGTGTCTGCCCATGGGAACTGATACCTCAGTTGTGTTTTTTTCATGTTCTTTGGAGATTAAAAATTTTTGCAGTCATTGTTAGGATGCAACTGTATTGAAACCTGGAATTCTGTAACAAAATGCCTGTAGAATGGTGTACAGCTCACTGGAGTAAGGCAGAAAGGAAAAACTAAACTCCTACATAACTGGAAATAAGGACTGGCAGACATGTCAGATACAACCCAGTAGTATTTTGGCTACACAGACAAAACTCTTCTTGCAGTAAATGAAGATTTCAACGAATCGTGCGTACACAGTCAAAGATCCTGCCTTTCAAAGTGTCTGCAGATATTAAATTCATAGATGCCTCTGCGTTTTGGTTGCCATCCATTCACAAGAACATGCTGTACATAGTATTTCATTTAGCAAGTTTATCCGGCCCTCTTAGAGGTGGAGGCTAAACTTGTTTTTTGTTTTCCCCCTTATCCACTTCAAACATCATTAGTCTGAGTAGGCAGTAAATATGTCATCTTGCTTTGGCAGCAATTAGGGGAAACCAAACTGTGAGCTTTGCCTATTAGCCCCAGATTAATTCAATCCAAGTTGTTTTCATCAAATGCTGCAGATTACTGGGGTGGGAATCTGGGTCCAGCCTCATGGGAGCTGTCCAGTGATTAAAGCAAATCCGTGGTTACAGGCTTGGCTGTTCACTAGCACAAAATGTGAATTTCATGGAACATGACGGCACCATGAGAACTTGCCAGATGTTGGGTTTTTTTTCTTTGACCACTCCATGTACTGCTTCACTTCCCTCCACAGCTGCCCCATAAAGTTGGCTGTACCTGTCTGCTTTCTCCCTGTGGTAAGACACATCTGTTCAAGTACTGTGGGAGAGGCACCTGGCCTGTTAACTGTGGAGATCTTCAGAAATGGACAAACCTCCTGTCGAGTGTGCAGCATTTTAAGCCAAACAGCGTAATTTGGAGCTGCAGCAGCTGGGACAGAGATGATTTCAGTCAAAAAATGACTGCCACACAAGGGCGTTGGTCAGTTGGTTACACTGTTGGTCAGATGATAACAGAGAACGGATTTTCCTGATTTATTTTCCACAGGAGAAAAAGAAAGACTGTCTCCCTTTGCTTCCCACCTTCCCCCTTTGCATGGAAACACTTGATAACAACCCCATGACTCCACCAGGCGTGGTAGTAATGAGAAATCACTTGGACCACACACACCCTTCACAAGAGCGTGTGGCCTACTTAGGCTTTCACGGCTGCAAAGACTGAAACAGCCTCAAGCTTGCCATCAGCTCCCTTTTTCCTCTTCACCACAGAGTAATGCAGCAGGCTAGCAGAAAAGTCTAGAAAGTTCTTCTCTTTCTAGGTACATTGAGTTGGATGGCCCCTTTTTCACTTGAGGAAGTGATATGCTTGTGTTACATGGCAAATTGAGCTCTTGGTGATTTTCAGAACTGGGTGACCAAAAAAGAGGAATAAAGGGGATGGTGTCTTGTTCTGGTTTCCCCAGTCCAGTCCAGTGTATTTCAAGAGTGGCTGAAAGCAGTGCCCTTGCACTCTGGCTGGCCTCCATTCAGTTTCCACCAGCACAGCTGGTACCAACTGGTCTCCTGGTTACTGTTCTTATTGGCAAGACCATGCATTAGCTGGACTGAGGACACTTCACTTCCTTTTTAACCATAGATGGCCTCCTAGGAGCTTTCTGATAATTGCTCAGATATGCTTTTCTTGCTTTTGGACAACATCATTTTGTATGGTGGTTGGTAAGTCATTTTGTATGAGTGAGAAATTGCCTAACGTGCCATGTTTTCAAAGGATCTGGATCTGAAAATCAGTCTGAACACATTCATTGTAGATAAGTGGAGGTAGAAAGGAAGCCAGATAAAGGAAGAGGGAAATTGTGTGTTCTGATGATATTAATGAGGGTAGGATTGAAAGCGAGGGAGGGGAAGAACAAAAATAAACTACAAAACTAAAAGCAAACAAAAAAACCTCTAAATTTTGACTGCAGCACTTGTGTGGCTGCATCTGTCAGAATCGGTCATTCTCACAAAGCCATACTGAATTCCAGCAGCCCCCTTCGGAGCTGGTGTTGTGCAGCAGGGGTGGATGTGTAATTCCTAGATAGCTAAGTTTTCTGAATATTCATTTCATATCCACATGTGATTGTTTGCTTTTGCAAGGGCAGTAAATGAAACTAGAAATGCTCCAGGGAGCTCTTTGTAAAAGGGCAAAGATGAGGGGGTGGGAGCAGGTCTGGGAATCTCTGAACAATGAGCAGAGTCAGGGTCACCCAAAGTGAAAAGCAGAAAGTACTCTTTGTTCTTGCCTCTTGCCCTAGACAAGGAGGGGTGTAAAGTTCTGATGTACCTGGTCTGAGTTCCTGTTCTGTCAGGGTGCTTGCTGGCCAGTCCCAGCCTGCAGGCAGCCTCTGCATGGTCCAGCTACCTCAACTATGAGCATGTTCGCAGCAGTGATGGCGAAGTAAACTCTCACCCAGCCACAAGTCTATCAACAGATGGGGAATATACAAGCACAGAGTCTCCAGAGACCCTTTGGGCCAATTTATGCTGATGTCAGCATCTCAAGGGGACGTGCCCATATTGGTCTGAGGGGTGTGTTTGCAGTGGTGTGTGTATGTGGAGCATGTATCTAAATATGTTGTACAGTTAATGGGATACTTGGACAGCTGTTGCTGCTGTTTGCCGTCCCAGCTCTGTAATACTATCTGATCCTAGAGATCCCTTTAATTTTCTTTTTATTAAGAGTGCTTTATATTTCTAGAGCTCTGAATTGGAAAGGTAAACAGCAGTTCAATTTAAATGATTCCTGAATCACAGACAAACCTTTGGCATAATTGGAGTGCTCATTCCAACCAGCATGGCTGTAACATCCCCATCTCATACACACACAGTCAAAGGACTAAAGGCAGCAATTTATCCTATTGGATCTTTCTCATCAGCACAGGTTCTTTCCTACAGAAAGCTTCTTCGTGCAAGATCTTGGACCATTTCTCTGCACTCCACCCCTCCAGAGAGACATGAGGGAAGTTCACCATGGGAAACTGGATAAAAGTCTGAAAGTAGATAGCAGAGAACAATCCTGCTCTGAGGGAACAAGGAGGAGGCCAGAGGTGATCTAACATATCTGTGACCTTTAGGATAGCAGCTGTGGTGGCATTTTAAGTTGTGTAAACACTATCCATCTGTAGGTCTTGTGTAACTGTGCCTGAGTACCTAGGACACATTATCTTCGTTAGAATCTTGGAGCAAGTGACAGTGAAGTAGCAAGGATTGCAGCTGACATCATGTGTTTACACTGCTGAAGTCAGGGGAAGACTCAGACCATCTGAGTGACCTTACTGAGCTAAGCTAGCAAACAGAATGACAGCAAGCAAAGACCACTTGTTGTCAAGCTGCAGCCAAAATGCCTAGGAGGGAATCATTGTTTTGTTTTGAGTTCTGTACACAGCAAGCAGGCCAGCACAACACCTCAGAATCCCAGCAGTTAAAGTAGCTGTAGCACTGATCGTTTTGCCCCTCTCTTGCTCTCTCAGGATGTTTTGCTGCTGAGCCAGTTCATTCGTTCTGATGGAGGGATGCTGCCACGAAGGATCACAGGCCTTTGTTTGGAGGAGCACAAGAAGATTGCTGTCTGTGTGCAGATGGCTCACCGTGCAGGTACCTCCTCCTGGAATAACCTCTTACTGTGGGGTACCCATAGAGCCTCCTGAGAGGGGTCTCCCACCCAGTTACTATAGTTCAGTGAGATGTCGTTGTCCAGCCACACAGCAAAATCATTCTGGTCCCAGTACTGGGACAGGATGATAGACCAGAGACTACTTGTTCTGGTTTTTATGTGTCTTGGCTTCCTGCCTTGGCAGCATACATTTATTCCTGCAGAAATATCTGGGAAGTTGCTCAGTCTCTAGTAACTAATAATTAAATACCAGCTTCTGAAATTACTTGATTTAGCATAAGCTGGACCTACCCTGTTAATAATGTGCACCTGTCTGTTGTCTGGCAGGTGAAGACTTTTTAGTTTTACCCTGGTAGTAGGACCCAGGTTGACACAGTTGGAACATTGTGCTGTTCTTCATGCCTGATACCTGTGTTGTAGCCAAGTTAAATGGATTGAGTTTTGACAGGGCACTGGTGTCCAATCAGAAAACAACTCCAGGGTGAAAATCTGACTATGTCCTCTCAAAAAGCCTCTTTGATGAGCCCAAGTGGCTGTGTTTTTGGTGTGTATTTGCACTCTACACCCAGCAGAACCTCCTAGCTTCTCTTTGGGGTGCAGGTTCAGCAGTAACTAAAGATAAAATACACTTTCTGCTGCACTTGAGTTTTCACTGTGCTTCCCCTGTGTTGCATGGCTTACGAGGTGTAATGCAACTTCTGGATACTACAGAAGTTGGGAGGCACTGAAAAATATTCTCATACCTTTCGTTTTCTGTTTCAGGTTTGTTGCCAGACCACAGGCCTCCACTTCCTGAAGGGCATATTTCCAAGAAACCCAAGCTCAACAGGTGAATAGTCTTTCCACATCTCTTTTCTTTGTCAGGAATAGATTGGAAGAGGAAAAGCAGTTCTTTTATAACTGGGTAAAACATTCCTCAGGCAACAGGGTTTGTAAAGCGTACTCAGCATTTCAGAGGAGGAAGGTGTGTCACAGTATTCTCTTGTTAATCTTTTAAGGACAAACCACATCTAATTCAAACCATTTATCCACACAGGATTAAAACTGCCACAGGTTAGTCTGCTCTCCCTTCCTCAGCCACACTTGCCTTCTCATCACTAACACTCAGTAGGGCATTCACAGGAGGATGCTGCAGAGATGGAGTCACAGCTTCAGAGTAGCTGAGGTTGGAAGGGGCCTCTGGAGATCATCTAGTCCCAGCATCCTGCTCAAGAAGGGTCCCTGGAGCAGGTTACCCAGGACTATGCCCAGTTAGGTTTTGAGTATCTTCAAAGTGTGGATCCCTCACACTTTCTCTGGGAAGCTTGTTCCAGAGAACCATCCTCGTAGTGAGACAGTGGGTTTCTTACGCTGAGATAGAGTTTCTTGAGTTTCATTTTGTGCCCATTGCCTTTTTTCCTGTCACTGGGCACCACTGGGAAGGCCCTGGCTCTGTCTTCCTTACACTCTCCTTTCAGGTATTTATAAGCATGGGTAAGATCCCTCTGAGCCTCCTTTTCTCCAGGCTGATCAGTCCCTTGTCTCTCAGTCATCAGTGCCTGGTCCTCAAGAGCAGGAGGGTACCCAGGGAGGGGTTCCAGCAGTGAGTGGGGGGGCTGAGCAGCCACCAAGAACCTATCACAGGTTCCTGTTCCACTCTGCTCCATCCCTCCCTGCCCTTCCTGTGCAACAGGGTCTCTTCCCTCTCCCCAGCCTGGATGGCCCCTGGCCTTTGGTGGGCAAAGGGAAAGGCTGCCTCCTGCACTGTGCTGGGCCCTCAGAGGTGCTAATCCTCTGTTTATGACCTCACACTCTGTTTCCATGGGGATGTCAGAGCAGTTTATGAACTTCGCATTAGCAAGCCATGGGGTTACCAGAGGCCATGGGGCTGTTGCTGGGAGAACTTAGGCTGCAGGGCTGGGGGCAGCCAGAGACTCCTGCAGTTCAGGTCTGACCCTGTAGTGGAGATTTGAGGTAACTTTTTGGAAGTGTCCCTTGTATATTAGCAGGCTGTGCACTGGGTAGCAGTGAGGCTCAAATTAAAAGAATCTACAATGATGCAGCCCTGTAGCCATCAGATACTTCACCTCTGAAAACTTCTTTTTTCCTGAGATTCTTTAGTAGTTGTGTCTATCTAGCAGCTGTGGGGTGGAGCACATTATCTAGTTAGCATTCACATAGCAGCCCTGCATAGCAGGTTGAGACAGGAAGTGGTAAATCCTGTATCTTGCTGGAATCACACCAGAACTCCAGATCTGATGCCCTGACTCTTGTAAATTGTTCCATAGAAATGTAGTGAGAACAAAGAACAGACACCTCTGGGTATGTTCTCTATGCAATTAGGTGCTACAACTCTAAAATTAAGATACTTAAGTTGGAGATTAGTATCCAGGCCCTCCCTATTGTATAGCAAGTCCCTCCCTACACCACCCTTGTTGTTCTCCTCCCAGCAAGGGAATGTAGCAAGGAGGGTGGAAGCAGAGTTGGTAAAAGAGATCAGAACTGCTGCTGAGGAGATGCAACAGCACTGAAAAACTCAGGCTTCGAGTCTTGGGTGGGAGCAAGAGAATAGGTTCAAGAAATCAGATTAAGAGTTTTTTGATGGTGGGGCTGGAACTAAACAAAAGAGTTCCAGAGCCAGGATGATGTGCATAGGTACTTCAGGAGTGCTTTCCTGGTCACTCATGATACTGTCGTCCTAGCCTGATGGAAAGGGAAAGCTCTGTGTTGGGGAGCCTTGTGGAATCTTGGCCACTGCAGTTCTGTGAGAGTTTTGACTTTCATACCCTCACCTGTGCTTCCCACATTGCTCTGTGAAACAGTAGCTGGCACCACATAAGGCAGGAGATATAAATTGCTTCTTCTAGCCTGAGGGATACCCACGTGCTGAAGACATTCAACTAGTACTTATTTTGAGAATGAAGCCAGAGCTCTTATTAAAAGTTTCCCACATAAGCGACTTGTCCAAGCTTACCTTGTCTTTGCCTCCATACTTGTTTCTAAAGTTTTATGTAAGTCTGTAGTAATTTGGGAAGCACTCAGCCAGGGGTGGTGCTGCCAAATGCAAGGGAGCTGGCCAGGGAGAGCAGAGGCAGAACTGGGCTGGGACTTTTGAGTGGAACAAGCTGCCTTGTGAGTGCCATGAGAACGTGACCAGGTCAGCCTGTAATCCTGTCTGGTGTAATATCAGGGCTGCACACGTAACTTAGCCTGTCCCTTCACTCCCTTTGTGTCTCCTGGGTTTTTAAGTGTCAGTCCATGAAGGGGTGAACAAGATGTACAGTGAACATATCGTAGCAGGCAGTGCACTGCACAGTTCAGTGATGACTTTTCCAAATCCTTGAGCCTCATCTCTTCTTGAGCTCACTGTATTGGCTGCTCTAGTCATGTTCACCTCTGGTTAAATGAGAGGTAACTGTGCCTTTTTGCACTGCCACTATAGCACTGGGAATGCCAATTGGGGAGAAACTGGGGTGCCCCATAATTTCCTTGGACCCCTTGTTAAAGCCCTTCCGAGAGAGGAAAACAAGTAATGTACATTCCTTAACATGAGTTTAACCACCCCTTGTGCTCTCCAGCTCTGCCTGCAGTGATGGCTTTTTCCATGCTCCACCAGTGGGGGTCTACTCTGATTGTGGTGTCCATCTCCTCTACAATCACTCGAAGCAGACACACTTTAGGAGCAGATTGAAGTGACAGTGTTGTAGATGCTAGAGCTATTGAATTGACACTATCTGCTTGAGGGACCTTTGATCTGATCTGGGAAGGAGCCAGGAATCCATGCCCAGAAGCTTGCCCATTTCTGTCCACTGATGCTTGCAAAGGAGAAAGATGTGTCACTTGGCTCTGCAGCAGTCTGGTCCTCCTTGGTCAAGAAAAGTCATGTGGAAACAGGAAACAAGCCAGCAAACAGAGATGGACACAAACTTGTATCAAGGCTGCAAACTGAGATGGAAAGTTCCCACAGGTGGGCTAGTAGTACCCAGTATATTTGGAATGTAGTCCATTCCCAGTCTCATGTCCTCTGTTCCTCCTGTCTCTCAATCTCACTCATCTGCACTTTTGTGCCATCAGGAGCTTGCACTGCACATGGAAGAAAGCTTTGTGTACAGAAGACACTGTTCCTGCTATACTGTTCTAAAATAGGAAGGTGAAAAGAATACACAGAGCACCACAGAGGCTTATAGTCTGTCTCAAGACTGTGACAAGCTTTGCCCTGCTGAAGGACAGCATTTATTTCAGTCTTGTCTGTATTTGTGTGCTCACCTCTTCTACTCTGAAATTCCTCTCACTGTCCCCCATAAACCATCTGTTGTCTTAACTCTTCACTCTGAATGGAGAAATCTTTCACTCTTAGAGGAGGGACTTCTCAGAAATCACTGTCTACTCCAGATGTTACCCCACACAGTTCTATGAGAATTCCTGCTTTCTGGGGACAGAAAATCTTGCACAGGGGTGAAGAATGTTTTGGTGATGGTAGAGCTCTTGACATCAGTTGCTAGGGTGACAGGCCAAGATGAAAGCCTAAGATAACTTTAGGGACTCATTCCACTTTCACCACCTGAAACTGAAGGAGAGTCACTGGGAGGAGTGTAACTTGAAGTGGGAGTCAGAGCCCAGCACCTCTACCATAATGTGACCTGAATATTCACTTATTGCAGGTAGATTGTGGATGCTTAGCAGACACAGAGCAGCACCCCTTGCCTGTCTGAAATCTGATTCATTTATTTCATTGATAAAATTCTTACGTCATTTGGATGAGCAATCCTTTTCATTCCTCTCCAGTCTTGCAAAGTTCTGGTTGATGCTCCATTTAGCTAGGTTTTTTCCAAGATTGTGTCAGTATTTTTGAGAGCAGCTTCATCTGCTGCCAAAAGAGGGACAAACCAGCCTGATGAAAAACTGCTTTGTCTCTGCTCCTTGCCCAGGGGATAATAGATGGGACAGCCTCATAGGCGAAGATCTATGGCTCCTGGGCAGAGGTGCTAAGGAAGTACATAAAGAAGGACTGAATCTCTGTTTTTGAGAGTACCAGAAAAGCTGCTACTCAGCTCTTCAGTGGCTGCCCTTGTGGCATTTCTGGACAGAATGTTTGGCCCATGTCAGGATCACCCTGTTTAAAGTGATCCAGCTTCAAATACAGTGTCTGGCATGCACTAGCTATCACCTATCTGAGATTAAAATGTAACATGCCACCATATGGAACTATCAGCAAACTCTCTTGTTTTAACAAGGGTCAGGGGTGTTGCCCTGCTGTTGATCTAGTGATGGGAAGTGTGGATTTATCACCCAGAACCCCTCTGCCTTCTCTGTTCCTCCAAAAGGTGCTCTTTGGGTGCTTTCACAATGATGTTTATAAAAAAAAAAAAACAAAACAGAATCCTTGCTCTGGTTTCTGAAGTAGTTTTATTGTGTTTCCATTGTATGAACTTTGGACATTTCTGCATGCCCCAGATTACTCTGCAGAGATAAGAATATCCCTGCTTTGCAGTGGGTCACTTGACAGCTGGGCTCCCCCTGTACACCTCACCTCCTGATCCTATTTCCACTACTGGAATGCAAGAGGAAGAGCAGAATGCTTTGGGAAGAAGTGGCCTCCAGCTCCTGCCTTGTTCTTGGTCATCCAGCTGTCTAGCACAGTAAGGGATCACCCATCCAGGATGTAAAGTAGCAGAGAGGAGGTGACTGGAACTGCAGAAGAAGGAATTACATGAAAGTGAAATCCTTGTTTGAGCCAAGCTCTGTCCTAGGGGTGGTAGGAGATGTGTGAGAACACCTCGTGGTCAGAATTCAACTGAGGACCACTCCACAGCTTTCTCTTCTACCCCTTGCATTTGGGACACTCTTCAGTTGAGGCTTGCCATAGTATTTCTCATTTCTGGAACTTCAGTTCTTTGTTGTTTTGCTTTCTGCCTGGCTTGTTTTTTGACAGCAATAGCTCATTAATGTTATCACTGAACTACTTGGACACTTTGGACACTTCTGCGGAACATGGCCATTGGAGTACCCACATCATCCACAAACTCGAGCCTATCATCCTACTTCTCACTTCTGCATCATTTGTCTGCAAAACTTCAAATATGGAAAACCCATGAAGTTTACCCCCATCAATGCAGAATTACTTCCTACAGTTCATTTTCTCATGTTTGGCCCAGGCTGGGGCTTTCACTGTTTCCAAGGAATGATTCCACAAGCAAATGTGTCTTGCAGCCAAGGGCTGTTCCCTCATCTTCAGCCTGAATTCTCTCTTTCGTAACTTCCTGCTGTTATTTCTGCTTCCATTTGTGTTTCAGCCTGGCATGTTCCAGTGAAATGCTGCAGAAACAAGATATTTTCACTAGCCCATGAGGCTGAGGAAGTTCTTGGGGATTTCACCAGCACTGTGCAGAGTAATGGACTGTTTTCGTATTCCAAAATCATGTGTGTAAGGCCACCATACACCAGAACCATTTGGGAAATGGTCAAGCACAGCTGCAGGTCAGACTTCTTTCCTTGCTTTCAGGAATGGAAACTTGAATAGCTCAGCAGTTTTCTTTCCAGCATGGAAGTTGTCACATGGATAGTGTGGACTAATGCTCTATCCAGAACAGTCCTGAATTCAGGTCAGCACCTAGATGGTCTCTTAATGTAAATATAGCACTCATTTTCTTCTGGCTAGTCCAAAACACTTGTTAAAGCACAACACTGAAGTTCTTCCCTTTCCAAAAGGACTAAGGGATGTCACAGGTTCCCCAGGTCAGAGGCTCCTACAGGAAGAACAGAACTTGGCACAGATAATCTCCAAGTCAAACCCTCTTCCATCACCCGAACTGAAGAAATTGTTATGTGTTAGGAAGGAGGCAGGTTCCATATGAACTCCTCATGAATTACAAAGTTCTCAGGCTCTGTGGACACCTCTCATCCCTGGGAGCAGAATCTGGTTTCACTGCTATCAGCATTTTACTCCAGCAGCATGTGGTTTCTCTCATGTGCATGGAAACTCTGCTATGCATAGCATGTGAATTCAAAAGCAAAGAGCCAGAGCGGCTGCAGGTGAGCAAAGCCAAGAGGTGTCGTGGGAAGGGATGTGGCAGGGAGGAGGCAGTCTTGCCAGCACTTTGATCGAGTGCTTCCTGCAGTCTGTAGCCCTCTGCCTTCTGCTCTTAATCCAAACAAAAGCCAGATTGAAAAAGTTCAGTGAGGGTTCAGAAGTTCAGCCTTGAACAGCACCAATGTGGTCTTTGCTTGGGCTGTGTTCAGGACTGCAGTTGCCCCATGGGTAGGTCATTGCCCTTCCCCAGCACATGGAACCCCTGTGCCTATTCCTAGGTGTTAAGCAGCAACCCCTGAGTGGGAAGGCTTTGAGGTCCTCCTGCTCACTGAACAAAATCCATGAAAACAGACTTCCACGTGCCACAGAGAGGTGGTTACAATGACTGCAGGTGATTAACCACACTCGTTTCCATCCTGTTTATATCTTGCCTTTTCCCATCAGAAAAATCCCACCAGGATTCCCATCACGTTTTGTCCAATTTGTGCAGCTGGAGTCTGGAGATTCTGGTTGTTGCCCAGGATTCTGCGGTACTCAAGGGGGCAAGTAGAGCCCTTAAGTGGGTTGCCCATCCCTGAGATTGGGAGTTCCCCGTTTGTCCAGAGTGAGAGCTCTGCACACTGTGATAACAGGTTAGGAGAATGCAGACCAGCTGCATTTGACATCATCACATGGAGGCTCTGTCCTGACAGCCCTCGGCTGGTTGAGAAAATTCAGACCATCTGCCAGTGTGTGTAGGTTATTGTAATAACTCCCCAAGACAAACCGTGTGAGGGGATACAATGGGTAGTTGGGTGACTTAGCTAGAAAAGGGGGTATGCTTTTCAGAGTTTGCAGAAAAGTCCTGTGTGCTGGGCTTTGAAGCTCTCATATGTGAGTTTTGTGGATTGTTTTCACTCCCAGGAAAAAAAAAAAAAAAAAACTGCCTGTGAAACAGTAGGAACTGGGGTTAGTCAAAGAGGAAAAGGAACTTTGTAGACTGACTGCTCCCAGGCATCAGGCTTTTGCCACTGCTGAATCAAGGTAAAAAAATAAAATAAATAAATAAAAGGAGGCAGCAAACAAAATAGGACAAGTTTGAGTTAGGGACAAAGCAAGTATTAAAAGCGCTAAAAGCAAATGTGCTCCAGGAAGGGAAAGCGTCCAAATGTCTGTTTCAGCTAACAATGAAAAGCCCCAGCCTGCAGTCCCCAAAGGAAGCCAAAAGCCTGGACCAGAGGGCTGGATTAGACCTGCTCAAAAGAGAAATAACAAAAGCTTTAAAATCAGGCCATTACTAAATCCTCCTTCCTATGCAGAATTGGGGTGTGCACTTCCAGCCCCCACACAGAAAAAGAGGGATTTCTTAAAAAGCCACTGTCTGTCTAAACCTGCACACAGCATTGATGTGTATCTCACATTCACACATTCACTTCTCTTCCAGTGAGATCATTTATTATCACGGGAGCACTTTCCCGTAAGCATGTAGACACGTGACCAGAACCACTCTTGGCACACTGATGCATGAAAACAATTTGGGATTTTTTTCCCCTCCGTTAAGTGCAGTCTTGCAGTATCAAAACTCACACTACAGACCTCCGCATGCAGCGGAAGGGAATGTGAAAAGAAGGACCTAGTTCCATGCACCCCTAAAATACCCCTACAGCTTCTCCCAAAGGATCTGCCTTGCCGTGGTTCTTTGCCAGATTCCACACTGGGAACCTGTGTTTGGACACTCTGAACTCCTCTTGCATGTGAAATCAGAGTCTCTCCTGCTTCCTGTCCTGATGCTGTTATGTAAGGGATTCCACTTGTGCACTAGCATAACATTAAAGGTCAAAAGGGACTAATTTAATGCACACATAGGAGAACAAGTGGCTCGATGCTGTCTCTCAAATTCCTTCTGCTGTTGCTTCTAGGTGTTTTAACTATTATGAACTCCTTAAAGCAAAAGCAAAGCATTCCAGAAGTGGCTTTGTTTCAGTCACAGGAGCCTCCAAATGTGATTAATTTTTCAATTTGTGCTGTTCAATATTGCTGAGGAAGAAAAGTGCTTAGAAAATGAGCTGTTGTTACACAGTCTGTAGCTGCCCAGCATAGGAAGCTTTCTTTGTAGTTCTCAGGAATGTGCCAGATGCGTTCAACATACGCATTACATGGTCTCTGTCCAAAGTTCTTAATATCTTAAATTTGCAGGATGCAAATAAAAGGTAACAAAGCTGTTTGGGGAGAGGATGACTGATTGAGGTTACATTAAGACCATGGGATTACTCAACAGAGGCATGCAAACATCGCTGGACAAAGTTTATCAGTCTGTTCCAAATTCTAATTTGTTGGAGCATTGTTTGTGAAGATTATGCTAGGGTTTCACTTTGGATCTGTATTGTCTGAAAAGACTCTTCTTTCTCTAAGGGCCTCTATTCCCTTCGCTACTGGTAGCAAAAGATTTAAAGCCTAACAAAACTCCAGGCCACCCAGCCACAGGGTAGGATTTCCAGTAACTGATTCTGGATCTGAAATCCCTCGCCTGTCTGCAAAGCCAAGTTTAAAACTTCAAATGGTAAAAAGCAGAGGGTATTTGCCAGACTTTGCCTTTCACAGAGATTTGTAGTTGTGATTATAATTCCATTCTAGTACTTCTTATATTGTAGGTTTTGACTTCTGCACTGGTGAGCTACAAGAGTATTGTATAGAGAATATTAAAGCAAATTTGGACATATGAAACTACAAGACTAGGCCATAAACCCATCATCTCATGCAGAAAAAATAACCAATCATCCTCTGAAAGTAAACAAAACCTTTTTTAGAGACTGTGTCTCACTGAGAAATTTTGTAATCAGCTTTCCTTACTGACAGCTGTTGAAATAACACCTCCCATAGAGACTGGATGCTCCTGGCACTCCAGGTTTGCTACAGGTGGACAACTTGCCAGCAGCGTGTAGATTACACCTGATTTGTTTTGTGAGACTGGAAGTCAAGCAGGTGCCAGTGGATTTGGTACAGAGGTACAGCTTAGAAAGTTCCAAACCAAACAAAAATTCCTTTCTAGTGATTCCCTCTGAAATAAGGGAGCTCTGCTTACAGTTATTCCCATTATGAAGAGATGTGTGGGAAGGCAAAGGCTGTAGTGCCTGCTTCTGCTTCAGTCAAAACTTTTTATCAGTAATCAGTCTCAAACTGAAATGCATTTGTGTTGTTTTGGCAGGTATCTGACTCGCTGGTCCATCAAATCTGCAAAGCCCATCTGGAAGAGAGGCCCGAAGTGGTGCAAAAAGACCATGCCAGTCGGACACCCTATACTGCAGGATAATGTCAAATATACACACAAGCCTCTCTATTTAAACCACTAGTGGCCTGATTTGGCACAGTCAGTAAGCACAGCTTTTTTACACTGTTCTGCTTCTTTTGCAAGTTTGTCAGTGTCTAAAATTTTCTTATTCCAAAACCATCATCAGTACTGTCAGTACTGTCTCCTGTGAATGAGCTGCTGTCTGCTGCTCTAGAACGTAATGTTGAGCAAAGCAAAGTTCCATGTGCAGAATGATTTGGAGAAAGCATGGGGCAAAGAGTTTTACCTCAAACCCAGGAATTATCTGAAGGTTTTTTGCCTCATTGTGGTCCAGGACTGGGTTTTGAAAAAGCGGTTTTCCTTCTTTTTCCAGCAATGAATGGTGCTTCATTGTTAAGATGTGTTCCAACTCAGATTTTCCTCATTTCAGCTTTTGTACCCATGACACTGACGGAAGAAAAAGTCTCCTGCAACACTACGTTTCTGTGGCAGTAATATAAATTATTAATTATTACTGTAATTAAATATTTTTTCACAACCTGTACTATCCATCCTTAGCAGCATAACAACTGTGGCAGTGGCAGACAGGCACATGTGCATCTTACATGTGCCCCAGGATTCCTTGCTTGTGCTTCACTCCTGGATCTAGCAAATACAGAATGCTGATATCCTTGATGACTTGGCCTGGGTTTTTTCCCCTTGGAATTACATTTTCTACAAGTCTTCTCTGTCAGTGATACGGCAGCTTCCTGGGATAATTTGGGGCTGATAGGTATGCATAATTTTCCATCCTGTAATTAAAAGGTGGCAACATTTCTCTCACATGTACAGTACATGTATGCCTTCCACCTACTGACCGCTGTTGTATGAGGAGTGCTCCTTATGGGCCTGTGACAGGCTCATTGTATTTATCTGGGTCATTATTGCTTTACCTCCATTTCTGTGACATTTATCTGGGGGCTACAAATCAACACAGCTTTTTTATGGACTGCTATCCCATTTAACCTTATACTGCTTTCATCAGAATCATCTATTAATAGTTGTTGGTGTGGACAGGGACAAAGAGTAAGCATAAACACATATTTTTAAAAAGAAATAGAATTAGATTGCAATGGTTCTTTTTAGCCTTACCTTGTGAAATAGAAGCTCTACATTAAGCCCCTTGAGCTGCCCAAGATCTTCCTGCTTTGGGAGACAAAGCCTAGACTTTTTTCACTATATTGAGATAAAATCTCTGGGTGACCATCTCTGTTTTATGAAACTTTGAAAACTGCAGCCCTTCAGAACAGAAAATGTATTTCATCTCCTACATACATAATTTACGATGTCTTCTAGCCCAGGTAGCTCTTCTCAGTGAGCTTTACTAATGGAAAAGTTACTGGATTACACCATTGCCTTGAAATAAACCCCAATCAGCACATTTTGCAGAAGACCAGGTGATGCCTACAGTTAATCTTTTTCTACAGTTTAGTTCCATGAGCTGGAAAAATCACTCTAATTTTGGTGAAACCCAACATCAAAATACTCTCTTCAGTATGCCTTTCAGGAGTTCAGGGTTTAGTAGAGATCCCTTACAGTAAGCATAAGCTTTCTACTGTGACTCCAAGTCAGAAACTGGTTTTGTTTGTCATTCATGGATGACAGCAAGCATTCATTCTTCTTGTTTCCAAATGAGGTTTTGTAGCTTTTTAATCAGGCAGATTGCCTAGGTTTGATTTCTGACTTAGGGCTTCACCTGTCATGGAAGAAAATCCCATTTGTTACTATCTATAGGATCTGCAGTGACACATTACTGGCAATTCAGTCTGGAGGGGAGGGCTCAGGGATTGCACACAGTCAAGTCCTAGGAAAAGAATCAGAGCCAGAGTCGAGGCACAGAAGAATCCTGCTCAAAGTGCAGAGGTTTCACACATTTATTAGAACAAAGAGTAAACAAAAATCTAAGTAAAAAATCTAAATGTTCTCAAGTGCTCATCCCAGACAGGAGAGTCACAGCATGAAGGGTAGATCTGAATTCTTCTCACCAGTGCCAAAGTAGACGTAGCCATACTGCTTGGTCATTGGGATGTGGTAGAATGTCAGTCCCAGCCACAGCAGGCTTCGTAGCACCACCACACTGTCTCCTCTCTCTAGGTGGACAGTCCAGGACCCTGTGTAAGACATATGCTATAGTGAGTCACTGCAAAGGAGAAAGAGGCAGCATTCTGCAGTAGGCTTTCCTTAAGCTAAGAGGATTATGGTGAGTTCTGCATAACCAGTTAACAGTGCACAAGGCTGCACTGGACTTCGTGATGCCTGAGAAGAAGGAAGTTAGGGAGACCAAAAAGCTTGATGCCCATTCTTCTTCTGTCAGCTCAGCATTTCGAGCTGCCCTCATTTCCAGATGTCTGCATCTAGCTTCAAACATAGCATGTTCCCACGGCTCTGATGGTAATTTCAGATGCATCACAAGAAGGGACCCCCAGCCTCCAGACTTGTATTCCTGATCCCTAAGAGAGGATACAGCTATTCTTGGCTTGTGAGTGGGCAGTATTTACTCTAACAAGCTCTGCCACCTACTACTAGGTCTAACTAACAGCTATAGAGAGCCAAGATTAGCTATATCAATCCTGCACAGGTATGAAATTTCTTCTTAAAATAAGCTTGTAGCATTAGTAGTGGGAAGAAGGTGGCACTTTTCCCAGGAGGACTGGTTTTCCTGCTGCAGTGACTGGAAAAGAGGGAGAAAGTGAAAAGCAGGGTGTTTCCTATCTTGGAGAAGTTTACAGAAATGGTTAATTCTCCTCCAGGCTTTCTTGGCTTCACCATTGAGGAGGATGTGCGTGGTAGGGGCAAAGGGATCAGTTTCCACATTAATTTTGCTTTGGCGCTGCAGAGGAGGTTGAGAGCCAGTGTGAAAATTCAGTTTCTCCTGGATGCAAGGAGCTCTGAGCGACCAAGTATTTATTTTGCATCTGACAGGACAGCCTGGGAACAAGGCTGGAGGGAAAGAGGGCTGGAGTATCAGCTTGGATTAAATGCCAGAGGGCAAGGAGCTGCCAGGAGAAAAAAGTACCAGCTTCAGCACCCAATCTGTAATGCCTGGAGGCTACAATACAGGGAGGAAGGTTCCTCCTGAATCTCCATCTAAAAGGAAAATCAGCAGATCCAGATACAAAAATATGCAGTTGGAGCTGTCAGGCTATTACTGGCCTAGAGTCAAGCAGTCAGCCTATCTGGACCCAAAGCCAAAACTTGCCAATTCCAGAGTAAGCAGAAAGCCCATAATGTGTTGGTCCAGTTAGACAGTATTCATCCTTGTAGATAATTTTAGGCTCATCAATTTATGCTATGACTCATGCTTACTCATGTCATGGTTAGACTGGGGAAGGGCTTCTGTGATTGCTGTCAGCTGCCAGTCCTCCCCCTCCCACTAACTTCTGACTCTTCGCCAATTTTAGTCACATCCAACAAAGGGCTGAAGGGCTTCAAGACCCCACGTTCCTACAAGTCATCACAGGACATGACCCAGGGGTTGACTGCAGCTCCTGAAGCTATTTGTTTGGTCTGCCAGGAGGTGCAAGGAGGCACAGGCTGTTTGTCTTGCTTGGCAGCCAGAAGCCAGGAGCAGGCTGGGCAGTTGGTGTTTGCCCCCTCTGGGCTTTTGCATACTTGCAGTACATGTGGTCTCTGCTGCACTTCATGGCAAACTACACTAGTTGAGGGCTTGGTAGGAGGCAGGTTGAGGGGCAACACCAAAAGGTAGCTGTAGAATCAGAAAGGAACACACCACAGTTCAAAGGCCTGTAAAAACAGGTGTCATGTTCTGCTGCTCACCTGTCTCTTTGTATTTCTGCACTTTTCAAAATTTTTTTTGGACACCACTGTTTCCCCTCTCTCCTTCAGTAGTAAGTTCCTTGGGTTTGTTATACCATAATGTGCACAACATCACGTCCTGTGTCATCTTTGTTACCTTTCAAAGTACCCTCTTCAGTTATGTGGAACTAAATGAAGAGTGAGAACAGCTGCCTCCCCGACTGTCACTGAAACTTCTGACAAACTGACTCTGGCTGCCTGGACAGAAGTACAAAAGAGACATTCACAGTCTTTAAAGACTCAGGAGATTTCTGCACTGGAAAGCTTACTTCTGACTCACTCAGCTCCATGTTTCCACTAAAGACTAACATCTGGAACTGCAGTAAATCAAAGCACTACTTAATATAGGGCAGGATCAGTACAGGTGTTTGCCATCTTTTCACCTTCCTTACACTGCGACGTTCTTTGCACAGGTCCTATTTAAAACATGAGCTAAGGTCATTCACAAGCAGCAGTTTCACCTACAAGCCAACCCCAGTCTGCCATGCAGTCTCTCCAGTGCCTAGACACTCATATGGACACAAACCAGATCAAATCTTTGTCATACTTGTAACACATATTTACAGTTCAGCCACTGGGATTACAAATTCTGACTGATTGACAGGGTCTCCAACAAAATCTGCATGTTCTTAAGAAACCTCACTATTTTGAAACTCATATGAAGAGGACTTCTCTACATACAGTGGCTGAAGCACTACAGCTATCTGCTGTCAAAGGACATCTTTAAAACAGTGCTTTAACTTTGCCTCCACAAGTTTTCAGCATTTACTAGTAGCAATAGCTAGAATATGCTTAGGAGTGTTGAGCAACAAACAGCAAGCAAATAGATTTGAAGGAGACTGTAAACTTTTGGAAGAGTTTATCTGACAAAAAGATAACAGAATGAGGATTTAGGACCAGTCCTCTGAGAAGCAAATCTATCAAAAATAGGACTGTGCCTTGCCTTGCTGGATGGTGGAAGCCTTTAGGAATTACTTACTTTGCTAATGCCTCTCAACATACTGGAAGCATCCAGCAGCCTGGGTACACGTGATAGCTTTTACATATATATATATATATATATGAATATATATATATCGATATATATATATTCATATATATATATTCAAAATATATATATTTTTTATATATATATATATATTCATGTGTACAGATGAACTTCTGCCCAAACATATTTACAAAGAACAAAAAGAAATGCTTGGAGCATGACAGGTGGGAAAGGTGAGAGGGAAAACAGGGATATTAGTGTTCTCAAAACCTACATCTGGATTCAGATTTCTTTTTGTAGGACAAATTCACAGAGAAGGTAGAGTAAATCAAGTTAAACTTGATTAAATACCCCATATCTGTGCTCTGGGGTAATACAGTAAATGGATCCATGGTCTCCTCAGAGCATGCGCCCAGTGTCACACAGACCAGTGTCTGTAAATTATTCATCAGCAGCTAACTCTGCTGATCAAAGGAACTTCCCATGCACCTTCAGTCCTGGCAGAAATGGACAGATGTAATTGAAGACAGCTCCATTCTCTTTTATGGTAGATCTCTGAAGGCTGTAATGTACATCTGTTTCATTTCCCTACCGTCTGTCCAAGCTGCAAACTCTAAAAGGGCTCAAATTTGTCGTTTCATAAATGTGAGGCCTTTGGATAACATTAGATTGTTATACTTTTCCAGCTTTGCTCTGATCTTTGACTCTGCATCTATTTCTATGCAAATATGGACAATAAACTTTTGCTGATGCTGCACATGTCTTCCTCTGAAATGAGAACCTGAACAAAACAAGCAGGTTACTTAAGGGCAATCCCAACTGGCTTGACACAACATAGGTTGAAGACAGGAAAAATTATAATAAACTGCCTGAAACTAATGTCATTTTCACTCAGATCATGTTTTCAGCCAGAATGATTATTAGTCATAGAGCTGCTCTTTCTTTCTGCACAGCCAAACAGCATCAGCACCACCTTCCACCTTTTACTAACCAAGTCAGTGGGGACATTTTTCTAACCCAGCTATCAAAGGTGATTTATTCAGTATACTTTTCCAGACTGGATTTTTTCAACACACAAAATACATTCAGAAACTGCATTTAATACACAATGCTAGTGTCTGACCTCTAAGACAACATCACATTAAAGTTCTGGAACCTATCTGCTTGTTTTGATCCTTTTATTTAGAGGAAGAAATTAGGGCCCATTATCTCGGTACTTATTTTTTCCATACCTCTCTATATTAGTAGCATTTGAGGAAATGGTCCAGAAAACAAAAATAACATTTAAACTCATGAGACATGGTGAAAGTTGTTCTCCTTAAGATCCAAGACAATTGTATTCCATCACAGGTTAAATATCACAATTTTCAAACAAGAAGATGCTTTCTCAGGCCCACCTTTCTTGTAGGAATTTAAAATGTTGTTGTCATAAATCACTCTAAAAGTACTTTAAATCAGTAGCTAATTAAGAGAATGAAATAATAGCTTAAAATGATGAGCCTTCTTTCCTCATTCTAGAGGAAACACCTTAGAAATGCATTTAATAATACCATATAAAAAGAGAACAGCAGAATTATGAAAAGTAAATGCTTTTATCTTTTTTTTTTAGCTTCCCTAATACAAATGGTTCTTGGAGTAAAATCATTGCATAGGTAGGTGGAAGTCTGTATTAATGTAAAAATAAAGAAGGAAGATGCTAGGTTGAAATCTTTTCTAACACTGACTTAGAAGTCCCTATGCTCATCATTGCCCCTGTGACAGACAATTTGTCTCTTACTGAAAGGCTGGAAAACTTAGAGCATCAGTCTGAAAGTTACACGAAGACTCTTAGATAAAAATTGTCAAGAAAAAAATTTAAATTATTGTTTTATTGGAGAGAATACAGCTAGATCTAGGAGATAGCAAGTAAAAGATGGTTTTCCTAGGGCTAAATACTCATTTTAACTTCAATCTACGTGCAGCTGTAGCCTGTAA